>NW_012138636.1:3407571-3446378 GCF_000956105.1 Propithecus coquereli | reverse complement strand
CTTAAGCAATCAATCAACAATTTAGTGGCTTTCAGTATGTTCACAACGTTGTATAACCATCACCATTATCTAAATCCAGAACATTTTCATCACCCTAAAAAGAAACCCTTACTTATTAGCAGTGGATCCCCATTTCCCTCTCTCCCCAGTCCCTGGAAACCAATAATCTACTTTCTGTCTGTATGGATTTGTCTATTCTGGATTTTTCATAGAAATGGAACCTTATAATATCTGATCTTTTGTGTCTAGCTTCTTTCATTTAGCACAATATTTTCAAGTTCATCCATGTGAGCGCGTATCAGAACATCCTTCTTTTTTACGGCCAAATAATATTCCATTGTATGGATATACCACATTTTATTTACCATTCACCAGTTATGAATTGATTTGAATTGTTTCCACTTTTTGGCTGTTATAAATAGTGCTTCTGTGAACATTAGTGTACAAGTTTTGTGTGGACGTATGTTTTCAATACTCTTGGGTATATACCCAGCAGTAGATTTCTGGGTCATATAGTAACTCTGTTTAACACTTTGAAGGACTGCTAAATTATTTTTCATAGTGGCTGCGTCATTTTACACTCCCAAGATAAATATGTGAAGGTCCAATTTCTTCACATCCTCGCCAATGTTATTGTTCCTCCGTTTGATGATAGCCATCCTAGCGCATGTGGAATGGCATCTCACGGTTTTGATTTGCATTTTCCTTATTAATGATGTCAAGCATCTTAGTCAAAATCCATTGGCCATTTATGTCCATTTCTGGACTATCTACATTGTTCCATTGATCTGTGCTGATCTATGTGTTTAGCTTTTCACCAATACCATATTGTCTTGGTTTCTACAGCTTTATAGTGAGTCACAAAATCAAGTAGAATAAGTCCTCACACTTTGATCTTCTTTTTCAAGAATGCTTTGGCTCTTCTATGTTCTTAGCATTTCTATATAAACTGTAGAAGCAGCTGATCAATTACCACACACACAAAAAAAGCCTGCTGGCTTTCTGATTGGGATTGCTTTCAACTTGGGGAGAAATAAGATCTCAAGAATGTCAAGTCTAACAATCCATGATCATGAATGACTTTCCAGTTATTTCAGTCTTTTCTAATATCTTTCTGTCTTCAGTATAGAGAAAATTTTTTTTTATTACATTTATCCCTATGTATTTTTTTATTTAATGTTGTTATAAATGGCATTGGTTTTATATTTATCTTCCACTTTTTTGTTGCTAGATTAAATACATTTGATTTTAATACGTCGACCTTGTATCCTACAACCTTGCTAAATTCACTTAATTATTTTGGCATTTTTATACATTTATTAGGATTTTCTATGTTTCAATCATGTTGTCTATGAATAAAGACAATTACACTTCTTTCTTTTTGGACATTTTGCCTTTTATTTATTTTTGTCGCCTTTTGCACTGGCTAGAACTTCCAGTATGAAGTTGAATACAGATAGTGAGATTAGGCATCCTTGCTTCATTCACAGTCTTAGGAAGAAACTATTATTTTTCTCATCATTAAATATCATATTGTCTGTAGATTTTTCATATATGTCCTTTACCAGATTGAGAATATTCCTTTCCATTTCCATTTTGCTACGTTTTTAATCATGAAAGGATGTTGAAATTTGTCAAATGTCTTTTCTGCATCTATTGAGATAATCATATGATTTTTCTCTTTTGTTTTGTTAATGTAGTAAATTACATTGATTTTTCTTTTTTTATGTTTCTTTTAAAAAATTTTTTTAATTTTTAATTATTATGGGTACATAATTGTATATATTTATAGGGTACATATGGTGTTTTGATACAGGCATACAATGTATAATAATCAAATCAGAGTAATTGGGGTGTCCATCACCTCAAGCATTTATCATTTCTTTGTATTGGGAACATTCCAATTCCACTCTTTTAGTTATTTTAAGGTATACCCTAACTTATTGTTGACTATAGTCACTTTGTTGTATTATCAAATATCATTCATTTTACCTAACTATTTAACTATATTTTTGCACCATTAACCATCTTCACTTTATCTCCCCCATTCACTACCCTTCCTGGCCTCTGCTAACCATCATTCTACTCTCTGTCTCCATGAGATAAGGTGTTCTAATTTTTAGCTCCCACATATGAGTGAGAACTTGCAAAATTTGTCTTTCTGTGCTTGGCTTATTTCACTTAACATAATGTTCTCCAGTTCCATCCATGTTTTTGCAAATGGCAGGACTTCATTCTTTTTGTGGCTGTATAATATTCCATTGTGTATATGTACCACAATTTCTTTATCCTTTCATCCATCAATGGACACCTAGATTGATTCCCAATCTTGGCTGTTGTGAATAATGCTGCAGTAAACATGGGAGTACAGACATCTTTTCAATACACTGATTTCCTTTCTTTTGGATATATACCTAGCAGTGGGAGTAATGAGTCAAACGGTAGTTCTATTTTTAGTTTTTTGAGGAACGTCCATACTGTTCTCCATAGTGGTTACACTAATTTACATTCCCACCAACAGTGTACAAGGGGTCACCTTTTTCCATGTCCTTGCCAGCATTCATTATTGTCTGTCTTTTTGATAAAAAACATTTTAACTGGGATGAGATGATATTTCATTGTAGTTTTCACTTGCATTTCTCTGATGACTAATGTTGTTGAGCATTTTTTCATATACCTGTTGGCCATTTGTATGTCTTCTTTTGAGAAATGTCTGTTTGGATCTATTGCCAAATTTTAAATTGGATTATTCGATTTTTTCCTATTGAGTTATTTGAGCTTATATATTCTAGTTATTAATCCCTTTGTAAATATTTTGTCCCATTCCGTGGGTTGTCTCTTCACTTTGTTGATTGTTTCCTTCGCTGTGCAAAAGCTTTGTCACTTAATGTGATCCCATTTGCCCATTTTTGCTTTGGTTGCCTGTGCTTTTGAGGTATTACTCAAGAAATCATTTCCCAGACCAATGTCCTGGAGTGTTTCCCCATGATTGATTTTTCAGATAATTCTATCTTACATTCCTAGTGTAAACCCCATTGATCATGACATACAGTTTCTTCTTTTTTATAAAGAAGTTGGATTTGTTTTTACCAATTCTTTTGTTAAACCTTTTTATATCTATGTTTATAAGGGATATTGATTTTTGGTTTTCTTGTAATGTCCTTGTTAGATTTTGGCATCAGGTTATGCTGCCAGTTAGGAATATTCTTTCCTCCTCTATTTTCTGAGTGTGTGTAAGATGGTTATTAATATTATTTTCTCCTTAAATGTTTGATAGAATTCGCCAGAGTAGCAAGTTGGATTCTCTATGAGCAAATGCTGAGATGTAGTTTGGGGGAAAAAGATGTTTATTAGGAATCAACACCTGTGAAGGGAAGGGAAGAAGAAAGATTGGGTGAAGGCAAAAGTTAAATTTCAATGAAGGCCCAACAAGCCTTGGCCAACCCAGCAGGTACTCTGGAGCCAGTAGTGCACACTGAAATCAGGTAAAGCTTTTATCTCTTACCTTGCTCAGTTATCCCAGGCAAGCCTCTCCAGGAAGGCCATGACAGTGGATAAGGCAACAAGCGCTCGGCAGCAGAGGTGGCCCCACCAACCCCAGGGAACTCAGTATCTGAATTCTAATCTCTGTCTCTCATCTCACCAAGATGGCCAGTCACCATTAGGATTCTTCCTGTCTGTGCCGCGGTCCAGAAAGTTCTGTACTGGCCATGGGCTCGCCTTTTCTACTTCATTTCACTTAGGGCTTATAGTTCTGTGCTTCCTAGACTCAAGAAAATAATTGTTTCATACATCTTTTTCAGTTTTATACTGGTTTTCAATAGAAGGGCTGGTCCAGGACCAATTACTCCATCTTTTAGTTCAGCTTTCGTCAGCCAATTATGTAGACGTATATTTTTATTATCTTTATTAGGAATTTATTTTTGACCCAACATTATAATTTTAAGATGTATGTTTCCTTAGATGACTAGGAGAGTTTTAAAATCTTGGAAGCACAAAAGGCAGCAACAAACCCAGCCCACAGCTTGGATTACTTTGCTAACGTAGGCCTCTTCTCGGATGTCCACTCTTCTCCCATCACCGTGACCATATCCTTTTGTACAGAATAAAATTCATCACATAAACAATTTTTAAGGCAGATTTCCATAGTCTTCAGCCCAAACAGAAGCACCCCACTGTACCTCCCTTCACCATTCGGCTCTTCTCCTGGGCCACTTCAGCAGGGGCCCTCACAAACTGGGGTGGCATTACCACATTTGCGATGATGAGTGCTCCTTTACCCACTGCCTTGGACTGGGTCTCAGTCCATTTAGGTACTATCACAAAAATATCATGGACTGAGCAGCTTCAACAACAAACATTTACTTCTCACCATTCTAGGGGCTGCAAGTTCTAGATCAAAGCGCTGGAAGATTCGGTGTCTAGCAAAGGCTTGCTTCCTAGTTCATAGACGGCTGTCTTCCAGCTGGTCCTCACGCAGCAGAAGGGGTCTGTGGAGCTCTCTGGGGCCTGCTTTATCGGGGCACTAATCCCATCCATGAGGACTCCACTCCCCTGACCTAATCACCTCCTAATATCATCACCTTGGGAGTTAGAGTTCAACACATGAATTTTAGGGGGCACACAGACATTCTGTCTAAACAGACTGTTAGAATTCTTTATGCCCACATATTCCGAAAGGCTGGCAAGGCAAGTCTGTGAAGCTTTTAAGGTTCATGTTTTTCAAGATAGAGTATTTGGGATAAAAATTGGTTTCTTGGAATGAGGGGAGCAGGAGTTGGTATAGAAAAAGGAGAAACTTTTGACATATTTCATTTTCATTCGTTGCTAGGTATACAGTAGGCACTCAATAGACAGTTATTAGTTGATATGGAATTTCGTATTCAGTATAACTGACACTTTTCCTTGATTAACAGTCAGCACATTTTGAGCTCTCCATTTCCCTGTGGAAGAAATCATCGCTTTACTTTGGCACTTTTGAAATAATGGCAGGGGTCGCGAATGCAGGAGCAAGAGCAACAGAATGGAAAAGAATTATCACAAGTGAGCTTTCTGGTGTGGGTGTTGAAAACTAATGAAATGCTGTATTATTCTGCGTTCTGCTCTAGCGAACTTTCGATATTCTTCTTCTTTAGTTAAATTTGACTCTGTTACTTATTATCATTGCAGAAGCGTGAAGAATAAAAAGTTCAGAAGCCATTTGTGTTCAGATAGAGTGCAATTAAGAAGTCCCAGGCAAGCATTATAAGCTCATAAACAGGAGAGCTAGCAAGAAAAAAAAAATCGAGAAGAAAATGTTGAAGCGAGTTATAAACCGGTAGATACGAGAAAGGCCATGTAAAACCAGAAAGAAAGAAAAAATAGAACAGTATGTCCACTGATTAGCATAGGGGAAAAGATAATCAGAGCCCCCAAAGGAGGCTGAATTATTAAAAATGCTACTTCATTTTCAACAAAGAAATTCCAGGCAGTGACAAGTTTTTGAATTTATAATGAGGATTGATGAACAAAAGAGAATCGGTATCAGGATATTTCAGGGAACAAAGAAATAAATGAGTCGAAGCTACAATTAAAAAAAGCTACTGATTACAAATTTCCTACCAGAGCTAGAATATGTGACTGTACCTTCACATCCTCCTTGCTGTCTCCTCATCCATTTGATTCTTCCTTGCCGGATTGCCAGACCCTCGGTAAATGTTTCTCCAGAAGTTGCTACTTTTTTCCGGTTGTTGGGGCGCTGGCATCCTCTGTAACCACTTTCCCCCAAAAATACAGTTAGTGCCCCCTTATCCTCGGGAATACATTCCAAGCCCCCCAGTGTGGATGCCTGCAACAGTTTTTCCTATACATATGTACCTGTGGTAATGTTTAATTTATAAATTAGGCACAGCAAGAGATTAACAATAATAACTAATAATAGAACAATTATAATAATGTGCTGTCATAAAAGTTATGTGACCGTGGTACATCACCAGCAGCAATCCTACATTCTTCCGCTGAATTACTCTTTGTGTTCTGTGTGGCTTAGACACAAAAGGAGGCCTCCCTTACTCAGATATCACTTATCTTCTGTGCTTCCTCTGGACCCTTTTGGGTTTTTAAAAAGGACCGTATGAATAATGAAAGCCTTCCTCGGGGACAAGAGCCTTTGATCTTCCAGGCCTTTGCCTGTTTCCTGTAGGATTTGGCTCTTTCCTTCCTCTTGTTTGGCATAATTCTGAAACCATATAACCAGTCCTTAATCAAATTCTCTTTGTAACATTAGTAGACTGTAGCCTTAGGAAACTAGACCGTATCTTAAATTGATGCTACCCCCTGTTAAAGTTCAAATTTATAGTCTGCTCTGCTTTCCTGGAAACCTAACATCTTAACAGCGAGAGTGGCGGCTCTCATCCATCGTTTCAGTTAAACTTTATTTTTGCAGAATTTCCTTTCAAGATGGTAGATGAGTGTACACTGTAGGGCAGAAAGAGAGAGAGAGTCCGTCCCGAACAGAAGAAGGAAATAGCAGGTCTTATCTCTGTGGGGCAAAAGGAGAGGTCCAATCAGACCATCTAATTCTTTGATTCACTAGATTAACTCGGAATTGTATATTCTTGGAGGACCTGGAGTAACCTCCAAGCCTTGAGACCTTTCAGCTATGAGAGATGAGAGGTTACTGCTCCAAAGCAAGAAGAAACACTGGCCTGAGCTGTGAAGGGTTAATGTAGCTCTGGGGCCAGAGGGTCAAAATTGGGAGCTTCACTTTTATGTTCCATAAAATGGAAAGCCACTTCTGTAACTCTGACTTCAGATCTTATAGTAATTTAGAATCTCCCAAAGAGATTTCACCTGCACTGTGATTTCATGTGTTCCTCATCACAGCAACCCTGTGCTTTAGGCAGATCAAGTATTATTATCTGCATTGGTCCAAGGAAGAATGAGAAGCTATCTCATCTCTTCAGTGACTTACTTAAGATAAACAAAACTTAGAGCTGTATTAACTCACTGAGAGATGCATGAATTTTTAATATAACCAAATGTTTCTGATTTCCTTGGAGCAATTAAGATTTAAAACGATCTGTTCTCTATCCTCAATATGTTCCTTTATCGGATAACAAACCTTAATTTTTTATTTGGAAGATACAGTCGCTGGGGGACAGTGGGCTGGAGAGGCCAGGGAGGAATTCCTTCATATGTTCATTGAGCAACTGATTATTTCGCACATGCAGTGTGTGAAGTGTTGTACTGGGGCTGGAGGGGAAGGGAAACGATGATGGATAGGACATAAAATCTTTGCCTTCAAGTGACCTAAGTCTTCTAGAGCAGCAGTCCCCAACCTTTTTGGCACCAGCGACCGGTTTCATGCAAGACAATTTTTCCATGGTTTCAGGATGATTCAAGCGCATTACATTTATTGTGCACTTTATTTCAATTATTACATTGTAATGTATAATGAAATCATTACACAATTTACCATAATGCGGAATCAGTGGGATCCCTGAGCTTGTTTTGCTGCAACTAACGCTGCAGCTGATCCGACAGGAGGCGGGGCTCAGGCCGTGTGGCCAGGGATGGGGAGCGGCTGTCAATACGGATGAAGCTTCTCTTGCTCACCTGCTGCTCACCTCCTGCTGTGCAGCCCTGTTCCTAACAGGCCACAGACCGGTACCGGTCCACGGCCCGGGGATTGGGGACTGCAGTTCTAGAGGACACAGAGATGGAAGCCACCAGAGGTCACGTAAGTCAGAAGGGCTTGAAAGGGGCAGAAGCCACAGAGTGGGGACCGCGGCAGGAGCAGCAATTCATTCTGCCTGGGAGGGAACAGCGAAGGCTTTGGGGAGGAGGAGTCAGCATATAAACTGGACCTGGAAGGCGTAGGATACTGAAAGTCAGAGAAGATAAAGTATAGCACAGAGAAAAAAGAAATAGTCACTTCAGATCCTTAATATTTCTGGTGACAATTTGCCCCAAATTTTAAGTGGGACATTGACCTACGTGCTCTCCGTTCCTTATTGGACAGCGTCTTAGCCTGCAAGCTCCCTGGCTTATTAACAGAAGGGCAGCATTTCGTCTTTTCCTTCTCAGAAGTGAGTGTGCCCTCCTGTTAAGGACACGCGGACTACATGGAACTTTTCCAAGGGAAATTTTGATCTCATTTCTCATTTCAGGTTTCAAGGTCAATGCAGTCTTGAGCATTTATCTTTTCTGTATCTTCTTCCTTGCACAACCTGGTAACAGTCATTTAAAAATATATATATACAGCATACACACACAGCACTCTCTTTCCTGTGTAGCAGGCACTGCAAACATGTAATTACTTAATCTTCATGAGTCTATGGTATTAATATTATTATTCCTATTTTATAGTTGAGACTAAAGTTCATTGAAATAGAATAACACGTTCAAAATCACACACATGCTAAGTAAGAGGCACAAGAATGAGAGGTGTGTGTTTCATTCAAAGCCTATGCCCTTTCCTTCCGTTATGCCCTACGGCCTCTGGCCAATTCTATAGAAGAGAATCCACACTGTGGCAGACACGGATCATTCTTTCCCAAAATCCATTCTCCATTTCTTCCTTCTGGTAATAGAACTGACTCCCTCCCACCCCTGACAGTTTCTACAGAGCACTGGGCTAGGACTTCCATCTCAAAGCTTGCTTTGCAGCTAGGTGTGACCTTGTGATGTCCCCCTCCCCAGGAGAATGTGAGCAGAGGTCACTGTGAGCTGCCTGGGTGTCACCTCCTTAAAGGGGGAGTGCCAGCCCCCCACTTCCTTTCCTTTCCCCTTTTGTAGGCTGGAACGCAGTCGTGCTGCTGGTGGTCTTCCCTGCTAGGACGGAGCAACAGGTACAAAGAACCTTGGTCCCTGGACAATTTGGCGGAGTGGAGTTTGGATCATCCACCTACCTCTGGGCAGTTAGTGAGAGAAACTTCTATTCTTATTTGAGCCACTGTGGCTTTTTGGTCTCTTAAATTATCCCCTAACTAATGTAATTTCCATAATTCAAGAGTACAAGTCAAAATTTCCTAGGGTGGCAGAGCTGTCCCATTCTAGATACAAAAAAAAGTGCAAATTGTGATGAGTTGCTACCTAAAGTTCCCAGGACAAAAGCCTGTTTGCCTTCTGCCCGTATGAGGCTTACTCCCTAAACAGCGTGACGCTGGATGTCCCTGCCACTTTAAAAGTCTGCTTCCGCTGCAGCCTTCAGACGCAGATCGCATCCTGCTCATCCATAACATTACATGGTAGGAATCCGCAACCACTCTTGCATCTGAACTGCAATCTCGTGAGGACAGATCTGCTCTCCCGTGGCTGAGCAGAATGGCTCATGTCATCATTACAGGCGCCCTGCAACCTGCCAATCAAATTAAGGAAATATACAAAACAAAAGGGGGCGATCTCATCGCTCATATTCCTGAACACTGATTTTATTATTTGTTACATCTCATTGATCTTGGCTCCTGAAAGATACCCAAGTAGATGCGATAGACCGCCTTGGGTTTCTGAATTTTGCTCTAATTGTCCTTGCCGTACATCATAGCCCTCACCAGGACTCAGCAGAAGTCACACGTAGGATCTGAGACTGCTGCAGGAGGTCTACGCAGAGGAGCAATGGGGTTTACATGGAAAATCGATGTCCCTGGACTGGAACTAACTGCTGATTTGGGAGACCATGAGTCACCCTAAAAGTCAGATGTGTCATTTAGGAGTGACTTGTTCTAGGAAAATGTGTTGTTTGGTAGAGCTACTCTGTAATTAAGACCCAGCTTATTCTACCTCTCTAAGGCCAGCTATTTTGCTTTGCCTCTTGTCCAGATCATCCCTGGGGCCCTGGCTGGCTGGTAAATTTCCTCTTATCGTCAGTTCCTAGGACAATGGAAATGTCAGCACGAATGGACCACAGCATATATATCATCTCTGGACAATTAAAAGTTAAATTACGAATGCAAATGTTCATAAACATTGGGGGTCACAGAGTCCTTTCGTCAGCTGATGAATCAACCGAGGAACGTATGTTTGCATATATTAATAATTTCACATACTATTTCAGGGATATCTATACAACTCCTTGAGGCACATCCGTGAATCTTCAGGTTAATAATCCATGCATCTGTGGCTGGTCAGTATGCCTACATTTACATAAAAATATATTACAACATTCAATATTGTCATAGGACTAAGTTGGCAATTCCTTGAGGACAAAAGTTATAATACGTTGGCCTGGTACTGTCCTATGTAGTAGCCGTTTGATGAGATGTATAGGAAACCAGTATCATAGACTTGATTTTTCCATTTGGTCCAAAGATTTACAGTCAAAATACTTTATTTTTAGACAAATTTAGAAAATGAGGTGAGAAAGAGAGAGTGAGGGAAGTGGCAGAAACTCAATGTCCAGGAATTCTTAATTCCTTCCATATGTAAATCTTCTAGCAGCTTGCGAATGGTTTGGCAGCTCATCACTGGTCCTGGAATAAATCTTTTTATAGGCAAGAAGCCTGCTTCTTTTTCACTGTTTAGAAGATCCAGCCTAAAACTGATGTAATACTTTGAGCCGTTTAATTAATTTTGCTTAGTGGTATAAAGATCCTTAACTTGATTCAATTAAAAAATAATAATCCTCTACTATTTTCTAGCCTTCTGTGGCAGAGACACTGTTAGTTCTTCCCCAATATCCATTTCCTCCTTCCTCAGCCTCCCCTTCAGCTGGGTGTGGCCATCTGACTAAATTCTGGCCGATGGGATGGAACTGATTTGTGTAACAGTTAGAAGTTGTCCTTCCGTGGTGGTGGAGAAAGATGCAGAAGGCTGCTCTGCTCGTGTTCCTTCCCGCCTTCCTGCTAGTTAGAATATGGGCGTAAGGAAGCCATCCGGGACTATTAGAAGTTAAATGGCGAATGCAAGCATTCATAGACATTGGGGCCACAGAGTCCCTCATCAGCTGATGAAATCAACAGAAAAATGGAGACCGAGAGGTAGCAGGAGCTCCCCGATCATTGCGGAGTTGCCACACTGGTCCCGAGCTGTTTGGGGCTCCCCAAGAACACCCTCACATTCAAGTTTTGCTAGAAGACTCACAGGGCTAGCCTAACGTGTGCGCATGGCTAAGATTTATTACAGCAGAGTGGAAGGACACACGGCCGGATTAAGGGCAAAAGACACAGGCAGAGTCTGGAGGAACCCACGTGCAGGATTCCTTCCGCCCTCGTGCTCTCACGAGGAGCTCACTCTTCCCCCAGTGACGGAAACGCAGCGACAGGCGTGTGATGTCTCTGGCAGGGAAGCCCACGTGAGCGCCGGTCACGGTAGGCACCGTCTGCCCAGCATCTGCCGAGGTTCCCGAGCGACACGAGGAAAGCAGACATAGTCTAGGCACTGAGAGGAGTGGAGTAAGATCCTTGATCCCAATTTTAAAAAATAATCGCCCACTATTAGAACACAGTGAATTCTACAGCAGAGACTGCTGGTTGTTCCCCCAGACCAGCTAGGTGTTGACTAGGGTCACTCCCAGAGCCGAGTTCCCAGGTGCCGGCCACGGCTGACCTTGTAAGAATCCTTTCTAAGGAGAACTGTCTGCACATGGGCTGTCTATATTTACCCGAAAATAACCTTGTTTAAGGCAATGTTTCTCTGTTTTGTTTTTTGTTTGTTTGGTTTTTTTGTCGCTTTTAGCCGACCTAGTTCTAACAGATTCTTCTTCGTATACTTGCCATCTCAGTAGAACTAACCTTGGAGTCCAGTTTGACAATGGACCACGCTGCCGGCTGGTGGGAATGTGCTGGCCTGGGACACGTGTTTCCACAACTCCAAATGCAGCCTGGACGGCAGGGAGCACCAATTTATAAAAGAACCTGTGTCCCCCAAGGCTCATTTGTAAATTGACGATTCATCTCCTGAAATAAGGCTAAGGAGACTAAACGGGGCCGAGTCTAAGGTGGAGTTGGAGGAACCAGTTTCCAGGGAGGAACGTGCATCTTGGTTCTTGCTACTTCTGTGAGCCCCCCTCGTGGAACAGGCAATGCCCACGTGCAGTGAGTGGCTTGGGAACGACGTTTCTCCACCGTATTGTAGCTCAGGTAAGTCACAAAGTCTCTGTACCATTTCAGCTTCACTCTGGTAGTTCACACCGAGAATCAATGCACTTTACGGATTTTTCTAGATCAACATTCAAGCTCCAGAGAACAGAATTACAGGTTTTTTTAAAATTATTGTTAGTTCATTTTTTAAATGGAGGGACCCTAACCCATCTTCTCATTTCACAGACGTAAAATGTAACGTGTCTGACAAGACCCAGCAAGTTGGCAAAAGTGGAAATCCAACGCTGTGCTCTTGGTCTCTACTCACACCCCCCACTGAATGATCATCCATGGTCATCCACTCATCTGCCAAAATGGGAAAATCTGGACACTTCATGAAAACAGGTCTGGCCACATGGCCAGAGCCTAACCATTGACTCAGTGACCAACTGTAATGACCCTAAATGTCGACTCACTGACTCAACCCTCAGGGTTGAGTGCGAGGCACCTTCTAGCAGAAGCTCGTGGACGAACAGAAGGCAAGTCCTTCTGTGACATTCCCTTTGCTTCATGAGCATTTAAACTGTGCCCGTGGGTGAGTGAAAATTGTCCTAGAACACAGGAAGCTGCTCAGCCCCCCTGTGCTGATTATAAACCACTGGACGGCCCCTTGAATCAAATAAATGCAGACATTTGTTTAGTATCTTCTTTTGAGGTGTTCCTGAGATACGTGTTATTAACATTCAAGCCACTAATTAATTTGCATGTGTATCAAACCATACTACAGCGTTTGCAGGCTTGTGTGGGCACACGATAAATGTTATTTGAGGATGCTAATATCTACCCATCAAACCAAAAGACATTTCCCAATTCCTGAATAGCAGCTTCTTTTAAAGAAAAGTATATACCGAATGTGGAAATTCTAGTCTTGAGAATCAGGTGGCTCGGTAGGTTTTCCGGATATTATCTGGAACCGATAAGTGGGATTTGCTTTCTGCACATTTGTCTAAGACTGTGTGCAGACCAAAGTCCCTGGCAGCTTAATAATCAGAAGCGGCATAACTATCGAAATGCTGAGGGCTGCTTTTTGTCACCTAATGGTAATGCTAAGCAAAGAATAGGAGCACTCGTGAGAGCAAAGATGAAAATTTTTAAAAAGTCACTAAAGATCATGTCACTTTACCTGGAAGCAGCAGGGGTAGTGGCAAAGGCACGGATGTCACCGTCGCAGATGAGTCTCAGAGAAGCGATCGCTAGCTGTGACACTTACTTCGTCTCTGCGAGTCGCAGATCTCTGTAAGAGTGGGGCAGCATCACCTACCTCCTAGGGCTGTTTTGAGGATGATAAAAATGAGAATATTTTTGTAAACAGCTGTGGAGTGTCAGGCAGGACACAAAGAGAATTGTAGACTCTCCCCAACTTTTTTTTTAATCCACTTCCCAGAGGACAAAAATTTTCGAAAGTGTAAGAAATCAGCCACACAAATTGGGAGACATATGTCAAAGTTCTGTTTTTGTTATCTTAGTTTTGTTTTTTTACCCCGAGATGGCAGAGCTATCAGCGCTCTTCCATTTCCACAGCCGACGACACCCCACCATGCCGCCACTTCCCAGATGGCCTTCTGTGAGTCCGCCTGTGCCAGTTTGTTCGTTCGTGGAGGCATCTTGCAGAGCTTGTAGTATGACAGTTCTTTTTCTCTTTCAGTTTCCTAATGTGCTTATATGATTATTTATGATTTCTTGCTTGCTTGCTAATTGTTTTTGTTTTTTTTTAATTCTAAGCAAAGATGTGTTTACCAACCACCGGCCCTGGTTCTCGGGGCGTTGTCACCTGGGCAGAGCCCATTCATTTGTCTCCACTCTCCCTGTTTCCTCTCATCTCTCTACCCTTGACCTGCCCCATCACAGACTGTCACCCTAAGAGACAGGAGTCTCTAGTGTTCCAGACGAAGAAAAGCGATCTTTCCCTAGAACACTGTTTCCAAATTGTGGGACATGATTTTAGGTGATTTCAGGTGACACAGAGATGTACCATGAAATGACATTTTTATCACCTACTGAGAAAGTCATTCTGTTTTCAACTGTCTTCTCGTCCTTTAGGTGTCATGAAGGGGAAGTGTTGGCTTAGCACTATTCAGACTTCAGCACTTCTCCCCAAACTCTCAATCTTCATTTTTAACAAAGAAAGATCAGATCTCAGGTTCAGAACTTTTGGCACATAAGAATTTAATAACAAAGTTTTGTTTTTAATGGTTTTTAATTTCTAATTTATGCCAAATGATACACTGGGTTCCATTTATAATAATAAATAATCGAGTTTCCTTTTAAAAATAAATTTCCCATTAATAGTAGAAAATGAAAATGTTCACTTAAAAATAATATTCCTTGAATTGAAAAGTGAGCGATTTAAAGAGGCAAACCATAGTACAGGCAGTACTGGAATTGTCAAAGCTGTGAGGGTGGCACTTCTAGGGCGAAAGTTTGCCCATTTGTTCAGGACCATTGGGAGAAGCTAAATTCGTGAGGGAGGGCGGACGGGTGCCATTCAGAACCTGCTGGTTTTCTCTAAGCAAACAGAGAGCCCATTTCTTCCTCTTCTTCTTCTACTGATACCTAAAGCCACCATCATTCTCACCATCACGACTCTCGCCACCCCTTCTATCATCACCTCCGTGACCTCCGCCACCATCATTAAGAGCATGTCAGCATCTTCCCACCTTCGTCACCATCCCCTCCATCCACGCCACATAGCCCAGGTCCTTAGCACATCAGGCCTCTGTTACCGCAACAACCTCCTGCCTGGGCTCCGTGATTCCAGCCTTCCTTCATTCCAGTTCATCCTGCACGACATATAAACCCCACGGTCATTCCACCGGTTTCTTACTGTGGAACTGACAGCCCTTCCCACAGAACACATGATCAGATCTAAATTCTTCTTCCCATCTTTCATGACTCCCCAAACTCTCCTCTCTCTCTCTCTCTCTCTCTCTCTCCCTCCCTCCTCTTTTCCGTTTTCTCTGTCTAAAATGACCCTTTTGCCCATTTAGGTCTCCATAATTTCCTTGTGAGCATTTTTCTAAGCCATTAAATGTTTTTCTAAAAGCACAATTTTTAACAGCTCCAAGGTGTGTAGTGATAGATGTTCCATGATCTATTTAACTAACCCCTTATTGTTAGATAGTTTAGCTATTTCCATTTTCTCATCAGAATGAACGATACTACGATGAAAATTCTTGTATATAAACAAGAATCACACCTTTTATCTCTTTCTTACTTCCTTATTTTGCAAGAAACCAATAATCACAGATCAAGTAAAGCTTAAGGGAAAACAAGGATATTCCGAAACGTTTCTTTAATCAAGGGCCTTGAATTGTTGAAAATAAACCTTTCGGATCGGATGACCTTGTTTCCTTTTCTGAGCAAAAAGAAATAGAACAGCAGCAAGATGACATGGCTTTGCCCTTTCAGAAGCCAAGAGAGAGATTTATTGCCAAAGTCTCACGAATGCTGCAATTGCCACTGGAAGCCATTCAGCTTCCTGCTGAACCCTGGTAGCCTCAGGCTGCAGGTCAACAGCTCGATGAAGTGACAGCCTCCAGCCCCGACTATGTGAGCACCAGTGGAGATTCGAAACGTGACCTGGGACTGGGTCAGAGAAGTGACTTATTTTTGTTTGGTGGGAAACAGGGGAGAGGGTGGTGAGAAGACCCTGCCCTAAATGTAATATAATCCAGCTGTGCAAACATGGACAATTCAACGCAGCCAGCCCTCCATCCCCCCAATCCAGATGTTTGCCGTCGCACCATCTCAGATTATCTCTCCTTCTATCCAGTGTGACTTGTACTAATCATGTTTGTCAAAGAATTGCATTTGCTTTTAATTAGAAGACATCTATTTTGATTCCACTGGGTCCTCTTAGCTTTAGCACAGAGCCACAGCCTACGTTATTAACGATCTTTAATTCATAATTGCCTTTGCCTTATGACAAATCGCTGAAGTTCTCCTTCCATCTCAGAGTTCGCATCTAAGATATTTCAAAACTACACTAAAATTTGAGTTGATTACTAGTATTCGTTAGAATGTGGATAATTCTATTTCATCTACACATTCTGCAACCACTAACTTCCCCTGATGGCAGTGGGCTCTCAGTATTTGCACATCTTTGGGCTCAGAAGTCACCAACAATGATGTTTCAAAGACAGACCTGCTTTCAAACTCTGGATATGTGGTTTTGCTTAGGTCACCAACAATGTCTATGAGTGTAACTTCCTCATGTGATGATTAGAGGATTATAAGTGTTCTTATGAGGATTAAATATCAAAATATTTCAAACACTCAGCAGAGTGCTTAATATGTAGCATATATGCAAATATATGTTGATTCCTTCCATTTCTTTAAAAATCTCTAGATAGACTTTTCTGAATGCCTATCTGGTCCCACCTCCAGGAGACTGAAGCAGACTTTCAATGGGATTAGTTTTCTAAGATTTAGTTCTTTTGTCTGAGAGATAATGAGCAAGAAACCCTCTAGGAACATTCTGGGTATACAGGAAGCAAGGGAGGACTGTTCTATAATTTCACTGTTCTTCCTCGTGAAATGCCTTTCTAGACCATTCTTTGATCTGATGCTTTGCTTACTGAGAGCATCCTCTGCTGGGAAACACCGAGAGAGTGACTCAGCACGGCCCTGCTGAGTCAACAGCTAGCCTGTTCTTGTTCCCCTGTCTGTCTGCTAGTCTCTCTGAGCAGCTACCCCGCTCCCTGCCTTCTTGTTCTTTTCCTCCCTCCCTCATCTCTTTTCAAATTCTCTGCTTTGCTCTGATGTGCTGCATCCTTGTGGCTCCTGGTTCCTGGTTTTCCTTCATCCTTAACATCTTGCACCGCTTCCTTGCTTCAACTTTCAATGATTGTGTCCAGACTGTGAGTCAAATTTAAGGCAGCAGCAAGGTGAGGCATACAATGAATATCTGTGGGGCAGAGGGTGCGAGGCCCAGCAGTAGGTCTGGCCCCCGGAATGTGCCCCAGGGCTCCCCGAAACTCCCCTGGAGGCTGACCCCACACAGCCGCTGCATCTTCCCCACTCGGTTTCCTGACCCTTCTCAGGCCAGGCAGAAGCCACACCTGGTCTCTGCTTTCTCCAGTGTCTGTAGACTCTGGTGTTGTAATCTGTTCCCAAGGGCTCCAAGCATGAATCTTCTCATAACCAGAAAGGGGCTTACAAAGTCAGTTAGCCTTTATTGGCCACGTACACTGGGTATTCTGCTAACTGGCTTACACGCACATCATGGACTGGATGCTTGTGAATTCTGACTCCCCAGAACTCAAACGTTGAAGCCCTGATCCCCAGTGTGGCTGTATTCGGAGGTGGGGTCTCTAAGGAAGTAATTAAGGTTAAATCAGGTCATAAGGGTGGAACCCTAATCCAATAGGATTAGTGTCCTTATAAGAAGAGACACCAGAGAGCTCATGCGCCAAGGGAAAGGTGCCTGTTTGCAACCCAAGGGAAGAACCCTCACCAGACACCCACTCTGCTGCCATCTTGATCTTGAACCTCCAGTCCCCAGAACTATGAGAAAGTAGACTTCTGTTATTTAAGCCACCCAGTCTTTTTGTTATGGTATTTTGTTTCACAGCCTGAGCAGACTAGTACATGCACTATTTCATTTAATACACTCCATACTCATGTTAAGTGTTATCATTATTCCTGTTTCAGAGATGGAGAAACAAAGGCACAGCGAGGTCAAGTTATCTGCTCAAAAGTACCCAGTTACTGAGTGGTGAAGGTAAGGATTGGAGCCCCAGGCAATCTAACTCTAGAAGCCAAGTCCGTAGTGACTGTATTTTTGCTTGGTCCTATACCATCAAACCAAAACAAACTTCTTTCAAAGTGTAAAAATTGTGAAGGTAATTTTGAGAAAACGTGTTCTGAGTTCAAAAGTATTGAGTTTGAATTAAGACTCAATGACAGTCAAAATGTGTGAATTGATAGTGGGTCGAACCCTTGGCATTTATGAAATTTTCAATGAACTAAAAAACTGTTTGATTTATATAATTGCATTTAATATTCAATTTAATAAGTGTATTTTCAAAATTCTGTGCATTGCTAGTAAGCCTTAAATCACTCTGCCATGGAGACACGGATGAAAAGACACAAGCCCTGCTTCGAGGAGGTCACTCATGGTGGGGACACAGACACGGAAATCCAGGGCGTCATCTGACACACGCAATAAATATTTTTGAGACCCTACCATGGGCGGAGAACCATAGGAATGACTGTAGGAGGACTAGGAGTTTGCCAGGTGGGTAAAGTATACGTGTGAGTGTGGCTGGGTGTGGTGGGCTTGGGCGTGAGACGGCACTCGGAGAGGGAAGACAATGTGAAAAAGCGTGGAGGGGCGAACAGATCGGGGGAGAGTATGTGTGTGTGTGATTGTGTGTGTGATTGTGTGTGTGTGTGGCTGTGTGTGTGTGATTGTGTGTGTGTGTGACTGTGTATGTGTGTGTGGTTGTGTGTGTATGGCTGTGTGTGTGTTGCTGTGCCTTTTTCCGCAGCTCGCAGAAAAGACTCACAGACCAATCAAAATGTGCAGATCCCGTGGTTTGTTAAATGAATTGAAAAGACAGTACAGAGAGTTTCCATGTATCCGGTGCCCCGTTTCCCCTGCTATTAATATCGTCATCATGCTATCGTCATCACATCATATTAAGGTACATTCTAGCAACGTGATTTCTGACTTTCGACGTCGGCCCTGATCGCCTGTCTGAGAGGGCGTTTGTCAGGTTTCTCCACTGCGCGGTTACTCTTGTCCTACTCGTACCCTTTCCATACTGTGCTCTTTGGAAGGAAGACACTAGGCACAGTGCCCACCCAAGCAGTGGGAAGATCCGTCCCCCGACTCGAGGGTGGAGTAGCTACATAAATTATTTGAAATTCTTCTGCATGCGAGATTCATTTCAGTAACCACATTTTTAATTTCCAAAATCCCATTCTTGCTCTTTGGTTGTCCCTGTTTTCATGCCATCCTACTCATCTATGCTGTGTCTTCTCTAATTCTCTGATGATGTCGCTATGGGATTTTGGCAGGAAGGGTCTCTTCAGTTCTCTAAATTTCTGTTTACTTGAAAGTTTGCTTATTTTAGTCTCTCTCTGACATTTCAGTGTGTTTTCAAATTTCTGGAGACCCTTGGTTCCTTATTCGTATTCAGATAAAAGTCAATAATTGGGGGCTCCGAGCTCTGTGGGAGTAGGGCCCACAGGCTGGGCGAGTTCACACAGGGTGAGAGGGGAGGGAGCTGTCCCTTCCGCTCCTGGCGTCTCCAGACATCAGAATGCAGAGAACCAGAAGCACCAACATCCACGCTGGCCTGCCCTGGTTAGTCCTAGACTGACCTACCCTGCTCAGTCTCTTTATATTTGTGGGGGTGGGAGGGTTAAAGGCCTGGCTGCCGGTTATTCTGAGCATAGAATTGGGGGTCGCTGGGGAACATTTTGTTCTGCAGACTGACCTTTAAATAATAATCTTGTTTTCTCCCTCACTTCTCATTCCTGTCCTCATGAACCACGTGCGGCTTCCAAGGCTGGCGTGTCCTCAGGGCTCTAGCAGGCAGCCTCCAGCCTTCCTCCACGGGGGGCTGTTGGGTCTGGGGGCTGCACTGCTCCCCTGGGTCGTTGGTCAGTAGCCTTCCCTCTGCTTCCCGTCTGCTGTGAGCCTGCTAAGACCTCTCCTGCTATGACTGGCCCCTCCGCCCCGGCTTTATTCCTTAGTATCGTTTCAGTGTGATGATGGGAGGGAAAGGAGATAAACATTTTGCTGTTTGTCACCTTAAACACTGCTCTGTTTGTTTCAATTATTAAAACACGGCGAATTGAGGTAGGCTAAACAGGTGCAACAAATTGATGCTAAAACATAAGATATAATAGACGTGCATTTCGCATTAGCGTAATGGTCCAGGGTTTCTGGCAGTGGCTCTCCACAACGCAGGGACTCACGGACCCAGGCTCTACCCTCCCTGTGACTTCGCCATCCCCAGCGCTTCGCTGGCATCTGCGCCTGGCTGGCTCAAGAGGAGACGGGACATGGACAAGATGTGCCTGCTGCGTGGAAGCTTTGAGCCAGCAGCACACAGATCACACGTGCTCACGTTCCATGCACACGCTTGCATTCAAGGAGGCTGGAAACACAGTCCCAGGGTAGGCAGCCACCTCCCCGCTGCACCTCTCTGCGACGAGGGGGAGGATGGACCTGGTTGTACATCTGGTCTCCTTTGCCACATGTGTGTGGGGCTCAGAAGGGAGGTTACAGGCTCCGGCAAGAACCGGGCAGAAGGATGCTTTGCTCGATGGCGACCGCCAGTCTTGATAATGGCAGTGCGGGATGATACCTTCATACCTGCGTAGTCCCCAGTGCTGTGCCAGACGTCTCATTGAGCCACCCTGGCTGCTTTGAAAGGAAAAGGAAGGAAAATGATGCTCGTTTAATGCAATCTATGTGTCAGGCATTGTGCTGGGTGATTTACATACAACCCCGACAGCACACATTTTCACTGAGTCACAACAAAAGCTGTTTCTCTCCATTTATGGAATCTGGGCTCCCTGTGGGAAAGGCATGGTACTTGGGGATCTTGTCAAAGGAGTAATTTGGCATATAATCGTCGCTCACCTACTACGCGCTAGACGTGTTGCCAGGTCTCAGGAGCACAGAGATGGGAAAGACTCCACGCCTGATTCCCAGGAGCGCAGATTTCCCTGAAATGCAAACAAACCATCACCATAAAATGTGATGAGTTGCTATAGTGGGAGACGGAGGAGGGAGAGATTTTTCTCTGCCTGGAGGGGCAGAGGGGATGGGGGAGGGTGTCAGAGAAGGTGTCACCAAGGAGATGTCTAGCATTTGTGTAGGGTCTTAAGGAATCGTTAAGAATTTTCCAGAAAGAAAGGGACACAGGTCAAGAGTCATGGATTGTCCCAAGAGTGATTGGCAAGGAGCCTGGTCCCCGATACAAGGTGAGGCAGGAGTGGTGCAGGACACCAAGGAGGAGGATGGCAGCAATCGCTAGCCCATAATCTACATCCTGCTGGAAGCTGCAGCCTCAGGCTGCCTCCCTCTTCTAGCCAGTACATTGCAGAGCTGCCGCCTCACCAGGAATATCAGCTTCCTCCGACGATGGCTCGCTTGAGACCAGGGCTTCTCAACCTCTCTGGCACGGTTGACATTTTGGGCTGGGTAATTCTTTGTGGCGGGGGCTGTTCTGTGCATTGCAGAAAGGCTAACAGCACCCCCGTCTCTACTCACTGGAAGCCAGCAGCACTTCCCAAGCTCTGACAACCAAAAATGTCTCCAGACATTGCCCAAGGTGCTCCGGGAGGCAGAATGGCCCTGGGTGGGAACCGCTGCTTTAGATAGATGCCACCTGTCTCTCATGCACCCTAGAATTGAGCACAGTGCTTTGCACACACAGCGGGTGTCAGTGTGATTGGAGAACATATCTTCTCTGAGCAGCGGTGCCTCATGGCATCGGCCGACGATCCCGCCTTGGCTCAGAGCAGCCAATACATAACAGTAACTCTATTTTATATTATAGTTACCTTTACAATGTCTGCCTTTTCATCTTATTTGTTTTTTTTTTTTTTTTTTTTTTTTGAGACAGGGTCTCAACTGTGCTGCCCGGGCTAGAGTGCCGTGGCGTCATCCTAGCTCACAGCAACCTCAAACTCCTAGGCTCAAGCGATCCTCCTGCCTCAGCCTCCCGAGTAGCTGGGACTACAGGCATGCGCCACCATGCCCGGCTAATTTTTTTTCTATATATTTTTTAGTTGTCCAATTAATTTCTTTCTAATTTTAGTAAAGACGGGGTCTTGCTCTTGCTTAGGCTGGTTTCGAACTCCTGAGCTCAAACAATCCGCCCGCCTCGGCCTCCCAGAGTGCTAGGATTACAGGCGTGAGCCACCGCGCCCGGCCTGCCTTTTCATCTTAAAATTAAAATTAGTACACATTTATTTTCTTAAATTGAAGGTTAAGTCATTTTTAAAAAATAAACTGATTAAGATCCAAGCAGATTAAAAATGATGGCCTTGTTATCTTCTCAGGCCAGAAATGGCCTCTTTCATGCTTTATGACCTAACCCCTAAAAAAAAAAAAAAAAAAAAAAAGTTTCAATCCATCTGGGGAAAAAAATCTTCCATGTTCTCAACTAAATGTTGACTTTGCTGCTTGCACATCTGGCATCTAAAACACATGGATCACTCTTTAATCAACAGCCCAGAATATCATCATTTTGAGCACCTGTCGGAGAATTCATCCAAGAATTGATTGTAGCCCAGCAGTTGCCAAAACTGCAATCGAGACGCCTAATTTTTAGGGAGACCGTCTAAAGGGCCTGTTAACTCGCCATTCTCCTCAGTTCCCTCTATCCCTGCGCAGTCGGCTCATTAGAAAACGGGAGGTCTGGGCTCTGTCATCATCCTAGCTTGTCACAGAAGTGCATTTGGTGGGGAAAAAGTTGTGATTTCACTTTTTTTTCTTGGTAGAGGGAAATATAAGAGATACCCATCTGTGGGGGAAAAAAATCTGTGTTTTGCAAAATCATGCTGAGTTGCTGCCAATCACAATCCCCTGTCCATTTGCTAAGAGTGGACTGAGCTCTGGTTCCAGAAGTTATGGGCGAGAAGCCAGAACATGTCTTCAGACAGAGCAGAGACCAGGTCAAGCCCAGCACCAGGAAGGGCCAGAGGGAACGTTTCGGAGCTTGCCAGACTGCCAGGATGTTGGTGACAACTGGATGTGAAGGAACGAAACAAGTCCCAGGGTGACAGAATGTGCTTGGGGGCTGGGCTGGGGGACCTCCCATGCTCAGGAGGGTCACGTCTACGTGTTGGCTCCTGTGAGACTTTCAAAATTACGCCTTTGGACACAAGCGAACACTATGGCAAATCCTAGGGAAGAAAAAAAGATATTTGCACTCCAAGTGAGATGAGGGAAGCAGTGCATTTAATTTAAATTGAGACTGAGTATACAAATGGCCAATGGCCAGACCATATATAAAAACAGACTCCTTCATAATCTGCAGCAACCAACCCCAAGAAACCAACTGACTGTCTCTGGTAACTAGCCCAGAAAGCCAGCCTGTGTCAGACGTGCAGGAAGTCAGACTGCTGTCTCTAGCAACAGTCCAAGAAGCCAAACAATAACCCCCATACCAATCAGCACCAAATGGCCAAGACTTGATTAATAACTGACAGTTTCCCTAATTTCTGTCCTCACTTCCGACCTAGGACCAACCAGAGAAAGCCTAACATGCACCCCTGACCCATCCCGTAGGAGGCCGGCTTCTAGTGAGCCCACCTGCAGCTTCCCTGGGCCAGGAGCCCCCATCAGGGCACACTTGAACTCAGAGTTTGCCCACTACAATGTTTTCCCACTCCTCTGCCTGCCTTTGGTTTTCTGCTGAACACAAGTGACGTTGGCTGACTCCCTTGCTATAGCGAATTCTGAATAAGTAGTCCTTGCTGCTGCGGCTTTGCTTGGTCTTTGTTCGTTCCCACAGAATGTTGAAAGTAATGTCACCTAATCTTGAACCCCACGCAAGCGAAGCATGCTAGAGCAATACTCAAGGAGGGCAGGTGTGTAGCACGGTCCTTCCCCTCCGCGCCTGTGCGCCCTGTGCCCTCTCCTCCCCCTGGAGAAATCCCACCTATCTCCCAGGCTCAGCATGAGCGAACTTGCTTCTGAGGAAGCTTCCCTGCCTGCCTCCGGCAAAACCCCGGGAATTCCACCCTTCCTCCATATTGGCCTGATAGCAGCTGTCCAGCGTACAGCGTCTGCAGGAAAGAAACGAACATTTCCTGAGCGTTATCTATCTCCTGAGTGCGTCTTACATGGGTCCTCTCCCTAAATCCTTCCCTAACTTTGGAGGTAGAAGTTCCCTCCTTCATCTCACAAATGATGAAAGCAAGCCCTTGACTCATCCAACAAAACTGAAGATGGATCTATCTTTCCCAATTACCTTTTGAGCTCCTTGATAAGATTATTTCTTATGCATTTTAATTCTTTATACAGAGCGAATTCTGAACACATGAAAGGTGTTTCATAAAGGCTTGGGGGGTGTGTGTGAATGAATGAATGAATGAATGGGTTGCCATGGGGAAGGAAAAATGAATTTGTTTATAAGCTTAGTCTGACTTAAAGGACTAATTATTCAAAAGCATAGGCCATATGGTTCCTACAGGTAAAGGGACATAAGTCCCACTTTTTCTTCCACCCAGACCCCATTGCTCTGGACAGGAAATCAATCATTATGAAATTCCAGGTGGAGGCTTCGAGTGTGTCTAGCTCTGGCTACGCAGGTTTGGAAGCTTTGATGTCCGTGAGTCACATACCGAAGGTTCACCAGGCAGCAGTAGCTTCCTGCCTCAAGTGAGAAGACAAATGTCAGCAGATGATGTATAACCTTCGCCTAAGCCACGGAAGAGGAAAACATTTGGTGAGCAGCGCATGAGAATGCATCATGCTGCCCAGCCTGAGGGAGTCTGTGTCTTCAGTGCTTTTGGTTGACTTAATTATTTTAAACATTTTTATTGAAAGGTTGTCATAGCAACAGCATCGACAAATATTTTGAAGTGAAAAATTCTATTTCCAGCACCTTCAAGTAATAATTTTCATTTTTATCCATTATCTACCCATGCCTACATATAAGCATTTTATACACTTGTGATCATAAAGCAACATCTATTTTGTATTCCGCTTTTTCGCTTACCATGATGTCGAAAATATCTTCTGCTTCTGAGGGCTCCGTGTTTATAATGACCATCTGCACAATATTCCATACCTTACTAAACTATTCCCACATTGGTGTGCAGTTAGCTCGCTTCTCTTATTTTTATTCTTTTTTTAGATCATGTTGCAGGAAGCATCTTCTTGCATAGAACTATTTATTCTGAGTATTTATTTCCTGAGAATAAATTTACAGGAATAGAATTTCTGACATCTTTGTGGCTTCTGCTGCATTAATACCATGTCACTTTGCAGAAGTACTTCTGCTAACTTAGGAAGCCAGGTCATGGCTTGAGGGGGTCACCTTGTTATGCAGACTTCTTGGGGTGAAGGGCTAGACAGTCAATGGATACGGCATCTCTTTAAAAAGAACTAAAAGGCATTTGGCGAAGTAGCCACATGGGCTGCATGTGTGGGAAAAATTAATCCCAAGACTGCCTCGATTAGAATTTTCTGAAGCAAAATTATTTTGTTTCAGATATGTGGACTCTCATAATGGTAACAGAGGGTTTTCCCTTTCCCCTTTCTGAGTTTTGCATCTCATGCATGTAGGTGTGACTACAAAACCAGCGACTGGTTTTTACAAACACACTAGAATTCTTCCCTGCAAACAGGGGCCATCGTTCAAAGATCTTTCCATAGGAACCTCTTATGTAATTGCTAAAAACACAAAACTCATCTTAGGGGATTGCACTCATAGCCAGTTTTTAAACTATAAAAGGAAATGTAGACTCATTTTATCTTTTTCTTTTCTGCAAGAGATAATCACCCAGCATGAGGAGCAAGCAGAGAAGAAAGGGCTGGGTGGGCAAGTCAACTCATACTCGTAATCATGGCTGCCATCCCAGGGGCACCCCCTGTGTGACAGCTTCCTTGTTGGGCCTTATCTAATCCACACCACCATTAACACTGAGAGGGAGGTGCTGCTAATATGCCCATTTTATAGGTCAGGACACTGAGGCTTGAGAGCATGAGGGAAGTGCTTGGTTACACAGCGGGGCAGTGGCGGTGTTGAAGTCCAGGTCTGTTTGACTCAAGCTGGAGACCTCAGCCACTTGCCAAAGGTGAGTCACTGAGTAAACATGGAGGCTGGGCAGGGGAAGAGCTTCCTCTTCTGGTTGAGGAGGCAAAAGTACAGGCAGCGGCTCAGGCCCAGGGGCTGAGGTACGGGGCATGGGGAGGGCAGGGGTTCAGAGACCAGCAGTTAGGTGGGGACACCTAGGCCATGGGGCTGGAGGAGTAACCCTTCATCTCACTTGGAGTCCCAACGCAGTCCTCACAGCAGCTGGCTCCTCCCCGCTCCAGCACCCTTCCCTCCCCCTGCACCCCTCACTCCCCTCCTCCCGCCATGCTGAACCCTTGGCTGCTCCTGGGACATGCCGAGCGTGCTCCAACCTCAAGGGGAATGGCACGTGAGCCGTGCATCGCAAATGCCTAAACACGAAGTGCTCCCCACTGACTGCAGACCACCTCTGGCCGTCTCCATTCTGTGAGTTTTAACGCAGATAAAAAAGACATTGCAATAGAATCAGAGTTTTTATTAGCACTGATATATGCTGAAGATTTTGGGAGCAAATATTTATATTTTCTCTATAAATTTACTATCTTCCCCACCAATCACTTGACTGTAAGTGTTAGCTGAAGGATCGAGCCATGACCTTGTTCTGTTTGATATTGCAGGTTATTTCCAGGCAAGCGGAGGGTATATCAGATATTCCCCAATTTGTGATTTAGGACAGGGATTGGCAAAATTTTTTTTATAAATGTCCAGATAGTAAATGTTTTAAACATTGTAGGTCATTGTAGTGTGAAAGCAGCTATAGACGATATGTAAACAGAGGGTGGTTGTGTCACCAAAAACTTTATTTACCAAAAAAAGGAGGTGGCTAGAGTTGGCTCACTAGCTGGAATTTTCCAGTCCCTGATCTAGGGGCACACGAGGGAGCCCAAGCCAATATGTCGGGGCGCAGGTCTGATATAGTGTTTCCATGGAGCTCCTGGCTGGAAAATAAATCACTTTTTTTTCCTTGTACTTTCAGTGTTTAGCACCTCACCTGGCGCAGAATAGACATGCAGTAAAACTTTTGGAAGTAAATGACTGAATGAATGAATGGATAGAGTTTGAAACAGGTAGATCCTTTTCTACGCCCACAGAGAGATCTTGGTCGTTCATAAATAGATTAGACAAGCATCTTTGAGTGTCCCCCGGGTGCCAGACACTGGGGCTGGGTATAAAGATGGGGTTTGCATCAGAACTCACAGAGCACGGGGTTGCTTTGGAGATACAGATGTTCGAGAGGAAATATTAGCAAAGTGTGAGAAGTGCTAACACAGGGGAAGTTCAGGGGGTTTTGTGGGCACGTTAGGGGCTGGGGGTACTGCCAGGCACGTTCCAGGAGTGCCCACTAGACCGTACTTGTCAATCGTGAAGGACTTAGTGTGTCTGGGCAGCAAAGGCATGAACCCACAAATGCAGGGAATAGAACTTACATACGTGATGGACACGGTCATCTTCACAAACACGAATTAACTGACCGCAAGCACCTGCAATTGATAAGAGAGATTCGAACTGCTTCCATAACTGGGCTTTCCAACTGCTAATCGAGTGGAAATCGCTCTGCTGTGAAGGCTGTGTTAGGAATTTTGAGCACCATTTTATTTCTCTTCAAGCCTCTTTGAGGAAGTATTATGTTCAGAGCCAGCCTTTTAACAGTGCATTATGTTTAATCTTTTTAACCACTTTGATCTTTTTCTCTAAAAATTATTTCCATTATTCCAAGTTTCGTTTTGCTTTTCGCATATCTCTTCTATAAAGTTTTCTCTAAGAGATAAAAAGCCCATTAAATGCTGTGATGTCCCAATCTGCTTTCAATATGGAAGAATATGGGACCCTGACAGAAGGCCACCGCGCTCCGAGAGAAACGGGTCCACAGGGGCACGGATTTTTCTTTCTGTGAATGTACTGGGGGCAGCACTGCCTGTGGCTGTTAGAAAAAGGGTAAACTCCATCCCTGCCCTTTATCGGAATGATGTTTCGTACGGTAAAAATAGTCAGTCTGTAACAAAAGATCTAACATTCATGTCATCAGAGTCCCGAAAAGAGATGAAAAAAATGGTGGGTCTGAAAAAGTGCTTGAAGAAATAACGGCCGGAAACGTCCCAAATTTGACAAAAGACATAATTCTACAGATGCAAGAAGCCAAGTGAACCCCAAAACAGGATAAGTCAAAAAAAAAATCATACCAAGATACATCATATCAAACATCTTTAAAGACAAAGAAAAATACTGAAATCAGTGAGAGAAGCCTTACTTGAAGGGGGAAACAAATTGACTGAGAGTATATTTCTCATCAGAAACCACGGAGGCTAGGAGGAAGTGGCACGACGTTTTTTAAATGCTGGAAAAAAAAAGAACTGTCAACCCAGACTCCTATTCCCAGTGAAAATATCCTTCAAGAATGAAGGAGAAATCAAAACATTCTCAGATGAAGGAAAACTAAGATAATTTGCTGCTACACACCTGCCCCAAAGAAGGGCTCACTGAAGTTCTCTAAGCGGAAAGGAAACAACAAAGGCAGAAACCTCAGTCATCAAGTAGGAGGAAAGAGCACAATAAATGAGATATGTGGTATAATAGGGCATATGGTTGTAAACTAAAAATAAATCCTAAGCCCCCTGCAGACTGAACAGACCTCCTCTTGGCCAAGGAGACCCCAGAAACACCTTAAATCTGAGTTCCTGACCATGAAGGGCAGGGAGGTTGGACACACCTTGTTATACCCCCTCCCTTTTGTAGTTCAGATACAACAGTTGACCAGCATTGATGTTAAAACAGAGATCGTAAGACTGCGAAAACAGACTCTTTGTGACAATAACGTACTAAATCATTAACAGGACCCAAGGCCATGCAGGGCAAAGGTTAACTCACACCTGCAGGCCATCAATTTGCTTTACAGATCACTTGAGTCAATGTATTGTGGTTTGTCTCTGATTAACAGACTTCTTTATTTTATTAGGCTATTAAATATGAAATGTCCAATTTCAAATCAAAAGTTTAATATTTTCTTTTATAAAAGTTTATTATATCTCAAACAAGAAGCAGTACAATGATAAAATAGAACAATTATAACAATATACTGTAATAAAAGTTATATGAATGTGGCCTCTCTCTCTCTCTCTCTTAAAATATCTTATTGCATGTCCTATTTTCAGACCACAGCTGATGTCTGGTAACTGAAATCATGACAAGTGAAACTGTGGATATATTAATATTTTGGGTTTTATCCATGGTTCCTGGCCCACAGCTCCTAAAATCTTTGTAATTTCTTAAGTGACTAGAGCAATACAAGTATCTTTTTATGATAGTTGGCTTTTCGTCCTTGGTTCCTGAAGCAGGTAAAAGATGTCTTGTGTCATTCATAATAAGTCCCTTTCAACACCACCTGAGTTTGTGCTAATGGAGTGATTTTTGGAAAGCCCCTAGACAACACAGGGTGTGGCACTGGTTGCTAGGGAAACCAGTCATGTTACCAGAAGCTTGGAACTTTTAGGCCCAGTTTCCAATCTCCAGGGAGGAGAAAGGAGCTGAAGGCTGAGTTGATCATCAGTGGCCAATGATGTAGTCATCACACCTATATAATAAAACCTCCATAAAAACTCAAAAGGATAAGGTTTGGAGAGCTCTGGGTTGGTGAATAAGAACACATAGGGATGTGTTCCTTGCCCCATTTATCTCTTCACCTGGCTGTTCATCTGTATCGTTTAAAATATTCTTTAAGATATTCTTTGTACTAAACGGGTAAATGTAAGTAAAATGCTTCCCCCGAGTTCTGTGAGTCACCGTAGAAAATTAATTAAACCTGGGGAGGGTGTCATGGGAACTCCCAATTTATAGCCAGCTGGTCAGAAGTGCTGTCACGACCTGGAACTCGCAATTGGCGTCTTGAAGTGAGGAAGCAAGTCTTGTGTGATGGAGCCCTTGACTTGGGGGATCAGGTGCTGTCTCCAGGTAGATAGTGTCCAAATTGGATTGAATTACAGGACACTCAACTGGCATCCGCTGCAGAATTGCTTGTTGATGGGGAGAAAATCAAGCTACACATTTTTGTAGCTAGAAGTGAGTGGTGTGTGAGAGTAGGAAAAGTAGTTTGATTTTCCCTATCTTAAATAGCAAGCAAAAATGCAGAGAAATACAACAGACTTGCCTTCGCCTCTTGAGTTTTCTAAAATATGTTTGATGGTGGGAGCAAAAAGGACAGCGTATCGGATTCCAAGATGAAATCTGGTTAAGAAAGCTTCTGAGAGTAAAGTTTGGGGTGAAGGAGTTAGGGAGATGCCCGGACCACTCTGGCAGGGCTGGGTGAGTCCCTTGGGGCCACCTGCTCAGCCAGCTTTTTCGCCGGACCACCGTTGCACAACAACCGCATGAAGCATGTAATCTCTGGGCCATCCTACAATCCCATCAGGGATGGCTGCTGCCATTTCACAGATGAGAAAGCCGAGGTTCAGGGAGACTAAGTGGCAGGAGGAGGCCCAGCCAGAATTTGAGTGCAGAACACTGTCTACTTTATTGTCACAACGTGGCTACTGTTCAGGGCCCGTCTTGGGTTCGATAGTGTCCCCCCCAAAAATTCACATCCATTCAGAACCTCAGAATGTGTCTTTACTTGGAAACAGGGTCTTTACAGATGTAAGTAGTTAAGATGATACTGGATTAAGACGGATTAAGATGGCACGTTTCTAAGGAAAAGGGCAGGGAGATTCGGACAGACACACACGCAGGGAAGAAGCCGGGGCAGGGCAGGCAGCGACTGGAGCGATGCGGCCACAACTCCGAGGACTGCCCGGAGCCACCAGACGCCAGAAGGAGAAGCGGAAGGAATCTTCCCCGATCCCTCAGAGGGAGCAGGGTCCTGTCCCCACCCTAGCCTCGGACTTCTGGCCTCCAGAACCGAGAGGATAGATGTCTGTGGTTATAAGCCGCCAGTGGGGGGCGCTCTGTCCCGGCAGCGCTAGGAAACTAACGCAGCGTCCGCGACAGGGACACGAGCTCGAGTGTGCAATGTGCCGCCGTGGTGGGGACTTTCAACCCCACATGTCCCTCTAGGACCCTCCCACCGCCGCCGCTCCCTCTCCCGTCCCCCTCTTGTCTTCCCTCAGGTCCGCGTTTCCGGGCATCAGGGTTCACGTGTTTACACACCTGGAGGATTCGTGGGGAAGTGAGAGCGTCGATCCGGGACCACAGGCCCGCCCAGCTCGCTTTGCAGCGTCCCACACTGCTCACCTGGTCGGCTGAGCCCTCACCTGCCCAGCTACTCCCGGCCCGTGGCGCCGGCCTTTCCAACTCCCAGGGGCATGAATACAGGTTGTGGGGTTTTATTCAGAAAGAACCACGTTCTTTCATCTTATCTGTGGGCTATTTCCCAGCTAGCATGCGTGTCACTGAGTTAGCGGATTCACCGAAGTGAGCCAGATTCTCTTCAAAAACCCACTGGGCGGCCTTCTTCCGCAGAGGTCCAAAAAAATGGCAGTCTGGCTATTGTCCTCGGTAAATCTTGTTCCAGCAAGTTCTGCATCCACTTAACATCGTGAATTTGGATTCTGTGGTTTGGATTCCATCCCTGCGCCTCCACCGCCCTCTTCCCAGTTTAAACCGTTGCAATCCGATTTCAAAGTTGGGGGCTGGGGAAGCGGAGCCGAGCATCTTATTCTTTGTCTCTTGCTGCCCCCTGCTGGTCAAATTGTTGCTATTTTTTTTTTCTTTTTTCTTTTTCTTTTTTTTCCTTCTCTCTGCTTATAAGCCTCGAGTGTGTGATTGTCTTTGGCTGAATAAACAGGTAGCCACTGCCATGACAATGAGAATACCAATAATAAAGTTTACAACCATAACCCCATTTATTGATAGCACTTGTTACTAAAGGCTCGAAATGATTATTCTTACTCCACTGTGGCCAGTGGCAGAAGCTGGCTTGGAGGGCAGATCTGGCTAGTCTTGCATTACATAGAAAAGGCCGCAGGAAGCATTGTCACCTGGGGAAGCAATGTGCCAAGCAATGCAATATCTCACATCGGGTCTTTCCTGGTCAACCGCTAATTTGCTCCTGTCCCTTACATCCATGAGTGCTGCTAGGGACAGGCAGTATTCACTTCTGGGATTGTGTGTGTGAGTGTGTGGATGTGTGGATGTGTGTGCATAGTTGCTGTGATTGAAATCTTTGCTAACTATCCCACCTATTATTTATTTAGTTAGTTAGCTCAAGCTTTCAAAATGAAATTAACCGTCTGGTTGAATAAACATGATGAACTAGATATTTTAGGCTTTTTAAAAATGTTGATTCACTCTAAACTTGAGTGTGAGGGATAAAGTTGGTTTGGAGTCTGTATTCACCTTGGAACACGCAGAAAATTCTCTCTCTGAAGAAATTTGCCTCATGACATAGTAATGGCAAGAATAAAAGTTTTCTTAAGCAGTGACCGGAAAGAGTAAATCTAAAAATGCCTAAATTACCAGCTGAGAGTGATTTCGTCCAATGATTCTCAAACTTGAGCACGGATGAGGATCAGCTGGGAGGGCTTAGGGCAACCCAGGTTGCTGCTTGCGGGGTAGTGGACACGCCCTAGAGTTTCTGATTGGGTGGGTCTGGGGCGGGGCCTGACATTTGCATTTCTAACGAGCTCCCAGGTGATGCTGGTCTGGGGCCTGAACCCTTTGAGAATCTCTGATTAACCACTGGTGCTGAGACTTGGCTGCGTATTGGAATCACCTGGGGAGCTTAAACATTAATGATGCCTGGAGCCCATCCCAGCGACTCTGGTTTAATTAGTACCATATACGCAGGAGGGAGTGTTAAAAGCTCCCCAGGTGATTGTAATATGTAGCAGAGTTTGAGAGCCACCGATATGGGGGGGAAACTTGTATGTTAAGAACAAGGAGGGCTTTGGAGACCCAGAGCGCGTGGCATAGATAGCAGAATGCTGTCCTGGGGGGTGATAAACAAGCGGGCAAAGAGAGGCTTGTGCTCAGAGTCTCAAAGTGCAGGACTGGTCAGCAACGACTGTGCCCAGCCATGCTTCTGAGGCTCCTGGAAGGCTGAAAAATATTCTCTAACGTTAGGCATTTGTATCTTTTAGGGTTCTTGTTTATATATAAGAAGCTCACTGCTAACTAAGCAGGAAAGGAGTTTAGTAGCAGGATATTGGGTGACTCTAGGCTAAGCTTCCAGGAACAATGCACAAATGCAAGCCTAGAATGGTTTGATAAGAAAAGGGCTCCTGCTGCCCTGCCTGATGCTGGAAAAGCCAGTGGGGCCGCTGCCCTGTCCATACCACTGCCCGGCCGGGAACTAGATATTGCGAACCTCTGGCACCTCTGGAAGTGAGATGCCTCCAGTGTTGCCCTCTCTAGTAAAACGGGTCCCCCAGGGAGGAGCCTCTCCTCGGTAGAAGTCTCAGCTGAGTGAGTCTGGGGACAGCAGCCCCTGTCACATGCCTTGCCCTGGCTGGGAAACCCAGGCATATAGGTTCTTATTGAATCCGGCCACGTAAGGCTGGGAATTCCTCCAAATGTGGCAAAGGTCTTCTGCAGCCAGGGAAGGGGACACGGTGTGGTCGTCATTATTATTATTCCTCAGACCCCTGGCTCCTGTGTTCTTCTTTTCCGAGCTGCCATGACCTTGTCCCTCACTGTTCTCCACCCCCCAAGCAGCAGTTTTTTCCCTTCTCTGTTTTGTGGATGGTTTCACTGTCAATCACTGTTTTTTTCAAAAGTCAATATGCATAGAGACAGCACTAAAGGAAAGAGCTACTGTGCCTGTCTTATGCGAAATGCCTCCTCTTTGGCCAGATAAAAGGAGATGAATGGACTAAACATTCCTGTGTGTTGTTCACTCACTGATTCCCACGCAAGGAATGCCAAGGCCAGAGCCATTCTGAGTGCTGCTGCCTGGGCCTGTTCTGAAAGTCTGATAAAAAACAGAAAAGAGGATTTGACAATCCAAATGGAGTTGGAACACTAACTGCTTGAATTGTGGCCACGTGGTTCCTTGTTAGAAACGAGAGCCAATGGCAGGCCTTCAAGGTGCAAATTTCGTTTGCTTCTCCAGAAGCTGTGTGTGTGAGCTCCGTGAAGGCGGAGTGTGTCTTCCTCTGTCATTCCCCTTCAGGCCTGGTGATAGTAAGGGTCACATTCCTCGACTGTGTCATGTCCTGTGAATAGGACCCTGTATTCTCCTCTGCACTATCATCTCATTCCCTCCACTACGAGAGCAGGTGTTTTCATTAACCCCAACTTGCAGATGAGGAAGCCCAAGGTAGGGAGGATAAGACTCTTGCCCGAGCATCAGATACAAAGCGATTCAAACCGAAGCTGACCCCAGGGCCATCGCTCTTTAATTCACAATAAAAGTAATTTAAAGACACCCTTTTCAATAAATAGTGCTGGGAAAATTGAGTTACAGAAGAATGAAACTGGACCCCTATCTCTCACCATATACAAAAATCAACTTTAGATGGATTAAAGGCTTAAATGTAAGCCCTGAAATTATAAAAATACTAGGAGAAAACCTAGGGAAAACTGTTCTGGACATTGGTCTAGGCAAGGATTTCATGACTAAGACCTCAAAAACACGGGCAACAAAAACAAAAATAGACAAATGAGACTTAATTTAATTAAAAAGCTTCTGCACAGCAAAATTTTAGAAAACCAACAGAGTGAACAGACACCATGCAGCATGGGAGAAAACACTTGCAAACTACGCATCCAACAGGAGATTACTATCCAGAATTTACAAGGAACTCAAACGACTCAACCAAAAAATCCCAAATAATCTCATTAAAAAGTGGGTAAAGGACGTGAATAGACATTTTTAAAAAGGAGACACACAAATGGACAAGCATATGAAAAAAATGCTCAATATCACTAATCATCGGATAAATGCAAATTAAAGCCACAATGAGATATGATGTTACACCAGTCAGAATGGCTATTATCAAAAAGATGAAAAAATAACAGATATTGGAGATTTCTCAAAGAACTAAAAATGGAACTACCATTCCACCTAGCAATCCCACTACTGGGTATCTATTCAAAAGAAAAGAAATCATTATATCCAAAAGATACTTTACGTTTATTGCAGCACTATTCACAATAGCAAGGATATGGAACCCCCCTCAGTGTCCATCGATGGAGCATTGTACAATGAAAATGTATTGGATAAAGAAAATATATACATAGTGGAATATTATTGAGCCAAATAAAAGAGAATGAAGTCATGTCTTTTGCAGCAACATGGATGGAACTGGAGGCCATTATCTTAAATAAAACAACTCAGAAACAGAAAGAGAAATATTATGTGTTCCCATCTATATGTGAGAGCTAAATAATGTGTACACGTGGACATAGAGTATGGAATGATGGACACTGGAGACTCAGAAGGCTGGGGGTTGAGGAGGTGGATTATGAGAAATTACATAATGGGTACAATGTTTGCTGTTCCAGTGGTGGATACGCTAAAAATCCTGACTTCCCCACCACACAGTATATCCATGTAACCAAATTATACTTGTACCCCCAAATTTGTACAATAAGATAATTTAATGTATTTTTTCTGATTATATAAATCGTATTTTACTGTTCGTGAAAATTCAAGCAACATAAGAAACTACAAGTGAAAAGCTCAAATTCACTTGAAATCTCATCAGTCTGAGAGAATGAGCATTCGTATTTTGGTAACTATTCTTTTTTGTATTAGTCTATGCATGTACGTGCGTGCACACACACACACACACACACACACACACACAATGTTGCATAAATGGAATTCTTAACTAATGTTGTATCCTGAAGCTCTTGCTCGTTTGCTGGTCAGGATAGCCCAAACAAACCTTCTGTTTCCGTTTGGAGGTTACTATGACTGTGGGTGAAGAAGAAAGTTTGCTCTGTGCAAATGGAGCCCTTTGTGGTAGGCCAGCTTCTTTACTGTGTATGGACGGGGCCGTGGTGCTGCAGAGACGGGAGCGAGTGTGGCGAGATTAAGAGCACACGTGCTAGAATCAGACTGCAGGCACCGAGAACTCAGCTTCCCCACTGAATAGCTGTGCAACCCTAGGGAAGTTACTTAACCTCTCTGGACCTCAGTTCCTCAGATACAAAGTGGAGATGACACCAACCTTATAGGGTTGTGCAAGGATTGAATAGGAAGATGAGTAGATGACACCAAGAAGAAGATCAGTATTCCCCTTACCTGCAATTTCACTTTCCAAGGTTCCAGTTACCCATGGTACAGTACAATAAGATATTTTGAGAGAGAGAGAGAGAGAAAGAGAGGCCACATTCACAAAGCTTTTGTGACAGTATATTGTTATAATTATCCATGATTATTAGTTATTATTAATCTCTTACTGTGCCTAATTTATAAATTAAACTTTATCATAGGTGTGTATGTACAGGGAAAAACATAGTGTATGTAGGGTTCAGTACTATCCGGGGTTTCCAATATCCACTGGCAGTGTTGGGATGTGTCACCTGTGGATGAAGGAAGACCACTGTGTAATTAAACTTCTTTGAACCTTTCTTCATCTAAAGCAAAGGCTTAATGTTACCTGATATTAGAATACCCATAGTGTATGTAAATCCAGAAGGTACTCAAGAGAATCATTAATTACCTGGAAGCTACATGTGCTTTACATTAATAAAAATTTTTTCCTTGATACTAATGACACTTATTACTGTTCGTTCACTCCCAAGTATAATATGAGATCTGCGGGCTATAAGGGGTTATATTTTCTCAGCGCATGAAAAACAAGAGCGTATAATGTTGGAGAGATGCGGCAAGGCTGCAAAGCTGACAGTTTTTTCATCCGTTTGTCCATTTATTCCTTCATTCATTTAGCAACTGATTGCTATTTGCTGATTAAAAGTATGAACAAAAATGACGACTTGAACATTTTGCTTAAATTAAATAATGCCCTCAAGGCGCTTACGATCCAATGACTCACTGTTTCGTTATTGGACTCACACAAACCTACACACACACATCCCCTTTAAGAGAGCAATTTTCTGACAGCAAAATAGTGTCTTCTGGTCTAATTGTTTTTTAAATGAAGCTTCAAGGTACCTATGGATGAAAATCGCCCAGAGACATCCAAATTAACTACACTTGTTTATCCTGTTAGGTTTACAAAGACAGTAAAAGAAAATGAATTTCAAAATTGAGTCCAAATGTTGACCACCCAGTTAGATGGAGTGTAAACTTCTCTCCAGGGTTATAAGTCATGCGAGTTCCATTGGAGAGAGATGCTGCCCTTATCAAAGCGCACTGAGGCAGGACCCACCATCCCCGCCCCCAAAAGAAGGAAGAGCCACCCCAACTAGGCAGAGAAAATTCTATTTTGCACGTGTGCCTTTAGAAAACCAGTTGAATGCTCCCTTATGACAGAGCAAAAAGATGCTTGATGCAGTAAAGAATGCTCCATTCTTGGCCAAACTGAATCCCTTTTTGGCGTGTTTATCTTGGTGGAGCAAGGAAGAGGTTAGCCAAGGTATCTGCACAGGTTCCTGGTGGATAACAAAACAGATGCTGAGGTTAGTAGACGTCCTCCAGCATTCCAGTAACTCACTGGAACATGCAAACGCCATTAATAATAGGGTTTTTTTTCCCTCCTAATCTCATAGCATCATTATTTGCCCCATAGTCATTATTTATTACAGCAGATTCAGCTATAATTTTTCTCTTGTTGGTAGAAACGTCATTGAATTTTATTGCTAGTCTTGTGTGTTTGTTAATCAACCACCTTGGGGAAAAACAGCAACATTGGGCTAAATATTAGAAGTGTTTTCTTCCAGATTTGATTACTTACAGACTCAAAGCTTTATGTCAATGGCAAGAAATGTTTCTCCACTTTATTAAACTTGGGACTCTTTCAAGAAAACGTTGCTGGACAGAATGAAATTCATTGTTGGCACTAGTGCCTCTGCTATTGTATGGAAAAAGATCAAAATAGCAATGTCACCTATTAAAGGGGCAAAACTCCTTCCATTTATAATACTTTTCCATTGTTTGCTAAGTGAATTCAGTTGTAACCAAAAGGGATAATGGAAAAAGAGTATGTTGTTTCCCTCTTCTTTGCGACGCTTGGCACTGGGGCTTCATTTAGGCTTAAACAGACCTGGGGGTCCACGCCGCAGGCCCCCCCCACCGGCAGCTGCCCTTCTGCATCTTGCCGTGTTGCACTTGGCCGTGGCCCCAATCTAACGCCTTGTAAAATAGATCTTTCCCAGGAACATGTTCCTTCTTCACATTAAATAATGCAAGAAAAAGGGTCAATTAAAGACAGGCGTTTTGCCAAAACCGATTGTCTTTGAAGATGCTACATCTCAGAGGGGTTGTGTTCACCGATTAAATAAAACACTTGTCTTTTGGTAGATTTTATGTATTTCTAAGGTCACCATTAAGAGTCACTTTTTTAATCGATGAGATATTTAACGGGTATGATTGCACAAACCGCAGCGTGAAAGAATAGAACTTTGCACGTTTTCGGTAACTCGACTTCGTTTCTGACTCTGCGCTCTCATTCTGTTGGACTCAGCGGGGGAAGGGGAGGTCTGGTCACTAAGGAAGGGTTTTGCAGTTTCAGTTCCTACTCTTTTTTTCCAGCTTTATGGAAGGTAAACATTGTGTATATTTAAGGTACGAGGTGATGTTTTGGTATACATATACGTTGTGATATGGTTACCGCAAATTATCTAATTAACATATCCATCACCTCTCATAGTTATGATTTTTGTGTGTGTGTGGTGAGAACATTTAAGGTCAACTCTCTTAGTAAATTTCAAGTATACAACACATTATTATGAACTGTAGTCACATTAGGTCTCCAGAATGTATTCATCCCCCATCACTGAATCTTTGCTCTCTTTGACCAAATTTCCCCCACCTCCCAGCCCCTGGCAACTGCCATTTGGAGTTTGACTTTTCTAGATTCCACATATAAGTGAGATCATGCAGTGTCTGTCTTTCTGTGCCTGGCTTATTTCACTCAGC
>NW_012138636.1:3337380-3406471 GCF_000956105.1 Propithecus coquereli | reverse complement strand
AAATAAACTTTTTGGAGGATTAAAATAATGATGGTGTAAAGAATGGTTTGGAAAGAAGAAGAAGATCACAGAGACACCAGAAACTCTTCTGGTTACATGATTTATGCCAAATATAACATAATATCTATAATATAACAAGCAATCCTGACATCTTTCCCAGTATCATTTTAAGAAGCAGTTATGCTTTGATTTAATTTAATCTTCAGATATTGAACCTTTCTGGCTATGGAGCGGTTTCATATGTAAAGTGCTTTCTTCTTTAGTGAGCTTATATGCCTGCCATCGAGATTAATATCTTGACTTTTCATCCATTTTAACTCTCACCTAATTCCTGGACTCCATATGGATCCAAATTCCCAAATGTCCACTTGTGTTTGTCTACAACACAAAGCAAGTCTTGGGACCGGAACAAAGCAGAGAGCAAGAGAGAAAGCCAACTAAATGCTGGGCCACATAGAATTACTCTTATGCTGGAGTTTGCCAAACCCAAGTCCTTGAGGATCTCGAAGAATTCAAAACCATATATAAAATAAATAAATGCAAATGGCATATTTACTAGTTACATAGGGTCTCCCTGGACTTCTTCAGATCCAAGTTTTCCCCTTGTTCTTTTCTTCATTGGTGCCAGGGGAAATGGGGTGAGAGTTTGATCTTTTGCTGAAAGGTTATGTACAAGGAGGGAGGACTCAAAGAATAAGACTGAATCAGATCCTATTGGGAAGTAAAAGCAAAAGTAAACATCTCCCTGGAAAATACATCTCTGGTCCTTCAAACCCCTGGATGCTACTTTTTCAAGAATGAACTGTTCCAAGTTGTGGTGTCATCCTCTAGCAGAGCTCTTTGAAGAGAACTGGCCAGTCTTACATAAGCCAGCCTGAGTTGTACGAATTATTTTCATATTTTCATGAGTTATGCATCTATTATATTTATCTGGTCTTCCTCATAGTCTTAAGCTCCTAAAACGCAAACTTTAATATGAAGCCCAACGGCTTATTTGTACAAGCCTTTCTCAATAAATGGTTGATGATTGTTCCAGCTATCTAATGCCACATAACAAACCAACCAACATAGTGGCATAAGACAATAACCATTTTGTTATATTTATAGGTTTGATGATCAGAAATTTTGGCAAGACCCAATAGGGGATGGTTTATCTTTGCTCCATGACATCTGGAGTTTCCACCTGGAAGATTCAGAAGCCTGAGTGACATGAATATTTGGGTGCTGGTACCTATGGAAGCTTCTGCACATAGTGTCTTGAACCTATAAGCTGAAGGCTGGCTCAGCCGAGATTGCTGGCCAGAGCATCTCCATGCAGACTCTCCATGGGCCTGGTTTCCTCACTGCAGGACATCTCAAGGTCACTGGATTTCTTACATGGTGTTGCATGGCCATTGGAATGAGTGTTTTAGTGAACAATCTTGGAGAGCAGAAAGCTGCATGACCTTCTGTAACCCAGCCTTGAAAATCACATAGCCCTACTTCCACCATACTTTATTGGTCAAAGCAGCTGCAACCCTATCCAGATCAAAGCACAATAGATATGGTCCTACCTCGATGGAGCATCAAAGAATTTATGTCCACATTTTTAAAACCAATTGACTTTGTCTCTTATTCTGCATGCATTTCTCAAGATCTTGAAACTCCTAGGAGGCATCAATCAATTTATTTTGGGGACGCAGAAGGTAGGTTGGTAATTTTACCCATAGGGCAGGGTCCTTCTTTTCAGACCCCGGGATGTGTGTCTGTAACTGCCCACTGAAGAGAGGAACATGAAGGGAATAAACCTTTAGAGAACCATCTCACCTGCTACCCAAACGGAATACCTTCTGGACTGTGGCACGCATATCTGCATGTTGATGGATTAGGGTAATTGCTTCAAAGTCAAACAGAGCTGGAGGTGGGAGAGAAGGAATCCATGGGGTTGGGGGGAGGGAAATCCACTCATTTCCTTGGGTGCCCAGAGGACAAGACTCATCCATCCTTTAAGGGCAAGGCCTGGGCTTAGGGCCAGGTTTCTCTCTTCCAGCCCAGATTTGTTGCAAATTAGCCGCTATCTGACAACGAGAGGGTCTGACTCTGAATTGCTTCTCTGCAATCTCCACTATTCCCCGCATGTCCCAGAAGGGAGGAAAGAAGCAGTCTCAGTTCACCTGAGCAGAGCACTGCTGCCTTTGTTTTACAGAGGCCAAACGGAAGCAGTTTAAGGAGGTTTCGGGCAAAGTCAGCCATGAGGAATACCTTAGGTCTACGGATGGGGGAAGCTGAGGCTGGAAAGGGGACCAGTGGACAGGAAGTCACAGAGATGACTTTCTCCTTTTTCCTCCCTTTCTATTTATTTTTTAAATTGACAAATAATTTTTGTCCCTACTATAGAGGGAAGAGGTATGAAAGCAAGAGGAAGATTAAGAAATGTCATGTTAAATGTTTGCATGAGGTGGGTTAGTAAGTTAAATATCACTTATTTTCATGAAACACAACAGGCTTCACCCAGTTCTTCTTTTAGGGTTTCTTTCCTGTTGTTCTTCTTCAGCTCTGAGGACGACTACCTACAACTTCCGTGCCCCACTGAGCTCAGATTCACCCACGTGGCACAACCTCCAATTCTGGAAACGTGTTTGTATTCTAAGTTTCAGGAATATGAACTCTTATTTTTCTTCCCTCTTCCCCTGGGTTTTTCCCCTATTTCTTCTATCTTCTTGCCCCTCCTCACCTTCTTCTCCCCAGACTTCTTTTTTCTCCTTCTCCACAACCTATTTAGGCCTGAAAAGAAGCCAGGGAAAAGATATTTGCTTTGGGAGAAGAGGAGAAATATGAAAGATGAGCTAGCCAAGTAAAAGAATAACTCTGATTTTCCACAAAGGGCTACTTCAGGGAAAGGTTGGGACTTGCAGTGCTTTATTTTCTCTCTCCATCTCTCTCTCTCTCTCTTCTTTAGGAAAAACAAAGTTGATGTAAACAGCTGGAGACTGTAACTTGAAAAACCAAGAAAGCAAGATGAATAAAACTTCCTGTTTTCCTCTCCTACCCTGGTCTACAGGGGGTTGGCCTTCAAGGCCGCCTTCCAAACCAGATGTTCGATTCCCAAAGCTCGGTTCAGAGTCTCTGCATGTCAACTATTCTTTACACAGCACAGCAGACCTGAGATTCAGTTACCACGAGCATGCTTCAGCCAGCCGCCTGCTGGGACACAGGTCCTTTTAGGAAAAGCAGGCTAAATGTGGCCAGCATGTGACATGGGCCCAACGAGGTAAACACTCTGCTATCACCATCTAAATTAGGACAACACTAACAGGCCTCCTTCTACATGCCACGTACTAAGGCGAGACTCTAGACTATTTCATCTGCTCTGCACCACAACTCCATTAGGGAGGGGGTCGCTGCCCCTATTTTATACCCCAGGAAATCCGGTCTTACGGACCCTGGTTTTCACACCCAGTAGGGCCCCCTCCACGTCTTTCCCACTCTCGATTTTGCCTTGTTTAGAAAAGACGGATGTATGGAAAAGAAACACTCCTGCCTAGGCTGCTCATCCTCTTCGGAGACATGCCGTCATCAATTTTAAAGGTCTGTCTGCATCCTCGGTGGTCACACCCAGCTGACGGACACCAGGACCCACTGCCAGCAATGAAGCAGATTTCCTCCGTCCCCTGCACAGCCTCGCGCCAGCCTCTCTGGTCAATCGCTTCTCAAATATGTGGCCCAGAGCGGGGAGGGCAAAACTCTGAAGTGCTCCAACAGATCTTAAAAATTAGGTCCAAGCATGACACTCCGTCTATATTTGGTCTTTCCATGCTGAGTGACAATCTGCCAATGGGATTACTGGCGTGGCTGTTATGAATAGTCTCTTCCCTGCAAAACAGGGCACAGTGTGCCTTAGGGTGCGACTGATTCTCGCCTGTTGGGTAGTTATTAGTAGCTAGAAATACCCGGTCATCAAAAGTGTGTTCGCTCATCTGTTCTGTAAGAATTTCAAAATTTCGCATAATGTTCTGATTGCGAAGGATAACGGGATTAGCTTTCCAAGCAGTTCGTGAGTACCCGCCAGTCGCTTCAAAGCTTCACCGGGGGCCTCCATGTCAGGGGCAGCTTTGAGCCGTCCCTCCACAGCTTGCCGCATGTCCCTGTGTCCCCGTGGTGGGAAGACTATGTGCACTCGCAGCCCTCCACAACCTCTGCACCATGCTTTTTGAGGAAAAGAAACGAAGTCTTTCTCACAAAGTTCAGGAACCCCCAGTGAGGCCCCATTCCTCCTTTTTAGGCAAAAATAACATAGACCTGTGTTTCATGCTCAAAATCCGAAAGCACTGCATGTAAACAAAAAAAAAGAGAGAGAGAGAGAGAGAAACAAAATGGGTTTCTTTATTGCAGAAAGTCTCAGTGCTGTTAATATCCTAATGTCACTGTGAGTCCCCAAGAAGGAAATGTAATATTTCAAGTTTCCCAAACCTTTTTGACCTTGGAATCCTTGACTTGGGGACCTCTTATATGGTATTACTTTCCCGTAGATACTGTCTTTGTTTGTGCTGCTATCACAAAATACCACAGATTAGGTAATTTGTAGACAACGGAAACTTATTTCTCACAGTTCTGGAGGCTGGAAAGTCCAAGACAAGGCACCGGTTGATAAGGGCTCAGTCTCTCTGCCGCCAAGATGGCACCTTGTTGCTCAGGATGGAAGGAATGCTCTGTCCTCACATGGCAGAAGGGATGGAAAGGTGAGAGGGGGCAAACTCTCTCTGAAAGCTCTTTTATAAGGGCATTAATTCATTCCCTAAGGGCCCCACCTCTTAATCACTTCCCAAAGACCCCACTTCTTGTCACCAAAATCAGGATTAAGTTTCAATGCAAATTTTGGAGGGCACGCACCTTCAAGCCATAGCAGGCATATTTTAGGAAATTGAACAAGGGTGAAATGTCAGTCACCTCCCCCTCATGGTCCCTGCCCCGCTGGTGCAAGCTTTCATACCATCAGCAAAGAGTTTTCAATAAAGGAAAATTTCCTGGGGGAAAGACAGTAGGCATTGAGATAAAATTTGGAAGCAGAATAAATTAAGGAACATTATCATCATCTGGAGTTAGCCATAGAGAAACCACATCCTGCAAAGGTGTTGTGATTATTCACAGATTTCAAAACATTCCCACAAGTTTCATGTTGAGTGCTATCTTTTATTGTAACGGTTCCACTAGCTGCAATTTCCCAAAGGATCTGTTTCACAAAGTCGATATGAAGAAGAGACAGCATCTCCGCCAAAAGCATTGGAGTGACACATCTGAATCACATCTCCAGCCTTGAGATGCAGCTTTCTCTGGGAAGTGGCAGAGATTTCACAGTTCCCTGCAAAAACTAGTTTGCAAGGAACAGGTCAGACCACCTGTGGATGGGTGAAGCTTCGGGGGAAACAGCAGTAAACAGAACGTAAGGCAGTTAATTTCTGGTGTAGTCATTATCCATCTATCAAAGTAGGGGAGAGGGTAGAGTTGACAGGGTAGCCTTTCCTACCTTCTTGTTTCCAGAGTCTGTTCATTAGCTGAACTAGATTTGAATTTTTCACGATAAAATCTGTTAAATAAAATGCTAATAATCTGCGAGAGATGGCAGTAAAAGACAATTTACAGGTGGCCACGATAATATGGCTTAGACCATTTAATGGTCTGGCTGCCTTCAATAAAATAATTCAGAGCAACTAAAAGGATGTTCCTAGGACAGCACCATATGAATATAATCCTCCCTTGTAACCAAGTGCTATGGGTTGAATTGTATCCTTCCAAAAAAGATATACTGAAATCCTATCACCCAGTCCTCAGAATGTGACATTATTTGGAGATAAGATCTTTACAAAGGTGATCACATCAAAATGAGGTCATTAGGGTGGGCCCTCACCCAATATGGCTCACGTCTTTATAAAAAGGTGAAATTTGGACCCAGAGACCGACATGTACAGAGGGAAGACAATATGAAGTCACAAGGAAAAGATGGCCGTCTACAAGCCAAGGAGAGAGGTGTTCAAGAGATCCTTCCCTCACCGTCCTCCGGAGAAACCAACCCTACCAATACCTTGATCTCGGACTTCCAGCCTCCAGAACTGTGAGACAATAAATTTCTGTTGGTTAAGCCACCCAGCTGTGGTACTTTGTTAATGCAGCCCGAACAAACTAACATATCCATCATTTAGGGGGCACCTCAGAAGCAACCCTCTCTAAATTTAAGAGAAAGACTTTTAGAGCACACACACGCGCAGAGTTTACGGTTGGCTAAATGGTTGTGATATGGCCTTTTCAGCGAGGGTCAAACATCTGCAGGATGGAAAACCTCCTCAGTGGCTCTGGCCTAGCACTCTTTGCTTAGAAAGAGTGAAGCTTCATGGAATGAAGGAAGGAAGAAGGAATGTAGATTGCAAGTAAATTCACTGCTTTCAACATTATTGAAGCGGTAATTTAGATCAGTCAAGTAGAGAGTGAGTTATATGTCACATTCTATGCCATCTAGTCAGGGAAAACTGTCTGAAATGTCACATACCAAAGTCATAGCTGCAATTACTTCTGGGGAAGAGAGTGGAACTCGGGGTTGATGAAGAACAGCTTTCATTTTTTGCTTTATGTAGTTTTTTATTGTTTGACTTTTTCACAAGAATCGATTTGCACACTATTTATGTAAGTAGAAATTTTGAGCTATGTTTATATATACATATATATGTATGTGCGTATATCTATTTATATAATTGTTTTTATTCATGCACTGTATTATTGGATTCTATAATCGTATTACATGCCAGATATTAGGGAAACAACAATGAACAAAACAGATCCAATTTGAGTCTTCATAGAACGATAGTCTCCCCTTCCCAAAAACCTCTGATGAATTCCCACCACTGACTTTCAAAGTGTAAGAAAGTCTAAGAAAAGACTTTCTTAGAGTTTCCCTCCCTTACCTACTTGTTTTTGCCACCTCTCCATTTGAGTCCTTTTATTTTGACTACTTCCTCTCCCAAGCTATCACCCTACGCTCTCTTCTTGTTTAAAGTCTAGCTAAATTCTACAGGCTTCAAGGTTTAGCTCAATTTTTAGTTTCTCTACAAAATGTTGTGAACTAGAGAATGGTCTCATTCTGATCTGAAGGTGGATGTCAAGCATCTCCCTGGAAACCAATCTCCCCATCACCTGGGCTGCTTTGTCAACATTCTCAAGCACATAGTTCTTCATAATCCATTTAACAGACAAGGAAACTGAGGCCCTCTGAAAGCCAGACTGTTTCCCAGCAGCACGAGGTAGGCACAATGAAGCGAGCTGCACTCTCCTCAATCCTGATGTTGGATGCTGCCCGACGTCTGCTTAGACTGTGCTGTTCTGAGGGGGAAGCTGGATCGAGCCATGCTCTGACGGGTTTGCAGGAGATATACGATACTTTACACATGCACACGGATGATTTTTCAAGTACTCACTTTCTATCTATGGAAGTAATTTACATCAAAGCTACAGGTGTTTTTATAGATAACAAAAAAAAGGACTTGCTTTCCAACAAGAAAAGAAAAAGAAGCACTTTACCTTCTCTCTAAAACCTTCCTGCGTGATTCGCTTTCATATCACGTCTGCAGGCAGCATCAACCTGAGTGCTCCTGTTCCCTAAAGGTTCTGTTCTTCATGCAAATATGGCATGAATCATACGGAGTTATGGTTTCTTCTACAAGGATGTGGTTCCCCTGTGAGACTATGCTGGTCTCTGGAAAGATATTAAGATAATTAAGAGATGACTCTGGGCTCATGAGCTCACAAACTCAAATAGCTCAAAAAATGTCACAAGAACTGTAAGATTCTTTGAGAACTAAGCTTTCTGCTGGTCAGGCCTGCGCCCCTGCCCCAGCATGGACAGAGGGCACCAACGGATTATTCCTCCTCACTCTCAGGACGCACACGAGTGGTGTCCTTCCAGGTCCAGCGTAATTAACATCCGTTAGTGAGAAGTACGGCAAGGGTAGCGGTCAACACTGAATGAGACAAGCTCCTTGACTTCCAAGCATTTGCAGACTAGGGGTGAATTTACTTATTTTCACTATAACTAAAGGTTCTTTTGACTTCTACCGTTCTCTCTCTTCCTATATTCCTATGACTCTTCTGATAGTTTTTTTTTTCTTTTTTAAACACTCTCCTCTGAAGTTCCCTTTTCTACCTAACGACCAAACCCACTAAAGAGAAACTCAGTTGCCTTCAATCTTCTTACTGAAATTTCATTAGCCAGGGAAGATTAAACTCATATCGCAGAAGAAACTGAAAATCGAACATCATACCCAGAGCCCAAACTTTGTCCATTCGCTGTTCTTTGGGCCTATTATCTCCCCTAGCATCACTTACCACCCCTCTAAAATTGCCTACATTCCCCGCTTCCCCCTCTCCTATAAAGAAGGATGTAGAAGCTTCTGAACCTCATCAGTTACTGGGTACTCACCTCCCTCCGCCGCCCCCATGCACGTTAATAAATTTGTCTGCTTTTTCTCTCATTGCTGTGTTCCCAGCTGATTTCAGACTCCCAGCAGAGTCCTAAAGACATGAACCTTCCGGGGTGAAGGGAAAAATCCTCTTCACCCCCATACTCGCTATGCACACTTAACTTTCATTTGTGAGAGTCCGGATACTTGGCTGCGAACAGAAGCTAACACGATCTGTAACTTAAGCAGAAAAGGAACTTACAGGAAAGCAGCTCACGTATGAATGTGGAGCCCCGAGAACCAAACTTTGTGAAAATGTGGAGTGAAATAGGTGGCAGGAAAGGCCCACATCCACCCTGCCTTGTGTCTATACCATAATATTTGCCGGTTCCAGTCACTACAGATGCAGAACTTGCTTTCCCATCACTTGGTTTTTGGGCTTAGTCATGTGACTTCCTTTAGTCATAGCAAGCTGACGTCACAGAAGTCTTAAAGGTGCTTGTGTGGATGGTCTTGGGTTCTTGAGCCTCTGTCGTTGCCATGGAAAAAACATGCCCCGGATAGCTCGCTAGTGTTAGGGGGAAGGATGAAGAAACTGGGGAGCAAAGCTGAACTGTCCCCACCAAGGCCAGGCAAGATGGCTGATACCCACCTGACCAGCAGCTCCACAGGAATAAATGTTATTTTAAGCCACTGAGTTTTGGGTTTTTTTCTTATGCAGAGAAGCTAAGCAGATACACTGCACGGTGTTGCACCCCAACCTCCGCTCACGGCCGGTCTTCGATCGTTGTCTTAAAGGTAGGCGAGTTTGGATGTTCCGACAAAGCACATGCCTTTTGTTTTTCTTCCTTACAACTCCAGTCATTCTTAAATTTTAAAGGACGTGAGAATTATTACACAGATTTATATATGTAACCCATATGTGCAACCCTTTCTGGACAAGTTAGAGAATCTTTGAAGGATAATTTTGATTAAATGAGATTTTCTATTTTCTCACTAACTTTAAAACCTAACCTTAATCACAGTGGAACTCTATTATAATTTATCAATACTCAGGTTGTCAACTTCTGGAATGTGGGGGCTGTATTATATTTATCTCTTTGTCTACCCGGGCCCTATTCCACTCCCACATTAGTTCAGTGTTTAATTGAACTGTTCTGTAGTTATTAAGCATCTTGCTACTAGGGCAGCCTTTCTAGAGAGCTCTGAGAACACAGTTTGTTGCTGCCCAAGGCTTGTGTGCCCAGATGTGTAGCACTCATTCAAACGTGCACACACACTTGCACACACACGTATTAAAGCAAAGCCAGGAAAACCCAGCCAGTGTCTTGGGTGCACATTTCCCTTGCTAATTAAAACAGTGTGATTTTCTTGCTATCTCTGACTGTCAATCAGGCACAAATTGGAAACAGGATATTTTAGAAAAACTCTCCCTCCCTCAGATTTCATCACACAGCTGCTCTCAGCTCACACACCCACCCCGACAATGGCAAAATGCCCCTTGCACGGTTGCCCTTGAAGGGGGCGTGCCAAACACTCTGGCCAAGTACCCGGGGTCTTCCCAGGGAGACGAGACCAAAGTTCCCACTCCCGCTGCGGGAGGCCCTGGCCCATTTCTCTTCCCAAACCTGCGCCCTGTGTGATCTAGGTCACCGCGGCCAACCTTCTCTGTTTGTCCAGCTGGACGTTGGGGATAGTGATACCCGACTGCCTCACCGGGATATCGCCGGAGTTCAACAGTTAATCACTTTGTGGCCCTTGGTCGAAAAGTGCCATGAAACACAGGCAGGAAAAAGGAACGCCTTTGGTGGAAAAGGCGGAGCAGTGTGGCAAAAAAAGCCCTCCAGCAAAACAGCCATCCGCTCCCATCCTGCGGATTCCTGGGGCATTAGTCAGAAACCAGTCCATCTTGTCCCCCTACTGCGGGGCCCATATCCACCTACCTGATAGCCCCCCTCTCTGCACTTTCAGTGAAAGAGAAAGATTCCCCACTCCGCTCCCAGAGGTGAGAGTGGGACTCACAGCACACCGGCAATTCTCTTGGGCAACCTCCCTCGCGCCTCCAACTCTTTCCTCCGCCTCAAAGGCTGGAGACTGGTGGTCAGTTAAGGGAAAATTCCAGTTTTCCACAACCTCTTATGGCAAGTCCTGCCTGATGGCTTCGCATCTCACCTTGGAATGTGGTTCTGTGTCTTCTAACCTTAGCCAGATTGAGACAAGAAGAATCCAACCTTTACACCCTATTATTTTCCTGGTAAATTGCTAGACTCATAGTAAGCACTTGATACATTTTGTTTAATGAATGGATGAATATTGCTATCTCTTTCTTCAAAGTTTGCTTTGTTTTGTTTTCTCACTGTGTTTTGACTCCCTGATACAATTTTAAGCTTCTCCAGGACAAAGAGATTATACCTGAGCAGGAACTCAATGAGTCCAAGTTTCTAAAAGTGTGGTCCTGGCTCCACGAGCATCAAAGAATATGAACGTTTGTTTAAAATGCAGAATCTCGGACCTGTGTCATATTAACAGAATTGAAACAAGGACTGGCACTATAAATAAGTTCTTCCAGGGATGTGTGTTTATACTAGGGTCCGTCCTAGGCAAGGAAGACTGAAATATTTGAGTATTAGGGAAGGAGTCAATGAGAATTGGGAGTTGGAAGTTGTAGCTATTGTTATCTTCACAATGGGTTTCAAGAGAAGTTTCATTGTCAGTTATCATAGCAAAGTGCAACTACATTTTCCTTACTTTATTTTTCTGTCTCCAAGAGCAATTTGTACTTTTTGCATTGTTGAAGAAGCAAATAAAACCAGTTCTTATTTATCACATCATATACAGGAAATTTAATATACTTTCGACAGTTCTATCACGCTTCCCTGTGTTACACATCTTCCCCTCTCTATAGTTGGAGAGAGGCACATGTTGGATCCATCCTCCAGTACATCATCTCCCCCAAACATTAAATTTATTGTTGAAGTGTTTGATTTCTTCAAGATTTCTTTCTAATGTGACTAATCGAATACCCTACGTGCACACAGTAAATGTTCAATAAATGTTCCAGGCTCCTGACGAGATTTCAGAGTCTTAATGAGCAATTTGGGGATTAGAGGAGGAGACAGTGGCAAACCCAAAGCTTTAGGTGTGAATATTATAACAATCTGTCTTACAAATTCTTTGTTGGGAAGAGGACAGAGAGCTCTGCTGAAAGAGAGTCTGCGAATGGGTAAGGTAATTAAAAACACCCGGTACGCAAAAAAGAGGTGAGCGTGCTAATATTTTTTGAAGGCTAATCACAATTGCGGTTATTTTTCCAACACCGCAGATTCTTGTACTGTCTTCTACTGTTAAAATATGCACTTGGCAATTTTAAATAAAAATTTTGTCTCTTGTTGAACTCATCTTAAATGTTACATGGGACTTCCTGTTTATTAGGGGACGTTTTTTAGCCATTGTCTGGAGTGATGATTACGTACTTTGAAGTGAACAAGGATCCCCAGTGGAAATGTTACGTGCTATAAACTGGGAGCATTGAAGATGCAGGGAATGAAGTCAGTACATGGACTGGGCACCCATTTCCCCTTTATCTGCCTTCCCAGCTGACCAACTCTCTTCCCTCCTCACTCACACACCAAACTCTCCTCCGTGTAAGTAATTGTGTATTTTCCATTCCTTCAAGTTCAAATGCTCTTCCCCCAGTATGTGCATGGCTGACTCTTTTTGTCACTCAGTCCTTCAATTTGTATTTTGATTAAATGTACTTAGATTAAATACAAAGGGAAGGATCAAATGAACAGGCAAAGCTTCTCTAAGGAGGTGACATTTCAGCTGTGATCTGAATGTGCCAAAAAGAGCTATCAGTGTCATTGAATAGCTGGTATTATCTTTAATTTTTTTATCTTAAAAAATATATTAATCATCTCTCTCTCCTTTAGAAATCAGAAATGTCAACTCCCTGAGGGCAGGAACTTGTCTTGTTTACCGCTGTATCCTCAGGACTCGGAAGAGTGCTCAGCACATAGTAGGAGCCCAGTAAATGTCTTTTGAATGAACGAATAAATGAATGTCTAGTTTAGGTAACTGCAGCTAAAAGAGGTTAAGTAACTTACTCAGGGCCACACAATCTGATTTTTTTTTTTCCCACATTTCGCAGAATATACATAACCTCAAACCTGATCTCTATATCTCCGGAGGGAAGTTATCATGCAGATCCAAATAAGAAGAAGAAACATAGCTTCCTTTTAAAAATGGATATTAAGGAACTTGAAATGTAATTTATAATATTTTCTATCACTGAGATCAGATTTCTGTCTCCTGAAATGACATAATTATAGCTTTGAGTAAGTGCTTTTGTGTCTTAACAAATATTTTGTTAGAATTCCCTAATTAATTTGATATAGCTCCATTCTGAAGACATTTAAAATGTAAGCATGCATTATTGACTCTTGATAGGTATAGCTTACTATAATTATTGGTTAGATAATTAATTGCCAAACATTTCATTCATAACACACAGGAAGAACAATATTTTAAAGAAAATCTGTGAGACTATTTAAATGAAGAAATTGCCATATAATTAGAGAAACAGGAGCTATTAGTGACTTTGGAAAGTTACTTTCCAGCTGTGTCTCTGGGCAGGGACACCCTTAAACTATCGACCAGATGATACGAATCCACCTGTAATTGGAATGATGAAGAGTAAGAAGCTTCCCAGTCCCGTCACGGACTCCAGGAAACTTCCCATGACCCCTCTCGGGAGCACGTGTGAAACACACTTTTGCTCAGAGCTATGGACACTAATGGGGTCATGTTAAAGTGGTTACCTAAATGTTGTGGCTTCAGAGCCCTATCTACAAAACCTCAGAGTCTCAGCGCCACCCTTAAAGTTGACCCAAATATTGCAGGAAATGCAGGGATCTGTCCCATGTACCTCCGAGGCCTGTGAGTCCTCCATGTGGGTGCCACCATGGTCTACCCTCTTGGAGAACATCACTTTCCCACTCAGGACCTCCTGGTGCTCCCCGAACTATAAAATGCCCCCCTACCTCGGAGGCTCTGGTGCGTCCTGGGTCGTGGCGTCATGGAGTTCCCCAGAGAAATGGCGGCATGCCCCTTCCCTCGTCCCCTGTCAAGCTATGACCCGTGGCCCCAAATAGCCCTTCTTATGCCACAGTCTTCGAAATTACTCCAGAGAAATACTTTCTAGACTTTTTGCCAGGTCTTCTCTCTTCTCAGGGTACAGGCCTGGGGAGAACATATGATGGTCTCTTCTCACCCCAGATACCCACAAGATTCTGCCTTCGTGCACACAGGGTGGGTATCAGGGATTCAGAGTCCCCCATACACTCTGGTTCAGTTTAGGCTCAACTAGGACTGCTGGCCACACTTAGATTTTTCTAGTAAAATTTTTTTACTAGAAAGGAACCATTCATTAATTTTTTCACAGTATTATTTTCTATTGAAAATACCTTTTATTTTTTGTTTACGTCCATTATTAATTTTAAAATACTTTATTTTTTATTAACCGAAGGTATATATTCACATAGAGAAGCAAATCAAAGACTACCCAAGAGATTATGATGAAAAGCAATCACCTTGTGTACTATACCCACTTACCCCACCCCCTTCCCCAGAATCGACCTGTTATGTTACTGGCTTCAGCCTCTTTAGCTTTTTTGGCAGTTTCCACCTAACTTAGATACTATGTGTATACTTCCATTTTTAAACCTATCACCTGTAGATGACATCTGTTAATTTTTTAATAAATAAAATTAGAATTTAGTTCTTATACACTATACCTCTTTCTCCTGCCCTCCTAAGACTTGGTATTTATACTGTTAATTTTAGATTCTAATAATTATCTTTTTAATTCTAAATCCCCTACTTTTTTCACCAACTCTTGATAACATGCTTTAACTTTCCCTTTACCTATAGAATTTTCATAAAACTCAACACGACGGTCATTTGTATGGCTAATTTAAAGACAAGGAAAATGAGGCTGAGCTGTTAATTCGTCTGCCCAAGATTCTGCAACTACAAAGTTATGAAGTCATAACCCAACATTTGTGCTTTAAACCTCTCACTTCAGTTATCCAACATTTCTGATGAAATTGATATTGTTATTAATAATTACTTCAGGTCTCCATATATATTGACACACCGTCTTCAAAAATATTAACAGAAACACACGGTATCTCCAGAACAAAATGGCATCTTAACATTTCAGTTGAAGAGGCTCTTGTTTTATTGAAGATGTGGTCAGAGACTAAAAAGGTGCTACGATTTCATTTGGCCTTTTATTTCCTTACAATTTTCCATAGAATTTTTCTTTCTTCAGCCAAACTCGGGTAAGTAAAGGTTTGATGTTTCATCTTTACTCATTTTCTCCCTCTTAATAAATTTCATACAAAAATTGACCGAAGAAAAGGCAACCGCAGGGAATGTGAAGCCATACGGAGCTACGTGCGAGCCATTGGAGGAACTTCATCTAGCACGGATGGTGAAGCCACTCGGCCATGTGCAGCCATGGCATGAATCCATTGCCACGTGGCAGTGAGTGTTCTGGCCACAAATACCTATCATTGTGTTACAGCTGCCTACAGCATTCTGCACAATCCCATGCTGTGCGGGTCTGTAGCCTAGGAGCCAAAGACCATACCATCTAGCCTAGGTAGGAAGTAGGATATCCCATGGAGGTTTGGTAAGTACACTCTCTGATGCTCACACAAGGACAGAATCGCCTAAGGATGCATTTCTCAGAATGTATCCCTGCCATGAAGCGAGGCATGACTGTACATCTACATTAGACTAGAAGGTTCAGGAAGTCCTCCTTGAGGAAGTGATACTTGAGTATTCAGGTGGACCCATTTCTGGTTAAATCAAGCAAATTTCATTCCTTTCTTTTCTCAATGTAAAAGTGTACGTTCACATCCCAAAGCTACAATGCCCGAGCTTTGTTGATCGTCGCCTATTTGCTGTCCCCAATCAGTGTGAGAAAGCTGCTATTGCCTTCATTTTTGTAGAAAAGGAGACTCAGGCCTAGAGAGGTTGGGCAGCTCCCACAGCTCACAGCTGGGAAGCTCCAGGCTCTGGCAATCTGCATCCAAGTTCACGTTCTCCGCGCCATGATACACACTTCCCCCATTGAATCAAACACGCACGGCTCTGGGAGCATCTGCGTCCAGCCCTTTGTGGGGGTCCTCAAAGTGGGGTCTGAGGGGGTTACTAGGGAGTGGGTTACTAGGGAGCTTGTTAGAAAGGCAAGATCGGAGAGGAACGAATGAGGAGAGGAGACTCTATGTCTATCGAACTGGAATCTGCATTTCGAGAAGACCGTGCGCGCAGTGAGTGCGGGGAACAGTGCCCTGGAGAAGAGGCGGCAGGTGACGAAGGAAGCTGCCTTGGTCCAGACACAGTGAGTGTCATCCCACAGGGTTGAGGATTCAACGGCAACATTCTCCAGCAGCTATGGTGCCCTCATCAGAAAGGAGGGAGTTCCCAAAGAGCTACAACAGGACGGGGCGTCCATAGAAACTTCTCACTCAGAGGTTCTCTTTCTCCCACTCACCTTGCTTTGAACCTCCAACCCTGCATTGTCCCCGATGGTAGCCACTGTCACATGTGACAGTTGAGCCCTTGCATTGCCAGTCCAAACTGAGTTGTGCTCCAAGTGCAAAATACATAGCAGATTTGAAGACTTATTATTTAAAAAGGACGTAATTTTTCACTAATAATTTTTACACTGATTATCTGTTGAAATGATAGTATTTGGGATCTGCTGCGTTAAAGAAAATGTCTTACTATAATTAATTTTACCTTTTTTTAAAAAAAATTGGCAACTAGAGTATCTTAAACTACATTTGTCTGAGGACAGCAAGCATTTGCGGCTTGTGTTACATTTCTGTTAGCACGAGCCTCACTCTGTGTCTGAGCAGGGAAGGAGGACTGAAGGTTCTCTGCTTTTCCATCCAGTGATGACCAAGGGACAGCAGATTCTCACTCTAGGGAAATTCATGGTCTCAGCATTTCCCTGGAGAGTAGAGCTGAGTCTCGGCAGGGCGCCGTCCACCGGGGCTGAGCCCGGAGCGAGACTGGCTTGTCCCTGCGGGTCTGATACAGTCACAGAGCTGGTCTCCGTGTGTCTGAGAGCTGTGCGCTTGAGGCTGAGAGAAGAGTCTGTGCGCAGCTTTTTGGGGGAGCAGGGTGGAGAGCTGGGGAATGAGGAGACGGTGGTGTTTTAGACGCCTGCACCGTGCAGGGGAAGGTAGATGTTATGGACGAAATGTCTGGATCCCTCCAAAATTCATATGTTGAAATCCTAACGTCCAACATGATGGTATCAGGAGGTGACCGGGAGGTGATCGGGTCATGACAGTGGGGCCCTCGTGAAAGGAACGACTGCCTTTGTAAAAGAGACCCCAGAGAGGTCTCTAGCCCTCTTTCTGCCACGTGAGGACACGGGGACAAGCTGGCCATCTGCAACCTGGAAAAGAACCCTCTCCAGAGTCCAGCCATGTTCCGCCTTGCTCTCACGTGGCCCGCCTCCAAGACTATGAGGAGTAAGTATCAGTTTCTAAGCCCCCCGTCAGTGGTGGTTCGCTGTAGCAGACCAGACTAACGCAGACAGCATACGTGTTTCTCACGCCTCGGTCCCTGGAGGGAAACAGCTTCGTTTGCTTCCTCCAGTTCTTCCTGGTTCAAGACATGCTCAGTTGTCTTACAACGTGGATGCACAGAGAATATACACATGGAATAAATATTAAATTACAGCCCAGTGAATTATTCACATAAAGGTTAATAGGGGAAAAAAACCTCAGAGTGAGGCATCTTTTCTATACAATCGCCTTTCCAACGCACATGCTGGGATTATAAACAACGTGAACCAAGCGGGGAGAGTGATCGGGCGCTTCCTGGAGACCAGAGCCGCCGGCCATATGGAGCATCTGAGGCCTGCCAAGGTCTCCTTCACGGTGAAATCACTTTCAGCTGCTCCTCAGAACTGCTGCTTTCAGCCGGGTTCAGCAGCTTAGTTTCTGAGCTCGAGGAGGTGGGAGGGGACATCCCTCAAGGCTGCATTTGAAAAATCCAAAACAAAACCTTGCTAAATGTGTTCCAGCTTTTCCTGTCCTAATACAGACAGCTGCTTGGTGGCGTTCGTAGAAGTCAGCGATATAGAACGTTTCAAATAGGAAGGGGGTTCCCATGATTTCTCAGTAAATGAGAAGAGGGCTCGCCTTTTTTGGGGGGGGGGGCTCGATGGATTATAAAGCATTGATTTTGTAGAAGAAATACAGGTTTGCCATTAAGTGATAGGAATTGGAAGTAGGGGGACAAAGAGATGGTGGCAACAGATGAAGCCCGGACATGGTCTCTGTGTTGTTGGTGGCATAATAATTATACCCAAGCAATGTGAGCCACTTGCCCTTAAAATGATCAGGGAGCGAGGGAAACCCGGCGCTCTGGGGAAAAAAACAGAAATAAAGCAGTGACTTTGCGGTGTAGTGTAGTGCCGCTGGGTAAAAAAGAAGCTCTTTTAAGAACTGAAGGAGGCTTTCGAGGTTTTGCATTGCTTGTTAGAAGGTAGTATCCTCTTGTGGGGAGTGGAAGAGCAATACTAATAGCTGCTCTGTGGGGAACCCACTCCCACCGGCCCCTGCCCCAGGCTCTCACACTTACTCTGAGTTTTGCAGGGAGCTTTCCAGGTAAGTATTTCCCAGGTCTGCTTGGTGTCAGTTCTCTCTCCAGAGACAGGCTCCGTGGTTGAGCTGTGGTAAGGGGAAGAGGGAAGGCTGAAGACAGTGAGAAAAGAAACCTAGTAAGACGTCGTACTCGTAATGGGTTTGCGTGATTGTTAGGGTCCGGTAGGGAACGTCGTGGATGCCATGGACACTCTCGCAGAGGCCGTGGAACAGAAGGTCTCACGGACAAAACTAAGATGCCTGAACTGATTGTAAGCGCTCAGCAAGGAGCTGGGGGAAGGATGGACGGGATAACACACATAGGTTGAGGGGCAAGGGGGGCGGAAGTGTTACCGAACCCACGAGGCGGGGTTCAGCCTAGGTGCGATTACTCGCCGCACAGAAAGCCAGTTACTGAGACGAGGAGGATCGTCAAGGAGGAAAGGTAATTTATTACAGATGACATCACCTGGGCAACGGGAGCGAGGCCTCAAATCCTTCTCCACAACCACCTGAGGGTAGGGGTTTCGATAAGGGGTTCGGGAAGGTGGCTGCGTGTATTGGGGGAGGTTGTGTTGAAAGCAACCTGTGCAGGAGGCCTAATTCCTAGTGTTGAATGTTTTCATCATCAAAGGGTGTTGAATTTTGTCAAATACTTTTTCCATATCCGTTGAGATGATAGGTGATATTTGTCCTTCATTGTGTGAATGTGTGTGACACCGATTGGTTTTTCATACGCCGAAGCATCCTTGCCTTCGAAATAAATCTCACTTGGTCATGATGCATAATCCTTTTAACCAGTTGTTGAAGTCTGTTTGCTAGTATTTTGTTGAGGATTTTTACATCGATATTCATCAAGAATATTGGCCTGTAGTTTTGTCGTAGCATCTTTGTCTGATTTTGATATCAGGGTAGTGCTGACCCCATAGACTGAATTTGGAAGTGTTTCCTCCTCTTCAAATTTTATTCGAGAGTTTGAAAAGAATTAGTGTTAATTCTTCTTCTTTTTATTTTTTAAATTTTTTTTTTTTTTTTTTAGAGTCAGGCACTTGCTATGTTGCACAGGCTGGCCTCAAACTCCTGGGCTCAAGCCATCCTCCTGCCTCAGCCTCCTGAGTAGCTGGGCTAACAGGCACGTGCCACTGTGCCTGAATTTAGTGTTTATTCTTCTTAGATGTTTAGTAGAATTCTCCGGTGAGGCCATTTGATCCTGAGCTTTTCTTTGTAGGGAGGTTTTTAATCACTGATTCAGTCTTACTAGTTATAGGTCTGTTCAGATTTTTTATTCCTTCATGATTCATATATGTAACATTAATAAATATACATATACATTGTAACATTATATATATAACATTTATAAATATAGCAAGGTGTAGACAACTTCAGAGTTCTGTTTCAGAGAATGCTATGTATGTTCGGAAGAAATGTTTTGATGAGATAATTGGGGTAGAGATGAGACATCGAAAAACATGCTCGGACAGAAAGAGATAGTTTTTCTTGTTCTGTCTGACTGCCATATCCTAATCTAGAACAACCCTTGGCAAATGGCAGATGCTCAGGAAATATTTGTTGAATGTGTGAGTTATGAAATCTGCTTTCTAAGAAGTATGAGTTCTACTAACTGGAGGATTCTTTATTTTGCTGAGTCTTTGCAATGAGTTTTCGTAGGCAAGTTCGGTAGCAGGAACAGAGGCGGCTAGGTTGATCTGCCTAATAATAGAGGGCAGAACATTTTGAAGTTCCTGGGGAAATCTTAGGATGAGGCAGTAAAGAGAAAGGATGGGTGGACATTTGCCTAGGCAGACACTTCATGGAGGAGAAGCAGAAGGGAGACGGAATCATTCAGGGTGGAGAGTCATGTTGAGACAGGACTCTGGAGAACATATATGTCTTAAAGGAATTTCAAAAGTTGCTTGCTGTGGGATAGTCATGCAAACATTTTCCTCTGTCTCCCCTTCAAAGTGTTTAGCAAAGGCTGTCTTACTTACTAACGCTTTTGGGTGAGTGGATTCTTTTGGGGTAACTCAAAGAGGTGCTGGGTTCCTCGTTCATGTCCGCACAGAGGGACACAGGGACCGCAAGAGAGCACACAGGAGTGGAAGAGTGAAGTGAGGTGCATATAAGTCAAAGAATGAGACAGAGATCTCTCCCCCCAAAGACAATCCCCTTACCTGGCGGGCAGCGTTTCCAGGGCTGTTTTAAAGTGCAGGTGGCTTGGAGCGCCAGCGTGGAGTGAGTGGCTGGGGTGTCGGGAGAGTGTGGGCAAGCATTTGTGCATTTTTTAGGTTTATTGCACATTTCCTGGTGTGCCTTATTGAAAGAATATGTCTGTGACTTTTCACACACGACCCTAAAATGTATAAAAACTGCAGAGCTTGCAAACTCTGGAGTTGCAAGAATATGTTTCTTTTAAATTTCACATCGAAAATGAATCCCGTCAGTTTTACAGCTCTTCTCTCCCTTACTCCAATTTTGAATTCTGTTATGCAGCCAATCCAGTGTGGTTTTAGGCTCTCATGGGGCTTTTAGAATTTCATTATCTTTTGATACGTGCACCTGCGATATACATTAAAACTCAGAGGAAACAGCCCTGTTTCCATCGCTCGATGTCTACATTTACGGCAAACGAGAACTGAGCCTGATCGAGTTACTTTCGGATTTAAAGCTGACCCCACACTCCTACCCTCCATCTCCTTCGTAGGAGTGAAAGGCATGCTAATTCTTACAGGACTTCACATAACTCCCTTTAAAAAAACTTCAATGAAGCTAAAAGTAGTTATGAGCAAATATTTTCAAATACGGAAGCCAAGGCAGAGTAGCACAAACAGCCAGGACAGCACAGTTGTTGGTTGTTGACCTCCTGAGCAGGCTTGTCACTTATTTATTTACTCTTTTCTCTTGGACTGGGGACCATTAGCATTCTTAACCTTTTAAGGACATTTGGAATGTTGATTCTTAAAGTTTCGAGAAAGAAATAAAACAAATTAGCTTTATGACCAATTTAAAAGCCTGGAAAAACATTCAGAAGGTATCAGCGTGGCTCTAAACCTCACTCTTTTATTCCTGTAAAGTTTTCCTTTTATTATTTCTTTTGATTTTCTCCTTACAGATATGATTCATGATCACGTCAAAAAAAAAATAGAAAATATAGGAAAAGGCTACTTGATTTTTAAATCTTGTGATCTAATTCATCTTTTGTTGAAGATGATGAGCGGTCTTCCCATATATGGGGCTCAAACAACTAGTGTATTCTAATATTTTCAGATTTCTTTTTGGAATGTGACCCATGGTTTAAAAGTTAATTTTTAGTTCTTTGTCTCTCTCAGAAATAAAATAGAAGTTTTATAAAAAATAATGCTTGCCCTTCTTACATATACTATGCTCTGATACCTCCTGTTCTATTCTTGTACTTTAAAAAAGCTACCTGGCTCCTTTCTCATCTTAAATATTTTCTTAAATGCATATGTTCTGGCCTTGGCCAATGAAAAGGAATGGAAATAATGACCAACCCAATAGCAATAAGTACTCCTAGTGCCTAGATGTGTTCTTTAAATACTACCCACTAAAAGAAACTGGGGATTTTGGAAATACAAAAAACAGGTCAAAAATATGTTGTCCTACCAGAAAAGAAAGAAGGTATCAAAGACCAGTGGAGTCATGTCACAACGACCCAGGAGCCAACATAAAGAGGTTCCCACTCACCAACAATAGGACAAGTGAAGCAGCAATAAAAATAGTAACCGCAGTGGATTAAGATTCATAAAACATAATAAAATCTATGAGTTTATAATGATGCAAAATGAAACCCCTAATCAGTCATCTTTGGAGGATACTAGGGAAGCGACTCATTCTCTAACAACCGGTAAATAAAGGGAAACAGGTAAGCATCTACCCTTCCATTCCTGTGTGAACTATATTCCACAATTAATGTGGGAAAGTTCTCTTTTAATGAATACATACAAATGCTAGAACTAGAATGTACTCATTTTTTTTCATTAGTGGGTATAAAAGGGTGATAGTCTAATGAAATAATGGATCTAGCTAATAATCATTAATAACTGCTAAAATCATTAGGTCCTACATCGGGCTCTTAGCATCCGAATCCCCTGATCAATCTTGACCTCAAGAAAAGACAGACAGCCAGACATCATGTGATGCAATAGAAAGTTCACAACAACTCCAAAAAGTAATCTCACAAAGAATGGAAACTGATTCTGATTCAACTTTTAACTCTATGCACTGTACTATTTTATAGGAAATAGAGAAGACATAGGAACATACTAAATATTGGTAAAAATGCTGATTGAACAGGGATGCATTCAGCAACAACCTAGATGGCAGGAAATTTTATAGAACAAATGACCCTGTTCTTATTTATTCAAGAAATAAATCTCAAGAAAAAAGAAAGAAAACAGAAGGTGGGCGGATCTATAGATTAAGAGAAACATATCAACCAGATGCATCATAAGGACTCTTTTTATCCTGATTTGGACAAACCAGCTGTTAAAAAAATTTCCCTTCCCAGAAAGGGAAATCTGAACACTATTTGATGATATGAAGCAGTTGTTGGTTTGGTTGAGTGTTGTACGTGTTTTTATTTTTTAAACTAAGGTTCTCAGATTTTAGAGATACTTACTGAAAAATTTCATGTGAAAAGTTATAATTGCTGGGGAATGATCCAGTGTTTGCTGAGTAGTAGAGTGGGGAGCTCATCTGTGTGAAGCTGAAACAAGATTGGCCATGCACTGATCATTGTTAAGCCGGGTGAGTGATTCATGGGATTTAGCAAAGGTTTATTAGAATGATCTCTCAGTCTCTGTGAGTTTTGAAATTTTTCATAATAAAAAGTTAAAAAGAAAAACAGCTGAAATCAGTATCATTTGGACAAAGACTGATCAAACAGCATCACGAGAGAGCCTGGGGGACACTGAGGACCCATTCCGGGGAAAGGACTGTCCAGGAAGAGCTGGCTGAGGCAGCTAGGGACAACAGCGATGGGGACTGTGCCCAGGCTGTTGTCAGAGCCAAAGATGGCATTCCCTTGGACCACATCTGGGCCACCTGGAGGAGAGAGCAGACCTGTAGTCATCTTAAAATGGATCCTGCCAAAAGCAGGGAAACCACCAAAAAAAGGAGGCTGGAGAAGCCCCATGTGAAGCAAAGCTATGGAGGGATAACAGGCACCAGCTCAAGCTGCAGCCCAAGGGGTCCTGCAAGGGAGACTCCACAGTGTCCACAAACGCACTTCGAGAAAAAGCAAAAGATCAGGACACCCATCAAGCTCAAAGAAACTCAGCTTTAAACTTCTGCCAGGGCCACAGGGAGCACACCAGATTTCATGGGTACCAGAAACCCACACCTCTCCTGTCCCCGACTGCCTGGCCTGCTTTGCTTCAACCCTGGAGGCCCCGGGGCAACCTGGTGGGAGAGGGGTGGGCAGGCGAACCTCATCAGGCAGAACTAAGCACGGGGGCGGGGGGGGTAGGGGAGCCTTCATTTTAAAGGAAATTTGGAGTTTTCACTATTTCACGTGAGTAGTCAGTTTAATCACAGAAGTACGACTATTCTTATAATGAAAATAAACAGATACATTATGAGACCCGAGAAAAGCAGAATTCCGCAGAACAAATCTGAATGATGAGTGGGGAGGGGGAAGGGGAGAATAATTGTTTTATGCTCCTGAACTCACCAGTTCTACCTCTATAACCAATTATTTTTAGCAGTGTGGTGTGTGCAGCGTATTCTAGCTGAATAAAGATATACTGTTTTGTTTTGATCATTCACATATTAAGGGAGAGAAAATGTTATAGCCACCTTTGTATTTATTTGAAAGGAATACTTTGGTAACTCACCAGAGGTGGAGAGTGGGACTTCCAAGGGCCTGTTCAAGCAGCAAGGATGACTCTAAGCCCCTGGGAAAGGAGGTGGGAACAAAGGAGCCAGGACAAGAGAGGGAGAGAGATTGTATGTTATACAGATACCTCTTACCCTGTGCCCCTCAAATCTTCGCTGTACTAGAAACTGTCTTATATCTGGTGTGAGCAGATATTCCCTCCTAGGAATCAGTGAAGGGTCAGACCTCAGCGAGTCTATATGATCCCTTTCACAAATTAGAAAAGACAGCTCCACCGGGGAAACAGATTACAAAATGGCGTACCCTCTGGGTGGAATCACCTAAAACGCCCTTCCTCTCACTCTCCTTAGGGAGCTGATTTGGAACTGGATTTAGTTGTCACCCTGCCCAGAGTCCAACCTGGTTCTGTGTCTAGGTGAACAGCTGTCCTGGATCTCAGCCCAGGTTGATGGGAGGAAAAACAGCCAAAAGGCAAGGACGTCTATTAAAGCGTAAGCCCCCAAGAACACTTTACAGGCTGTAGAACTGGGATTTCAGGCAATCTTAGATAAATCTTACATGTCAACCTGGTCGTACACATGCCAACTTCTGTCTCCTCTCCCCATGGCTTGTCCAATCTTGCCAAATTGTAAGTAATTCAGGGGATGAAAATCTCAGGACTGTCCGCATCTATTGCCATTCACCATTCCTACAAATTGGATAAAAGGAACTAATCAAAATGAGCTGATGAGATGCATGGCCAGCCTCAGCCTTTTTCGGGACTCCCCCGTCCTCCCCACAGCTGGGTCTTGGTCTCTGTCTGCCAGGCGGCAACTCGCGCTCCAAGGGGCCCATGTGTGGACGAGCATGCCGAGGGACCCCACCGGCTGCCTCTGCACACTCCACACGTTGTCCAAAGGAGAACCATATGGCATGTCCCTCGAAAGAAAAACAAGGTGTGCAGGCAATGAAAATAAATACGGAGGAAAAGAGACAAAAGCAGCAAGTAAGGAAAGAAATGGGGATTTGCAGCTGCTGGTGGGAAAATGCAGGCAGCCGGCTGGGCCGTATCGTTGCCTGAAATGCAAACAGGGAAGAAACCTGTGAACGGAATCCGTGTCTGGGGTCAAGTCAGGGGTGTCAGACTTGACACCCCTGATGGTCAGAGATGTCTGACCATCTCTTCGGTCAGACGCTGGGCAACAACGGCTTCCTTGTCTTTACACTCAAGCTCCGGAGTGTGAGGGGAGAAGCTCAGAGGGTGGCCCCTGAGAGGAGGGAGGTGGCGGGAGGGTGGCCAGAACTGTGGGAAGAGAAGTTTAATTCCAGACGTGGATTAATCACTAGTGTGAGGCTGGAATTAGGGAGGGTAGAGGGAAAGATGATGAAAGCCATGGTTCACAAGAGGAAAAGCTCCGGACCAGATTTTGGTGAGTAAGCTGAGGAGAGACCCAAGATTGCACCCAGCCCCTCTCTCAAGGTGCTTCAGATGTGCATTTGGAGCGATCTCAGGAGATATTTCAGTTAATCACAGGAAGTAAAAACACAAGTGTTGTGGTGGCTGGACACTGAGAAGAACGTTGAAGGGATGGGGTTTGAGGGGGAGAGTGAAGATCAATCCATCAAGTGGTATATTGAGGGTGTAGTCTCTAAAGGTAAGAAGACATGTCAAATGGCTTCTAGACTGTTCTCTGGGTGTTCTGCTTCCCTACTCACGCCAATCATGAGGTACCACGGGAGGCCCCAGTCACGGCATCCTGTGGTAGTCACAGATGAGGGGCGTTCAGCATCAATTTGACAGGAATCTCCAACCCAAGTGCTAAAACAACCGAGATATTTACAAACTCACACAACAAGAAGACTGTGGCAGGGCTGTGTGAGATGGTTAGTTAATTCATTGGCTCAAAGACTTCATCAGGGACCCCTGGCTCTTCCCGTCTTCCACCTCTCCCTGCATCAGTGTGAGGGCTTTGTCCTCAGCCCAGCTCCTCTGCTCTTTTCAAGATGGCGCCAGGATCCCAGCAGCCATGTCCAGACTAGACAGCATCCAGAGGCAAAAAGATCCTATCTCCCATGGTTGTTTTTAAGTGTGAGGAAATCTTTCCTAAAAGGTTCCCAGCAGTCCTCACCTCACATCCTGTTGGCCCAAGTCATATGACATGTTCTAGTTTAAGCCAGACATTGGCAAGGGGAATGATGAGCTTAAATCAGGGATCAGAATAGTTTTTACATTTTTAAATGGTTGGGGGAGAAAAAAATCAAAAGAAGAATAATAGTTCATGACATGTGAAAATTATATGCAATTCAAATTTCAGTGTCCACAAATAAAGTTTTATTGGAACACGGCCACTCTCTCTTTTATTTACATATTGTCTATGGCCTCCTCCACACTTCAGTGGCAAAGTTGAGTAGTTGCTGTCAAGATGTGGCCTGGGAAACCTAAATACTTTCTATTTGGCCCTTCTCAAAAACAGTTTTCTGACTTCTGGCTTGGACCATTCATTCAGACTCACCCTCAAGGGTGGGGCCGGTCCCTTTGAAGCCACTCAGAGAAGGGAGGATGACAAAACTTCCTTTGGAAAGGAAGAATGGGGCAGAAAATGGACTCTCCCTGCAATTCATTAATTGGCCCAAGGATAGGAATGTCCCAAAGTCGAGCCAATCCAGTGTCTCCAAACCTGTAAACAGGGAAGGGAAGCCATCCCTTCTCCAGTACTTGACTGTCGAATGTGAGCCTGAGAGTTGTCAACGGCCAAGTCCCCACCACTCTTAAGGATGCAGTTTGAGAGAACAGAGCAGGTTGCAGAAACAAGAGATGGAGAGGAAGAGAGAATGTGCTGGCAATGTTTACCTCTCTGCTTCTCATTGTGCCTGAGCCCTCAAAACCCAGAGATTTAGGACTTGAGTCAACAGATTCCCCACGTCAACCATGCAAGTTTAATATGAGTATAATGGTTCACTCTTAGACAGATGAGACCTGACTACTCCAGGCTTCAGTGAATTGACTATCTATCTGGGAAGATAGGATTTTACTCCTAAAAATAGAACAAATATCAGAAAGCAAATGCCAAGGACCAAAGGATAAGCTTAGTCAGTAAATGCTGTAAGATTTCAGAGTAGAGAGGGGTGACAATGGGTTGGTGCTTTCAAAGAAAAGTTACAAACGAAGGTAAACTTGACAGAGATCTTAGGGTGAGGTTGGATTTTTAAAAGGCAGAGAGGGAAAAGACAGGTATCTCATAGCTTGAGAATTTTCTGGGCAGAGCCAAAGGTGAAAATATATGAAGCAGATTCAGAGTAGCCCAGTCTAACCCATCTTATGGCCTGTAGCTGAGTCAAGGGACATTGGAAGCCACATGAATCCACCGAACGTGGCCGAGCAGGGTTTTACATGCTGCCATTTCTAGATACTATGATGATTTGTCCAGATCCTGTTATAGCTTCACTTACATGTCCGGAATATTCAGTAAAATTCCGAATTACCTTTTCCTATGTGTGTGCTAGTAACCAACAGGCCTATTCTCCTTAGTAAAGTACTATTGGTAGAGTGTAGATATTTTTTTAACATCCTTCCTAAATTCATACCTCAGACACTAAGTCAGAATGGCCAGGCCCAGCCAGGCATTACTGAACTGAACAAATCAGGAAAGCCTCCTGCACGACAAATCTGTCTTTGTGACACTTCGAAAGAAGAGGCAGGGAAGCTGCTGGTCTCCTAGTAATTGTCACCACCCATCCTCTATGCAACACTCCCCCTAACGACATCACCCACGGGAAAGGCGGGGAGGGAGAGAGCGGGCCCTGCCTGTTAAGGAGGTCTGCCTGGTGACTGTCACTTCTGTGCACCCCTCTGCAAGGTCACAGTCTCTTGCTCTGGGGACCAGACTGGCCCTGGCAAAATTGGGACTTGGCCACCATATTTTTGGGGGACCCTCCTGTCTCCTTTTAGAGATGGGTTATCTTTCTTCTGGACCATCTCTCTCAACTTTCTCCCTTACTCAGGCTCCTGGAGGCTACTCGGAGGAACTTTGCTGCCGGGATCTCACCCAGCAGGGGTCTGTGAAACACCTCCTGGGGAACATCATCTGCATCGTGCCAACAGCCCCGGGTTGGCCTCCTCTCCCAGCTGCAGCCCTGCAAGTCAGTCCTCCACATCGTGGCTGCCTGAGCTTCCAGAAGTGTAAGCCCGATCCCATGACCCCGCCCACCTAGATCAAAATCCTTCATGCATCCTACATTGCCCCATGGATAAAGTCCAAGTTCCTTGGTATGACGGGGGACAACGGTTCTCACAGTGCGGTCCCCGGACCAGGAGCAGCATCGCTGAAGAACATGGCAGAAATGTAAATTCCAAGCCCCCATCCAAGACTGACTGACTCAGGAACCCTGGGAGTGGGGCCCAGCAATCCGTGTTCTAGCAAGCCTTCCAGGTGATTCCGATGTAAGGTCAAGTGTGAGGACCACGGGTATAGGCAGTCCCTGCGCACTGACCCGGTTTCATTGTTCACTTCTGCCCAATATGCATCCCAGGGTTCAGCCCAAAGATGACAAAGAGAATTCACCAAATCTCTCAGTGACATTCAGGCTTTCGCAGCCACCTGACATGCCGCGTGGAGGACAGTGAAGCCCCAGCCTCAGTCATGGGGAGAAAGTGCTCCACGACTGACTAGTGGTGTGCGAGGGACAGGGAGCCGCCATGCAGTCCCGGGCGCTTTCCGCTCTAGTCCTAGCCACAGACTCTGCATCCCCGCAAAGCACCATGGCTTTGTGTGAAAGCGAATTGCTGCGGATACCGCTGTGGCAGGAAGGTGTGTACTTCAGAAGATGACAGCCCAAAGAAGGTTCATTTAGCCCTCAAGAACCAGTCTCTAATAAGGAATTTGGGGGGTGTGGGTACATCCCGGGGCAGGATTTGCGGGGAGCTGTGCTCTGCTTTGTGTTTGTGGCTGTAACTGACTGGGGTGGGGGGCTGGGGGAAGAGCTCAGCTTCAGGGCAGAGAAAGGAGACCCCCTACCTGGGGAGAGCCAGCCTCCTCATGTCATCTGTGGCTGCAGACCGATGCTGTGGTGAGGCTCCCGCTCTCGGGCCCCCCAATCCTGAGGGGGATTTGAGTGCGATACTTCATTTTTCCTGCGGGAGAAGCAGAGGGCAGGGAGGCCAGACGGGGAGGAGCCCGCACAGCTGCGAGCGATTAGGGCCCGGCCTCCAAGGCAGCAGACAGGTAATGCTCTGGCCCCGGGGAGCTGCGCAGAGAAACCTCTGCCCCGCAAGTGTTTGGCAAGCCCCCTCTGCCATATTTTGACTCGGTATCTGACATGGCTGTGGAGGTTTCCACATGAAAAATGAAAACAGCCTAGCAAATTTCTTTGCACTCTGGAGAGGGGCCCATGTTTGCTTCCCGTGTGCAAGAGGGAGAATGCTCCCTGCAGACCTACCTGAGGAGAAAATACGGAGTTTAGAATTTCCTGCTAACCTGTTTCTTTTCCCCGAAGGCTGGGGTTGCAGTGTCTTGCTTGCGACATTCAGCTGCACTTTCCTTAAAATGACTCCTCAAGGCACCGCTGTGGTTCCTTGGCCTCCTCCCTGCACCCAGCTCTGTCCCGGCCCAGGCCAAGCAGGGACACAGTGGTGGCCACTAAGCCCTTCTTCCCTTCCAGCTCGGGAGTTTGTTCCACACCTCCCTGGAAACTCTCAACTTCCTCTTTCCTCCTGGACATTACAAAACTAACTCCTTTTTTTTCCTTTTTCTTTTTTCACAATATAAAAGAGACAAATCTAACTCTTGTATCTTATTGTTTTCAAGGAAATTTTATTTATTAAAGAAGAGAGCTCTCAGTCCCTCTTTGTTATGGGGGGGAAAGTGTCCCAAGATTTATTTACAATGATTCTTACCTGAAGGAGTCCAGCAAAGGCTGAAATAATTCCCGTGTCAGAATACGCAAAGAAGGAATGCCAATGAAAACAGGGTTGTGTTTCGTCCTAGATATTTCACCCATGCAACTCTCCAGGAAAAAGAATAAACTGCAATGCAGAGGCATTTTTTTAGAAACACTACCTGATTCACTCTTTCCTTTGAATTGAGCATGCTTTGCAGAAATACAATCTGCATGCTATTATCCCTAATTGTCTAAGTCCTTGCTAAGTTATGTCGGGCCTGCCACCCTTACTGTTAAATGTCACTTAAGACCTAATTAATTTGACTGCTCTGACAAGTTTAAATTAGCTCCCACAGAGACTGCAATTTGCCTCGGAGTTCTTACCTACTATAGATCAGTAATTCCCCACTGATGGTGCTACAGGCATATTTTAAAAATAACTTTTATTGTTTTTTAAAAAAAATTTAGCCAAGTGGTATATGTTGATCATAGAAAAGTCCGAAAATAAAGTCAAAAGAAGGAGATTTTTTAAAAATCGCATAATTTTATCGTACCGTTAAAACCCCTGTATACATCTTGGTGTAAGTCTTTTCCCTTTTTTCCCTACGTAATGAGAGGTAATTCTTCAAAAACTATTAATGAGCATTTCTCTTTTGCATTTTCATGTTCACGAATCAAAATAGGGTTTGGCAGACAGTAAGACTGAAAGCCAGGTTTTGTCCAGAGAGGATTTTCTAAATTCCTTTAGCTATCAAGAACAAGCCTGAAAAACTCAGATTATAGAGTCCTTCCCATAAGAGTAGAGAAGCTATTCCTTTTTTCTATGGTGACTTTACTGTTAGTCTTGCTACTGAGAGGAGGAGGGAGATGGAGAATAAAGGGGAAAATATCCGAAGTTCACATTCATGAGCGTGTAAATTATGGAGACAGAGAGGGAGAAAGAGGCGAGATAAGGATGTATAGAGCTCGATCTCCCTGCTCCAAGGCAGAGGGATGTGTCTGACAGGAGGAGAGGAGCCCAAGGACAGAAGACTTTTGCCCAAGAGATCCACCTTGGTTACTTTACTGAATACGGGTGTGCCTCTCCCTAATTGCAACTGGTTCCTTTAGCTGCTGTTAGAAAACTGCTGCTGTGACCGATGGGCCCAACTTTAGAGCAACTTTGAAGAACAAAGAAGTTCTCTCCTAGAATAGTCCGGGGTGATTTTCGAGGCCGGCAGTCAGCTCTTCATTCAAGGACCCAGAGTCTTTTCCTAGAGGTTGTTCTGCTACAGGACCTAGGGCATTTGTCATCAGCTGTATGTGACTGCCATATCTGGGCTCCATTTGGCAGGAAGGGAAAAGAGAGGCTGGGGAAGTACAGCCAATGCCATGAGACTCTGGCCCAAAAGTGGTGGACATGACCTCTTCTCATATTTTATTGGCCAGAACTTGGTCACATGACCAAACCTAACCACAAAGAATGCTGGGAAATGTAATACAACTGGGCAGCCATATTTGCCCAGCTATAATGATTGTGTTACTATGGAACAAAGGGAGAACAGATTTTGGTTGCCCACCAGCAATCTCCTCCACACCTCGTGTCACAGACAGGGCCCTGTGTGCACTAAAAGGGTCTTTGAAGGCAGCAATGAATTTGAGAGCCATTGGCTTGCCCTCGGGCATCATGAGTAGGGATGAGTGACTGTCACAGCAGAGGCTACAGGTGGATCACCCATACCCAGAGAGGTCGGCAGAGCCAATGAGAGGTGAGATGAGACCCGTCCTGGTTTTAGTTCAGATGAAAACCGATGATGGTATCTGCTGATGACTACTTAAGGAAATCACTCTTTGTCAAATCTTTGATGATATTGTTATTACAATGATGACTCTTGTCATCCTCTTCCATTGTCCTTATCCCACCCTGTCCCTTTCATCTCATTCTTTTACTAAATGAATTCCTCTAGAGGATCATTTTGTTCCGAGTTTTATAGAAATTAATTGACTCATTTCAAGGACAGGAAAATTGGCTTACCTCCTTCCCAGCTCTGGGATTCAGTGAGATCCCAACGCTCCTTTTGAGATTAAGTCAGAATTCTCTAATGAGTCAGACTGCAAAATCCTAGGAAAGCAGCTGGGAGGAAAGGAGCATCAATCTTAGAATAATATCCAGATAACATCCATCTCATCCATAACATCCAACTGAGAGCATGGAATGGACCAGAAGAAATCCCAAGCTCAAATCCTATGTGAACGCTTATCTGAATACTTTATGCGGTGGGACCTGGCCCCATTAGGCTCCAGTTTAGGGGAAATAATAGGACACGGATGGAGTGAGCACTAAGCCTGCCCCCAAAACCACATAGGGTTGGGTCTTAAGGAAAGTCCTGGAGTGGCTCTGGACCCCCACTGGCCCAGAGGCTGCCCCCTTGCACCTTGAGAACTGACTAGTGCTGCTCACGGCTCCAAAAGGGAGTGAGAGTCTCTCAGGATACCGTGCAGCTGCGAGAGCTCATAAAGCCAGCAGCGTGACTTCATCTCTGGCTTGAGAGCTGAATGTCGCACAGAGCAGGAGCCTCCAGCGGTGCTACGACAGGGGGAACAGGAAAGCCTGGAAGATGGCGAGGAGCATGTTCACACGCATTAGGAACTGCGCCCTCCTAGGAATGCAATGATTTTGCTGTGAGTTAAAAATATCTTGCATAAGCATGGACAAGATGGGCAAGTGTGCAAGCATCTGACCCTGGTTTCAGTTCGCAGATGCCCAGCATCCTTCATCTGGCTCCTGAAGGGCTGACTGAGCCTCCATGTCACGGGGAGTTCATTCTAGCTTGAAGTTGGTTTTGATCATTCCCTAATGTTGCGGGCGTGTGTGTCTTTAATGCCATCCATTGGAGTAGGGAGCTGCAGAAATGCTCCCTTGCAGAACTGTGAACATTCTCTTGGTTTGGCAGGAGAACTCTGGGATTGATATAGGGCATGTAATCTGCGGCGAGGGTTGGTTCTGAAAGCGCTGTTGGTGGTGGTGGTTTTGACATTGAGTAGCTAGACATGTAAGGTCAAGTTCTTTCTTTCAAGTTCTTTCTATAGAAACACAGTGTGTGGACAAGTTAGCCCAGTTTGGAGCTCGATCTGGACTTTGAAATGGAAAGAATCCAAGGTAAGAAGGGAGCAAAGAGAGCAGGAGCTAGATAAAGGGACTGTGTGGTCCTCTGCAGCTGGGGAGCTCATTTCTTTGATCCAGTTCCCTAATTTGGGTGAGGCCAAAGCTGCATGTACGTTTAGCCGCATTCCTGGCTTGATTTTCGAACACCACCCTTGTTTTTCTTTCTCCTTTCATTCCTTTTTAAATTTACGTTTTCCTGCTGTATATTTGAATTCTTAGAAGCCTCCTTAACTCCCTTCTGGAGCAAGGCAAAGATAAATTAATCGATCGATGAAAGATTCGTCCACAATTGTGGTCATTTCTGCATCGTCTCTGTCTGAGCTCACCGCACTGGCCTCTGCCTTCTCTTTCTCTTGTCGTGGGTCTGTCTTAAGCCACCGGATTCTTCCTAATGGCTTTTCTCGTTCCTTCCTTTGCCAGCTCAACCTGAGGCTCGGGTGGCCACGTCCTCCTCTGCAAGCCCTGTCCTCCCAGTTTGGGTGGTGACAGCTGGTTCTCCTCTCATCTCTCCAACTGCTTGTTTGGGGCCCTTTTTCTAGTTCCTCTTTCTAACCTAGTTGGCATTTACGGCATGACACCCAGATCCAGGTCCCGGCTTCCTTGTCTTTCCATCTCAAGGAGACCTTATTTACTGTCACAGACAACAAGTCCCTTGGGAACAAGGGCTACCTATTTTTTTAACATCGCAGAGGGCCTTGCACATAACTGAAGTTCAACACCACCGATTTAACTTGATAATGTAGGACTTCTAGTATTGGTGGTCTATACTTTTCTTCTAGCGGGTTTCGAGGAAAATTTTGAGAAAAAATCAACTGGTTCTGGAATATCTATAATTACATTGTTCAATGAAGTCTACAGTCTCATAAACCTATGAAATTAAAATGAACACGCATCTGATTGAAATCTTTCATTATGCCCAGGGCTAACTTCAGCACATCTTACAAGGTGACATGAATCCGGGTTTCGGTTTTGCATGCATTGTCTAAAACGTATCTTGACTCCCTCCTCTCTCTCCATCCTCACTTCCACCGTGCCGCAAGCTGCTCACAGCCTTATCGCCTCTCTCACCTGGACGACTGCAACAGCCTCCTACACGGTGGCCCTGCCGCCTTCTAGCCCCTCGTGCTTCTCCGCACAGCAGCTAGAGGATCTTTAAAAGCTGCAAATCTGGACATGTCCCCCATAACCTTCCAAGGCTCCCTATTGCTCTGTGGATAAATTCCTACCCTTTTATGTGTCCCGCAAAGCCCTGTGTGACTTCACCAGCCTCTCTCAATCCCTAAGATGCTCCAACGCTCCTGGCCCTGCTGCCTTCACCTGTGTTGTCTTCTCCGCCTGGGACCCTCTGAATTCACCCTTAGGGGCCGGGCTGTCTCAGAGAAGCCTGCCCTGACTCCTCGGATCGGCTCAGAAATGCTGATTGTTCACTGCCATTCTTTTGCTTCATAAGATTTATAACAACTGTGATGAAATATCCATGTGAGTATTTATCTGCATACCATCTATTTCCCTTGCTGGACTGGCGGCTCTCTGAGGGCAGGCACGCTGCCTTAGTGACTGCTCTATGCACAGCAACTGGCACAGCACGTAGCAGGTGCTCTACTCTGTGCTTGTTGAGTGTATGAACAAATATAAATGGTAGAAGAATCAGGCCTTGCTATCTGATATCTCGATGCGATCTTTGAGTTTGGAAAGATGTTGAAGCCATCTCTGGAGCTGGGAGTGATGGAGGGAACGCGAGTTTAGTGAGGATTCATGTGCATGTTGAGCAGAGCGGTCCGAAATCTGAGCGAGGGGTCTTTGCTTCAGTCGGGAAAACAAAGACCTTATCCTCTCTCCCCCACCTGCTGAGCCTGCGCACAAATACCTCGGTCTATTTCGGCATCTGAGTGTGCACGTGGTAGATGAATCTGTGATTGTCTCCAAGGGATTCTGCTAGGTTGAAGCCAACAAATAAGTCACAGATCATGATTCCTTTTTAAAAATAATCACACATTGAATTTCACTTCACCCTTTCTCAGCTTATCTTTGGGATTTTGACTTATTTCTTAGCATTTCAGGACCCATTAAGAGCTTTGGGAAATGAAAATCAGCACCTATGGCTTGAGAAATTCAGAAATAAACCTTGAGAAGCCTGTTTAAGTCTCAACTTGACTATTTTTTGGAGTCCCGGCACTAACATCAATGCATCTGATATTCGGTGACATTGATTTTGGTATCTTTGCATATATTAGCCGCAGCAGAATACCAATGCAAAGTTGTCAAATCTCCAAGTTATTTTGTTAAAAAAAAAAGTAGCATTTTTAATTTTGAGAGAATAGATTTTGATGGAACCTTTCAGAAACACAGAAAGTGCCCCAAAGTGTACATAACCATCCAGTCAGAAAGTACTTACTGGTTGCCTACGATGGGCGTGGCATGGAGTTGGACATTAGGAGTTGAACATTAGGTGTTGTAAGAGACAGAAAAAAAACTAAACACAGTCCCCGCTATGGAAGGCAGGTCAACGCTTTATAAAACTGTAACTGAAGGAAGAAAGTAGTAAGTGTTGTTATACAGACATAGATGCAACCCTGTGTATCCTACACACATTTTATGTTTTTTTTCTATATATGTTTAAAAAAGGGAATGATTTCTTCCAGTTAGGAATATCTTGAAAGAGTCTGAAAGGAGGTAAAATTTGAAACTGGCCATAAAAAATATTAGATTTTTTTCCTTTTGCTCATTATTTGCCCTGTTATAAAGAAACAAACATATAGAGACAATACAGATGAGTGAAAAGAAGCAAATAAAAACCTAATACCACCACCGCCTGGAGATAATCACTAGGAACAGCTTGTCCCCTGTGTGCATTTATGTTGCTGTTGTACAAATTTGGCCTCATGCGCTGCGTAATGTTTGTAACCTGCTTTTCTCATTTAGCAGTTTATCGTGGACATCTCTCCACGTCTGCTCGTCAGTGGATGCGTGGCTATGTTTTTCCCGGGTGACGACTGGGAGGGAAATGCCTGAATCTAAGCTGTAGGATTTTCAAGAACAAAGGATCTCGGGCAAGCCCAGGTTGTGCTGGGGGAGCTCGCTGGTGAGGCTTGTTCCTGCTGAGTGCACAGTCCCCTTTCTCTTGTTGGCATCAGACGGTGCTGGCTACACTTCAAGAACACGCCAAAGCATGAAACTTTCCATTCTGTTGAATAACCCGGTCTGTGTGATCAGCCCGAGTGCTACTGAGAGGCCCGGGACACGAAAGGTCATCAAGAAATAACATTTCTCCACCTGATGGGACAGAGCCGCTGCCACTGCTGGGAGTGTCCCTGCCTCTTGACTCCTTGCCAACTGGAGCAAACGTGGCATGTGGGCTGGTGTATTTTTATTTGGAAAAGTGCTGGCAATGATATGGTGAAAGCCTGCAATTTTCTGAATGTTTATAATCTAAGTGGGTGTGCTCAGGGTGTAGCCCGGTGAGACACTTAACATTCCGCTTGAACACGGACCAACCATGGGCAAGGACGCATAGGGGGGTTGTTTTTCTCTGAAACAGAATAGATTTTCAAATGCCCAAGGTTTATGTCCTGCTTCATGGTTGCGAAGAACAATTCAGCATGTCTGATCTTGAAGGCAAGAAGTTAGCGTTTGCGGACATGGCAGGATTCCAGGGAGAGACACTGGTGAATTAACGTTCATGATGACGTTCTCATGGTTTTTTGGATCTATGCATGCCCGGTAGAGGCTATTAGCATCTTGAAAGTTAATGTCCTGTGGCTGGGTTTGAGGTATGCAACAAGCTGTGCCCATGTTCTATTGTTCATCTACTTACGTGCATGCACACACACACACACACACACACACACACAGATTTATTAACAGTCTATTTACATGCCACAGAGAGAGCAAAATTCCAACAAAGACAAACATAAGAGCCATTCCAATCTGCCCCTTCCCCGGAGCAGGCAGGGAGAAGGCAGCACCCTGCCAACCCGGGTCCGACTACAGAAGAACATTGCAGAAAGAATCAAGAGAGCCGGATTGAACCGGGCAGGGCAGGCCTGTGTCCGTGGAAGAGATTATTTAACCCGTCTGTGTTAATTTCCTCATCCGAAAAGGGGGGTGGCGATGTGGGTAACACGACCTGCCTCTGACGGCCGGTAAGGATGACAAGACATAATAGTCGTGAAATGCTCGGAGGTGTCCCTAGCATTTAGTAAGCCCTTAGTATTAACCTGTATTATTGTTTCAAACGTTTTTATTATTACCGAATTGGGAGGGCTCTCGAACTAATTCAGGGATGAGTTTCAGAAACTCCAGGCCATCTCGACCGCTCTCGGAATTTAGCCCACTGTGGCAGAAAGTCTCCTGTCCTCCTTCTAGCCACCTTTTTCCTACCATTCATCAGACGGTGAGTGACTAGAAGTCATCAATGAAGTCCTTACGCCGACTCGAAATTCAAATTAATTTCCACTTCAGTTGCCTTGCCAGACCCCGCGCTGGAGGAACGAGCAGACCCTGCCAGGCTTGGGAGCTGCGCTTAGGGGCACGGTGCGGCAGGAAGCAGGCGCCGAGCACAGTATCGGGCAGAGGAGGAGCAGGACCGGGGTTTCCCGTGCCTCCCCAGAGCACCTGCTGTCTCCACTGTACCTGGGGGACATTGTCTCTTCTGTCCCGTGGTAAGGGACAGAGATAAGGGGTTGCAGATGAACGCCTGGGAGTGGTGGTCTCTGAGGAGTGGTAGCTGCCCTTTTGGTCGTTAGGACTCGAGGTGTTACTGAAGCACGGGCTGCGACAGCCGCTCCCAAGTTTTGCCAGATGACATAAACCACCAAATCTTCCACCTCCATTTTTATGGGAAATTTTACTAAATGTTTTTCCTGTGCCCTCATGTCTGGACACACCTCTGTTTCGAGTCAAGAAAATGATCTCTCTACTATGACTAAGAGGCCCCGAAACATTATATAAAAATTAAATCAGGGTATCACATATTATTCTACAAGCCAGAATGGACGCAGGGGCCAGAGTGGCACTTTGGGGTCTTTTCGTCCCAGACAACCCAAGGGCAGTCTGAGTTAGGTATGGCGTTGCAAGCCTAAGCAGATTTGTAAGGTTCGCCAGAATCTGCAAACCACTAAGTGGTTCATAAAAGCCTTACTAAGGGTTTCCAGCAAATTCCAAAATGCAAAACATTAAAAAATGTGCATGGTAAAATTTTAACATAGCCTGGCACCATAGTTATAGCACTGCTTCCGAAGGAGACTTTCTGGATTTGGATCCTGGCTCTCCTACTTGTTATCCGTGTGACCTTCGACAAGTTACCTGACCTTGCCGTGTTGGTTTCTTCATCTGTCAAATGGGGATGACAACAGCTACCCACTAGGGTTATAGAATGAGTAAAGGAATGATTGTTGTAAAGCCCTTAGAACGGCACTTGGGTCATGGTAATGCCTCAGATAATGCGTGCTACAAATATAATTTTAATTTTAAAGTGTCCAGTCAACTGCCTATTTAAAATCATAAGCATATCCATATTTAAATGCCAAGAAGTAATGTATTTCTAAGCATCTTTTTAATTGCAAAATTAATATATGATTAATAAAAAATCTACAACACTGGGTCCATTTTTAAAATACACATACACATACCATAAACAATTAGTTTTAAAATACAAGCTTAGTTAAAGTACATTATTACAGTAAAAATGCCATGAGATTTTCTCTTCTGTCCTGGGATAAGGAAGAAGAAGAAGGTGATTCTCAGCCATGCTTGAATCTAGAAAGGTCTGGATTGCTCTAGATTGCTCTCTGTGGCTTACTGGATGCTCTACCAAGTGAGCGAGAAGCTTCATTTAATATTCTCTAGCTGTGGGTGTGGATACCCAGGCCCACCAGCTTGTATCAGGCTCTATCTGCCTGCATTTTATATTCTGCATTTCCCTCCTTTACTTAAAAAACAAAAGAGAGAGAAAGAGAGAGATCTTTACACGAAGCTACAATTCTCTCCTCTTCCAAATCTAGCCTCTAGCTCGTGATTTCGATTACCGGCTCTGGAACACTCGTGTATTTATAGCTCCAGCCCAGATTTTCCAAGCTCCATACCATCTTTGACTTGCTATGTCCCCTCGGATGTCCCAGAGAAACCCGTCTAACCTGAACACGAGCTGAACTCACCAACTTTCTGAGACTGGTCACCTTTCCTCCGAAGCCCGATGTTCTTCCGGGGTCCCTATTTCAATGCATGGCCCCACCATCCCATTGCCCAAGTCGTGGACTGCAGCTCCACCCTGACACCCCCTCCTCCCTCATCCTTTGGCCCACCCTTCACCAAGTCTCACTGGTTTTAGCTCTTCTATTTCTACTGACTCGTCGGCTTCCGCATCCGTCTCCTCCGAGCCTCACTGGCAGGACTCAAGTTCGAACTGCTCGTATCACTCGATTTCACATCTGCCTTTCTCCTGCGCCCACCTCCAATCCCTTCTCCACACTGAAGTCAGAGGAATCTTTCCAAATCTAACTGTGTCGTTACCCGCCTGCTTAAAATACTCAAATGACTTTTCATTGTTCTAGAATGAAGATAACTTCTTGACTTCTTAATTCAGCCTGCGAGGATCTGCAAGGTCCAGCTCCTCCCTTCCTTTCCATCTTGTATTCCTGTTTCCCTTGGTCTTTCCTCATCTGCCCCTCGGGCCTTCTTTCTGCTTTCAATCTTTTTCCTGCTTCCTGTCACCACAGGGCCTTTGCACATATTGCCTTGAATATTCGCCCCTCCCTTCTCAGCCTAGTCAATGCTGACTTTTTCTTCTCAACTCAAGCGTCACGTCTGCAGAGAAGCCTTTCTTAATCTCACTGATGTGATCAACTTCTTCTGGTATAGGACTTCATAACACTGAATACTTCTCCCGACAGTACTTACGAATGCCTTCGTTCAGTGAATGTTTACTGAGTACCTACCACGTATCGGAATCTGTTCTAGGTACCGAGCATACATCATTGAACAGAACAGAACAAAGTCTCTCCTCTTATGGAGCCAACATTCTAGAATGGGAAACAGACAATAACCAAATAAATACAAATGTCAGAGGGTCAAAGGTACTCTAAAAACAAATAAATCCGGGAAGTGGAAACAGAGACAAGGAGGGAGGCTCAGATTTGCAATCCATTTATTTATGTGGTTATTTGATTAATATCTCTGTTCCCCACTAGACTGTAGGCTCCAAGAGGGCTGTGCTCACTCACTATTTATCTTCCATTTCTAGCACAGTGCCTATCTCATAATAGATGCTCAGTGACAGTGATTAAATCATCCTCGTTCTAAAAACAGTAATTTGTGGAGAACGGGAAGCTATTAGATAGCCTTATTTGAGTAGATGTCAACAATTTCTTAAAGTGGCATTTGCAAATAGCGTGTTTAGTCTTATTTCAAAGCAATTTAAACTCCCTGTGTTTGGATGTAAAATAGAGATCCTCTTGGGAAATTTTAGACACTGAATACTTTGAGTTCCCTTCATTCTTAGAGGAAAAGAAAATGCTGAAAACATCCTGCACTTTCTTAATTTTTATGCTGGTAAATGCTTTTCAAGTTGAAAATCAAAGAAGCAATTAAATGAGTGAATTCTGCTGTGACAAAACAAGCCAGTTAAAACACAGACCTGCTTCACAACTGAGTCTGTACTTTTTGGAAAGAACATAACTCTCCCCAAAGGATGGTCGTGGCTCTAAAGCCATGCTTTAACTTGAACTTTTTAGCTATTTCCAGGAGGCAAGAATAGCTATGATTTTTCGGAGATTTATTTTTCTTCTCTGTAGGGACAAGTCAGCATTTTTGAAGAACAGAGTGTTCCACGAAGCATTTCTGGGTAAAGCAAAGCACAGCTCTGGTATTTCTGCCCTATTTTTTAATTAAAATGAAAGCTAAAAAAGTAAAATATGGCAATGGCAACAGGATGGTGAGGGAAAACAACGAATGCGGACAGGATTTTTTAAAAGTGACATTTAATTTTAAAAGCACTAAATCTGTCGCAGTAACTGTTCTAAATCGTTTTGTGAGTTTACCCTGCAGCATTCGGACTTTCTGTTTTCTCTGGGCTTGCACATTTTCTAAGCAAACTCTTGAAAAACAATGATTCTGTAGGAATTTCTCTAGAAAATGAAGAGAGGGAAGCTGGGCTGAAAGTGGAATTCTAGTGGAGTGGATGAGGGTGGGTGCAGGGTGCGGACGCACGAATTTATGCCATTTAGTAAGAAATGCAAGATAAGCAAAAGCACAATGAGTTTGCTTTGGAAAATTTTCCAACAGCAGATAGATCATCCCTGGCCAGGTAGCGGGGCTGGTTTCATCATAGAGCTCTACTGCCATCTAGTGTCCCAAAACATAATGACCTCCTAGGAAATGAACTGCACTCTCTATTGTTATATGCGCTAAAAAGTAAAATATTTATGTATCGTTATAGTCAAGGGAAACCATAGCAATTAAAGTCCTTTAATGAAGGGCTTTCTTATATAACATCTCATTTGTTTCCCTCTACAATAATCCTGCGAACAAAGCAGAGAAATCATTATCAAGCTCATGTCACAGGTGGGAAAACTGAGGCTTGGAGAAAGAGGTTCAGTGTCTTTCCCAAGAGGGCACCCTAGTGAGGGCAGGACCAGGACAAAAACAAGACTTCTTTCATCTCAGACCTTGCTCTCCCGCAAATCTCTTCCCCTCTGCATCAACAGTTCTGCCTTCCCAGTTTCAAAGGATGCCGTAAGACTCCTCCAAAGACAGATAGGAAGATCCTCCTCATCTGGGAGAATGAGAGGAGAGCAGGGATGGTCTTATCTCAGCTCCATGGAAATTAGGGTTGAGTGTGCTCTCTGGACTTATGTGACCCTGGCCTCAAAAACCACGAATTAGGAATGTCCAGCTCCCTAGCAAAGACGGTAGTTGGAAGTAAATACGAAAGGCAAAAGCTACAAATTAAGGAGTCCCAAATGTGCTTTTCCTTCTTTTTCACACAAATCAAAGACTACACATGCACAAACACACACACACACACTATATATATATATATACACACACATACATATACACACACACGCTCACACACACGCATATAGGGAGATAGCTAGATGATAGATGGCTAGACAGATAGACTGATATCAGAAAACAAACACCCCAAAGCGTGTCTTAGGGTTTTCCCCCCGGTATCTTTTACACTGGGAGCAGATACCAAGCATCCAATTTTAAGTTTGTTCATTTAACAGCAAAAACAAAAACAAAACAAAACAAATCAAAATAGCAGGAGGCCAAATAAATCTAAATAAATACTGAAGAAATTACAAGAACAGTAACTGCAGGGAGACAGCTATATATATATTTTTTTTTTTAGGAGAGGGGATTTGCTATGTTGCCCCAGTTCATCCTCCTGCCTCAACCTCCAAAGTAGCTGGGACCACCGGCGTGTGCCACCTCTGCTGGCGAGACATTCGTCTTTATGCCTAAGGAGTAGAGATCCCTTGATGGGAGAGAATATTTGTTTTCATTTGGGTTTCAAAAAGGATTTTTTTTAGGAATAACAGCAGTCTCAATTCAGATTTCTGACCTGACTTCAAATTTTCCAAATGACTTTTTACAATGTAATGGTCTCATAGTTGACGTACAATAAAGTGACCAACTTTTGAATAGATTTTGATGATAACTACATACTAAAAAAGTGAATTTATATTAACAGGCAAAATACTTGGGAGAAAATATAACTTTCCTTTTTCATCTAGGGGAATATTGGTTTGTTTAATAAACTTTACAAGAGCTTCCTTAATGTTGAAAGTGTCACTATCTGTGCCCTCGTATATTTAACAAAAAACATAATCTCAACTCCTTTAACTTAAAGAGCAAAGAGAACAGACATTACCTCTTCATCAGACCTACAATCAGCATTCAACCTTCTGAAGAAAGATATTTTTAATAGCTCATCAAAAAATCTGATCATTTGGGTTGAGCTGGTTAGAAAAAAAATGTCCAAAAGAACACTCCAGAAAATTTGAAATGAGTTTGGGGGTGGAGGGTATTTAAAACTTAAGGATTTCCCCAGGCATTCAGTTTTAATATTTGACCCATTAAGACATGTTTTCATTGAAATGCTAAAAGAAAGAAAAGTCTGTCGTACAGGGAAAATGATGATGATTTGCTGAAACAATATAATTATTTGTTCAACCAGAAAAGTACTGTAATTTACTTAAACTCCCATCCAGCTCAGGATTTCATTTCATATCCGTTTCATATCTTTTGACATAGAAAAATGAACACATTGGAAGCTGCTGAGAGGTTTATTAGGACAACTTTATCTGAGCAAGAAACAATTGGAGTTGGTTATCTGCAAATTTCGTGTATGTCCAGCATTTATGTTTTGTGCCCATAGAAGTTCTAGCACAACAGAAAAGGAATGGTTTGGTAATCACCATGTTAACTTCATTGATGTAGAAGCCAACTCAGATCATTCCAGCTTAAACAGCCACCTGGCGTGGTTGCTGTCTACATTGACTCAACTAACCTAATACTACACTTTCCCTCGAATGTCAAAACCTAGTCAAAAACCCAGCGACAGAAACAAGGAAGAAGTTATGACAGTCTGGCATGAGTTGCTGGTCTCAAGAAACAAATGACAATGGATGTAGTCAAGAAATTGCAGATAACAGGAGTTACAAATTTAAATGTCCATAGGAACCAAATATATGATGAGGAACAGTGGTGACATCCGAATGTAACCAGGGGTGGCAAAGAAGGGGGCGAACTGGCCAGCACATGCCCTGTCCCACGAGGCATCATCTACTACCCACCTCTAGCCAATTATGTGAGGCATGAACTTGGGGAGAAGTCAGGGATCTGGAGTTATCACAGAAATCTCTCAATTTTTAAAATGCTGGCTATGAATCAACCCCCTTCTAAAAACTCAGAAAGGACCAAGCCAAGAATGTCTGTGGGCTGCATTCAAATCATGAGTCACCAGCTTATGACGGCTGGCATGTAACATCTGGGCTGCATCCGTTTTGCATTTTCTCAGTGTGTACGTGCTGTGTGCATGCTTATGTGTGTGTCTGGGTGTGTGTACAGACACAGATTTATATATCTTAGACCTGTCTGCCTGTACAGAGATGAGTCAAATTGTCAAATCACAACAACAGCCAAAAAAAAAATCTCCCACCTTCGCTGTGCTTTTGCACCCAGCAGGCGCATCTGCAGCCCTTCTTTGGAGGGCTGGACCAACGGGAGCCACTTTTTGGACAGGTGCAAAGAGCCAAAGGTACATCCGCCTAGGGCAGGCAGCCTTAACGAATGACTTTCGGCCATGGGAGTGTGAAAGCCCGGCTCTCCCACCTCGGACTGGGGCGGCTTTGAGGTATAACTCACACTCCAGAGCTCCCCTTCAGGATTAGGCTGACACTCCCTTCTGCAGGACTTTGTGACCCTTGCTTGGCTTCCTCCTCTTCCTGTTTCTGCCCCCCTCCACTCCCACACTGGTCCCCTCCCTCCCCCCAGCACTTCCTCAGTAAATCACGTGCACACAACTCCTTGTCTCAGAATTCTACTGAATCGGACCTGAGACCACTAGGCTCCTCGATGTCCCAATCTCCTCTTCCTTAGTACGAAGATGATGTTATCACCTACCTCATGGGGTTGTTAGGATGATTAATGAGTTAGCATATACACACAGCTTAGAACGATCTCTGCCAATCACTGTATAAATATTGGTTAAAATTATTCTCTCATGATATATGATGATACAAATCAAAATAAAGCCATTCTACTTCTCCACCAAGCTCCATTTTCTGATGGAAGTACGCATGGATCAAAACATTGGAGGTCTCTATGTATTAGAGCTCAGTACTGTATTCTTTTGTTCTCCAAGGTTATTCTCACACAACATGGCTGTACAAGGAAGCGGAACCCAGTAACAAACCCACCCTAAATGGCGGGCGTGTTGATGGGTGGCGAAACCAACAGACCGTGGTGCGGGACGTCTCAGACACCTCAGCCATCCTAACGAAGCGTACAATTGACTCAGCTGCAGCCCATCTGTGAAATGCGCAGGGCACAGTGAGCGTAGCCCTCATGGCCCATTTGTTGCTTCCATATTGACACGGCCTTGGCTTCCTGTCTTTGCTGCGAAAACAGGCATCTCCTTCCAAATTTCTCCATTGTTGTCAACAATACCATCATCTTTCTAATCCCTCAAGATTATAAGCTTAGAAGACATTATTTCCAACTTTATTCCCCAAAACCAATCTATCACCATTTTATTGCCTACTGTCTTTTTCATGAGGTTCAGCAAATCTTTTCTTATCTAAAGCTGCCACTGTCACACGAGCCCCAGTACTTCCTGTGTGGGGATTCCTGCTGCTGACTTGTTCTCGTACCTTCTTGTCTCTTCTGTTTTCAAACCTCTGTCGCTATAGCTGGTAGAATATTCTTTAACACTTTTCAACACTTTTCACTTTTCTGTAGCCAAAGAGCACGTGTTCCCTACTCCAAGAATTTAACAAGCAAGTGTATAGTACTGTGTGCTAGGTACTGTCCTAAGTGCTTTAAAAATATTAATAACCCTCAGAGGTAGGCACTATTATTGGCTCGGTTTTATACATGCGGAAAGAGAGAGACATAACTTTCCTGAGATTGTACAGCTATTCAATGTCAGATCCAGGGCTCAAAGCCTCAGTGGTCGGGCTTCAGGGTCTGTGCACTTACCGAAAACGAAACATCTCCGACACCGCCTCTCACTCGGGGTTAGTTGTCACCGTCCTCGCCTTTATCACTGCTATCATCCCAAACCCTCCACTTCAAATTGTTCCCATTTCTGAGTTTCCGTGTGGAATTCTGTAGGCAGAATGGGACAAGAAACATTCCATGAACAGGAAGAAGATGGTTTGCTTGGAAGATTTAAACAGGGAAGTCGTGGGAGAGAACATTGGGGTGAAGGTAAGTGATCTCTTTGGGGACAGTCAGGCTACGATGACAGGCCGATCTGCTCACGACACCCAAACCGGTGAACGTATCTATAACTGCTCTCAGAATGTTAATAATCTCAGTTTTTAAAGCCTTCTACCTTGAGATTTGTTCTTATAGCACTTGGCCAGAGTCTATTTTATGGTTTCATTAAGTCCTCTCCCCATGGACCAAAAACCAACCTCAGAAAGGAGTCCAGGTGTAACTCTCTTATACTCTTGTGAGTTCCTTACACCTCCAAGATTCTTCCTCATTGGCTGGGGCAGAATTATCTCTCTTTATGAAAGTATTAATTCCAAATTTGCAATGCCATTTCTTCCATTTCTTCCATTTCTTTTCCAGGATGCCAGCAGAGACCTCATACAAGTAGGACCCTGGTGGCCGACCTAACGTCCCAGAGACCCACCAAGGGTGATGTGTACATTAAGATACACTTAGGACTCCACTACACTTAAATATATTTTTTTAATTTTAAATATAATTTGATAATTATAAGTAATTCTTTAATTATCACCATATTGAGGTGTATTTCATATTCAGAAAGTCTGTCTAGGTTCCTATTGAACTTTAAACAAACTGTAAATCTGGCTGTGGTCATGGATCTTTAGTAATTTGCCCATTTTTGCCATAACTCTCCCCCGGTAAATTTGTAAAGAAGTAGCTTAAATGAGCATTAACATCTTCCTTAGAAAAACATTAATATTTGCCAAATCTTTTAGCCAAAATGGAATTAGTAGGAGTGGTTTCAGTAAACAATTACTGGGTGAGGTGCCAAAAGTAGACAATGTAAGATGTCCCAAAAGCTTTGCAATGTAACTATTAAACTGGAGAAAATAAATGAAAGACGCTTCAAAAATATGTTGTTCGGTCACCATCTGGAATGGCTTAACATAGTAAAATACAAAAACAATACCACAGAAAACATCTTATTGTATTTCTTCAAAATAACTCATTTATAGAACCATATATTCAGAGACGATTGTGGTTATTTGGTTGGGGTGAACATAAGGTTTTAAATGATTGTTTTCATTTTAAGCCCAAAGGGAGGTGACAGAGAATAAAGTTAGACATTAATTCCTTTAAAATTTTCCCTTGGGAGAATATATATAGCAACAATTTTTATTCCTGAATATCATCGTGGCTCCTCCAGTTGGATCCACTTGACATATGACAGAATCATTGGCAGCAGATGAGTTGGTGACATGAGATCAAAGCATAAACCTTAAAATCAGGTTTTCTTGGCCAAAATTTTTGTGAGGTTTAAATACTGCTTGTAATAATGTCTCAAGGTTCAAAGTATGATGGCGGAGATTTTATCATCTTGTACAAGGTTCCGCTCCTGGCTGGAATCTTAACTCTAGCAGTAAGATATGGTCCACCCCACCCCAGGTATCTATATGAAACAATTCCTTCAGAGGACTTTCAACAGAAGATTAGTTAAGAATGCCAACACCCATTTTAAAGCATCAACACTATATAAAGTCTGCCATACATTAATTTGAGCATCCATAATCATTTTTTATATAAGCATAAATTTATATCAACTCTCATTTTAGAGGGGTTGTAATACAACATTATTAAAACGTAAATAAATGTAGAAAGATTAATAAAAGAAAATTAAGTTCAGGAAAATATTTGAAATCAGGGGCAAGGTTAATACATTAAAATACAAAGCAGTTGCTAGAAATAGGTAACAAAATTGGCACTAAGCTTCCTCACCACCAAAGCAAAGAGAAAAATATCCTGATATATACGTAAGATTCACAGAATCCATAAGCCCAAAAACAGATCATTTTTTCACTGAAACCCCGTCTTTCCTGGTATTAAGAACTGAAAGGAATCTCATCTGTAATTCCTCATGAAAGGAAGCCTGGTCAAAGTCAGCTTTATTCACTGAACCTCCCTCAACAGCTCAGTAATAATACTTTTCCTTCTTCAAACTTTTAATATGTTCCTTCGGTTTTTTATTTCAAAAATATTTATGGAGTACCTATTATGTATCTGGAATTTGTGTGAAATACCGGGAAATACAATGGAAGGCAGAACAGACCCAATCTTGACATTATGGAGTTTATAATCTGGTGAGTCAGAGAGAGATGAATTTCTTTTTAAATCACATAAATTTATATATAATAGGTATATATATGTCTATGTCTCTATAATACAATATATGAATATGTATCATTACAAACTATGATCAGTGCTATCAAGGAAAACTAGAAGTTACTATGAAAACAAGTGGCTTGATCTACCCTAAGACGTCAGAAAAGGGCTTCCTAAGGAAATGAAGTTTGCACTTGGAACCAAAGGAGTAATAAGTACTATCTCATTTAATACTACATTTTGTTATATACATTTTTTCCTTTTGTTTAAGCGGAAGGGAAACTGGTCTTGTCTTCCAGATTTTCCTTGTGGATGCTGGGCTCCCGTAAGTACAGATCACATCTCCTTTGGTATCTCCCATCCTGCCTCAACCATGTCAGGGATGTTGTAGTATCAATAAACCCTCGATTCGGTCAACTGCATTCGTACGGGAATAGAATATGGTTGAACGCTACCACCACCAAAAATGCTCAGCAAGAACACATAGCTCCCTTTAGCCTCAACTCTTAGTCCTTTGAACTAACGAATGTTTTAATTGACAGGAAATTCAAATACATCTTCCAAGCACTTTATTTTTATTACAAGCTTTGGAGGAGATCGGAGTTCCCCTGGAGAGAAATTTAACCTGGAGAGCTGGAAAAGCCCGTGCTTTGTTACAACCTGGGGATTTCCCTTCAGACGCTGTTTTTCTTCTGCTCTCGGTAACTGATACTTCAATATTCCCTCTGCAGCAGAGAACCCGGGCAGCACCTGCGGACCTGTTCTCTCGCTCCTGCCGTAATACATTGCAATTATTCACAAATGCCACCAAATTGTTCTAACATGCCACTGAGGTCGCTGAATCCGTCTCCATTTCTCTCCTCCCCATCTCTCCTTTTCCTCCTCCCTCTTATCTTCCTTCTTTTTCTCTTTTTTCTTCCTTCCCCTAACACTGTCCCTTTCTACCCCCACTGGTTCCCCTTCATGGGATGCAAAAATATGCAACCTGATGGGCAGAGGCTGCGACGTGACTCGAAGCCTCTGGAGGGCAGAGACTATGTGTTTGGTCACTTACCCCAGTCTCTCTGCTCCCGAGACTAGAGCTTCTCCTGCCTGGAGCTACAGGAGATAGGGCTCGGCCTTGGAGAGGACCTACATGTTTGGGGGTGGGGGCGCCAAGGCATGGAGCAAGGAAAGAAGGGCTGGCAGAACAGAAAGGGACTGTCACCCTGTCTTACACAGAGGAGACGCAAATAGCAAGGGAAGGCATAAATGAAACCCATGCGAGTGGGCGGAGAGCAAGGCTGGGACCCAAAGAGAAGACCTTCAACGGGGAATGGACAATACAGAGTTAGGTCAAAAGACAGAACTTAAAGAAATTCCCAGAGCCAAGGACGTAAGAGAGAAAGCTTAGTCCTGGGCTCAGCCAAAGGGAGGATTTGCTATTGAAGGTCCTTTGCTTGTTTGGACATCTTGTTGACAGCAAAGTGCTAATGGAATGTGGGGATTGACTATAGAGGCGATTCAGAGGACCCTGCTCCTTAAGCCATATGACCTTGGGCAAAGGACAAACCTTCTGTAAGCCTAATCTGTAAAATGGGGCAGTAATACTCATAAGAGTTGTAGTTGTCCAACAAACAGCAGCTCTTCTTATTTCTTCTTCTGCTGTTACTGTTACAGCTATGTTTAGCACATAGTAGGGACTAACATTTTTCTTATTGCCTCTTGAAAGAATATCTGTGCCATGAATGAATAATCGGGGAAGTTTTCCTCATAGGACAAAGTGCAACCAATCAGCACAGACTTTTAACAAGCCCCTTCACAGACTACAAACATTGGCTGGACATTAAAGAGCTGTCTTTGGCCTCGAGAGTCCCCATGTGGCCACAGAGCACTGTCTTGTGCTTATTTTCCTGGATGTCCCCTATCACACAATCAGTTCGCTTCATTCTTTGGAAGTTACAATCTGCCAATGGAAACACCAGCTTCCTCTTCCTTCAGGCCTGCAAGCTACGCTGTGGAAAGAAAAACAGGCCTCTTGAACTGCACTCAGATGCAACCTTGATTTGGGGCAGCCAGGAGCTCAGAGGCGGGGCCCCTGGGTGGATGGTCTCTGGGCAAAGACCACACTCCTGGCGACGTGGATTTCTATCCACGGCATGGCAAGAAAACGGCTGCATGTCATCTGTGCTCTTTATGGCCCTGACAATGTTGTTGTTACGTCCACTCATGCCCATCTGGATGACTAACGCAAACGAGAAAAAGCCTCAAATAAACTAAACAGAGATGTCAAAATATTAGAAGGGTCAGATCCCATTTGGAATACTACGCTGAATTTTAGACACTATATTTTAAGAGGATACCCTAAAGTGGTGTCCCCAAGGATAGAACAAGATGAAAAAAGACGACAATTTATGCAACACAGCACATAGATGTGTCGGGCACTGGATAAAAAGCTAAAAAACACATCACAAGCATCATTCTGTGGAATGTTCACCGTGACCCCATAAAAGAGCTAGTATGGTCCCCATGTGACGGCTGGAAACACAGGGAACCATAAATAACTTTTCTAAAGTCACAGCTAAAATGTTATGGAGATGGGTCACAACCTTAGGTCTGTATCACTTCTAAGTCTCTTCTCTTCAGAATCTCAAAGATTTAGACCATGGTTTTTCAGGAGGAGCTGGAAGCACTTGAGAATGGTTGAAATATAGAAAAATTGGCCAAAACAAGACGTGGTATTTGTCTTCCTCGTATAAAAATAAATTAAAAAAATTTTTTTAGAACAAGTTTTTGTTCTATTTAGCTACAGACTTTGCTCCTAGGATGGAAGTGTCTTGGAAGCAGGTTTGACTTCATAGCAGGAATTTGCTCCCAGCCAGAGCTCTCCCACAGAGGAATGCGCAGACTTCCCAGCCCATTCAAGCAGGGGACCAGTGTTCTCCCGACACGTGTGTGGTGAGGGGACTCCCTACATCAGGCGACGGCCAGACCCCGGCTTCCAAGATCCCCTCAATGCCAAGATGACACAATCCCAAATCGGCATTTGCCAAGTCTTATCAGGTCCTGAAACACACACGACAGGCCAGCCCTCACGTCGAGCCCGGTCTAAATGAGGACTTTTCTGATTGCAAGTGATAGAGAGACTGACTCAAACTGGCTTAAACAAAAAATAACAAAAATGGAAATAGATAAATCTGCAGGAACATATTGGCTCAGGCCACGGAAGAGGCCAGAGGCGGATGCGGCTAGAAATACCACTGTGAGATGCTTCTGGATCTAGGGGCACAAACTGGGATGTGACATCTTTCTTTTCATCTCCTGCCTCTGCTCCATCACTATTAACTGGCTCTCAAACAGGCCCTCCTCTTACAATGGCTTATAATATTGAGATGGCCGCCAGAATTTCTGGGGGACAACATCCTTCCAAGTTCAAAACCAGCAGGAAAACAGCAACAAAAAGGTAAGCTGAGTGTGTTTGTGCCAACGTTCCCCACGAGTCCTGTGATTCACCTACGTAGAGTGGCTTAGGTTGTGTGTGAGCCTGGATCTATTGCTATGTGCAGAGGAATGGGACGGTCTGATGGGCTTGGACAGGCTGCGTGTTAAAGTCCCACAAGCCCACTGAGACAGACGTAGGGGAAGAGTGGATCTTTTTACTCATTCAACAAACATTACTGAGCACCTACTATGTGAACAGAGCATTGCATTGAGCACCACGGAGCACACAAAGATGATTGAAAACTCAAAGCTTTTGTACATGATGAATAAAGACAAGGGAGGTTCGTTTGCAGTGAGTGACATTTTAGGAAGTGGCTTAGAATCATCATTCCGTCTTTGTGTAGAAAATCTTAATTTTCTTAAATTATGAAATCAGGAGAACCTCTCACTAGTTCTCAACTGGGGCAATTTTACTCCCCAATTCTTATCCCGACCCCTACCTCTGAGGGATGTTTGACAATGTCTAGAGACATCTTCGGTTGTCACGACCAGAGGAATGCTGCTGGTAGGTAGAGAGGCTAGGGCACTGCTAAACCTCCTACGATTCATCCTACAATTCATGCTGCCCTCACAACAAAGACTTATCCAGCCCAAGATGTCACCAGTGCCAAGGCTGAAAAATCCTGCTCTAATTAAAAGTACATGAATTTGCAATGTCCAGAAAGCCTCCCAATTATAGAAGAAACTCTCTGGTACTGTAATACTAGAACATTATTGCACAGATCTAAAAAGGGCATTGCCTGCCCGTTCATGGGGGAATAAAGGGTAGAGTAGCAGGTCTGAATTCTTTTTCATCCAAAGGCACCACTAGTAATTGCTCACAGGTGGTTGATCACCTACACTTCCATTGTTATTTAACCATCCCCAGCTGGAACTCACGCCACATGACCTTCCAGCTTCCAGGCTGATCACGCAACCACCGGCAACCCCGAATCACTAGAAATCCATACCTGCTGGGAACGATCTGGATAGCTAATAAATTGCACAGGATTTCTGTCAAACACACATCTTTAATCGGTCAAGAGACCTGACTTCATTTCGAAACTATGTGCTTGCATCTCAGATGGGTGTTCCAGATGCCAAGGACAGCGTCCTGCTGGTGATCCAGGAACCACGCCAAAAACATCTGCTGAAAGCTCTCCAAGGAACTGACTTCACACTCTCCTCACTGGGCTAGTTGGCCAGTGGTCATGTCAGGATTATGACTGAATTTGTGCTGTGCAATCAGATCTCACAGTCCAGCAATTCCGTCAGCCTACGATGAGGCTCTGACGTTAGCGAGCTTGAAGCAGACCCACAGACTGAAGGACGCAACATGAAAGAATGCGATCGGAACTGTATTCTTTCAAACCAACTCTGCCTCATTTTGAATTTTCTAAATCCTGCCATAATAAACTAATCCACTAACAGACAAAAAAAAAAAAAAAATCACTTCTAGGCCATGTCTATTTAAAACCCCAACACAATCATTGTATTTGTTCGATTTCGTCAATGGGGAAACAAAACAAATTTGTTTTTGACCAAATGTGCATTGATTTTACTTAAATCAGCAGTTCCGAAGCTTGACTTCACATTAGTACTATTAAATACTTATGGAGATTTATAAATGCTGGTGCCCAGGCCACCCCCCTAGACCAGTTAAATGAGAATTTCTGCAAGGGGAATCAGGTATCAGTATTTTTCTTTAAAGCTCCCCTGGCGATTCTAAAGTGTTCCTGCCCCATCTTTGCACTTCACACGTTATGTTCTGGCTCTAGCAGTTGACTTAAGGGGGCTTGGACTGTTTAACGACACCCTGAGCCTTCCCAACAGAGGAGGAGGAAAGAGGAAGGGAGGAAGGAAGCGAGGAAGGGAAAAGGAAATCTGCTTCAGACCATGGGCGTAGCTTCATTACACTTGGGATTGGGGTTTCATCAACAATAAGGGAGCAGCTGTTCCGTTCTCGGATACAACAATAACTCTGCGATGTAAAAGTGGTTTCCTACAGTTTATGCAATTGGAAAAGAAAATCATAAACACTTCAGATCAGAGAGCGTTGCCAATGCTGGGTAGACAATTTTCTGGAATTATTACCTGTTCGCCCACGCTAATAGAAATACTCAGCGACAGCCACCTGCATGGTGGTAGAGGCCGGGGACAAGATTTCTCAGTTTCATGCTGGCTCATTTAGGAAAGCACCAATAACTTCTATCCATTTATGTCAGCCCTAAAAATACACCTGAGCCCTGTGATGGGTCCTAGGTCATCTCTTGGGTCATTGGAGTCAGTAGATAGCACCCACCTCCCTAAGCTCGGGTTTTCCTAAAGCAATGGGACATGGAGAGACGGGGTGCACCCCCTTCCGCTCTGGTGCTAGAGAGTTGTTCTCCAGCAATTAGCCTCTCTGCAGAAACTAGAACTACACTTAAAAACTTCATAAATTCTGCCTAAGAGTTGTTTTTCCAAAGTTGGGTTCCTAATACAAACTGTTCCCTGAAAGTAACGACCAGCTGGAGAGAATGCACATTCGTTCGGGGTCTGCGTGTGCTCAGGCCGTGTATCCGTCTCAGGCCTAGAGGCCCTTCTTCCCTTTTCCTACAGTCCTCCCAGCCTCTGGCATCCCATCATGAAAAGTCACCGCTAACTTACTCACTGCCATTCACAGTGGAGTCAGGACTGTCTGAGACCACTTCACGCAGGGAGGTGGGCAGGCGGCAGGGCTGACGTGGGGATGTGGGGACGTGCGGGGCAGGAGGTCCCCTGGGCTGAGGCCCCCCACCCACTGCGAACTTCCTATTTACACTTGCAACTTCCTCTCCGCCTCAGGGACTTCATGGAGTCCCCAAGAGGAATGGACAGAATTCAAAGAAGATGTCCACCTCATCGGTTTCACCTATACCCCATTAGCCGTCTGTAGTGTCTCTAGTACCCTAGAAATTAATATGATTATAAATCCTGGATTTCTCGTGAACAGCATCATTATGCAGCATTGCTTTTTCAGGGGTTAAATGTGTTGCTGTATTAAATGTAAATGCTTAAAATATACAATTAAAAAAAACATGTTTGGAGATGTCTGTATTTTTAGTGAACCAGAATCTCTGGAGCGGTCAAGGCCTCACTAAATTCCGAGAGGCCGGGGGAGCAGGGCGTGAGATGATGGTGGGGACCCTCACGGAGGGAGAGAGGCGCTCGGGGCAGCCTCCCGCTCTCCAGGGCTGCTCGGCCGGGGGTGGGGGGCGGCAGTGCTTTGATCTCCCACCTGCTGACAGAGCCACGTTTGGCTATGCTGGAGGGGGCACAAAGAAGAGGCCAAAGCCCCCGTGAGCGGTCCCTGCGCAACAGAGTGCAAACAGATGGGCCCGTGGGCTGGGGCGGCCGGGTGGAGAGGATGGCGGGAGTAATTCTGCCCGGGCCGCTGCTCCACACCTCCCCGGTGAGCAGCCAGAGGCCGAATTCAAAGGATACACGAGCAGCTCCCAGCCCCACTCATTAGGACCCAAGTCCCACGTTCTGAGGAGCTGAATTATGCCCTACACCTGAGTCGAAGACTTTTATGCACGTGTCTATGGGTTCGTTCTCAGATGATCATTGAAGAGCGGAAAATGCTTTTCAGCGTCCCGGCAACCTGGGTAGGGGGCTGTTGACTGGAGGAGGAGAATGGGGCAGATGGGCTAAGTCATGAAAAACAGCCCGTGCTAAAGTGGGCAATAACGGGGTCAGGGATAGTTTCCTGCGGCTGCTGTAACGAACGTCCACAAACAACACAGATTTCTTATCTTACGGTTCTGGAGGTCAGAATTCCTCAACGGGCCTGGCTGGGTTCAAAGCGAGGTGCTGGCCAGGCTGCGTTCCTCCGGAAGCGCTAGGGGACACCCTGCTTTCTTACCTTTTCCACCTTCTGGAAGCCGCCCCCTTTCCTTGGCTCCCGGCTCCTTTCCTTCATCTCCAAGGCCAGCCGCCTTGGGCTGCGTCCTTCTCACAGTGCATCACTCTGGTCCTGTCTTCTGAATTCCTCTTCCACGTTTACGGACCCTGTGATTACATTGGACCTACCCAGCTAACCCTATTTTAAGGTCAGCTGATTCGCAACCGGAATTGCATCGGCAATCCTAACTTCCCCTTAGCCGTGGGACCTCCATGGTCCCAGGTGCCGGGGATCAGGATGCGGACATCTTTGGGAGTTCGTTCTCTGCCCGTAACAGATAACTTGTATCACTTACAGTTGGACATCCAGCAGTCCTTCATTAGCAGACATCTGTTGGACACCAATGTACACCAGGGACATAAAAAAGAGGCACAAGTAGAGAAAGCAGTGTGACAAGCAGATGGAAATCCGTGCAGAGGGGAAGGAATGGCTCATCGAGTTTGGGTGGAACAGGGAAGCTCTCATGACGAAAATGCTGCTTACCCAAGAATCTCACTTATTTCTCCTACTTCCTGGACAATCATGTCAGAGCTGCAAAAAAAAAAAAAATAGACAAATGGGCTAATGTTAGTATCATCCTCATCACAGCTAATGTGGAGCACTTATTGTGTTCTAGGTACTGTCCTAAGATGTGTTGCTGATATTAACCCAACTAACCTCACAGCAATCCAGTGAGAGAGACTGAGATTATCTGCACTTGGCAGAGCAGGAAACTGGGGCTGAGAGTTTGCGTAACTTGCCCAGATTCACGGTGCTAGGAAATGCCCTTGCTCTTCCGCCTTTTGGGGGCTGGACAAGCAGAAAAAGGTAATAGCTGTAGCTGTAGTAATAGCAACCATTTACTGAGTGTTTTCTTTGTCAGGTGCTATAGTAAGTGGGCAACATACATTATCTCATTTAATCCAATGCTGAGATATAATTCTTCCCATATTAGTAATGAGGGTGTAGGAACTTAAAGACATCAACCTAACCATGGTCACCTAATCAGAAAGTGGCATTTCCAGTCTGTCTAGCTTCAGAGCCCGTGCTCAGGAAGAAAAAGACAAGGGACAAAGCCTGGCGTAGTGAAGCGATTCTCACCCCTTAGTGCGCATCAGAATCACCTGGAGGCCGCGTGCGTTAAAAGCCGGCTCGCTTGACTCCACCCCAGAGTCTCTAGGGCGGGGCCCGAGCGCTTGCATTTCTAATTAGTTCCAGGTGATGTCCATCCACTTTAGGAATCACCAGCGCAGTGCAGCTGGCACCGGCATTGGGCTCGTACGTGACTTCCAATCTGGTTGTGTCACTTACCAGTTGTGTGATCTGGAACAAAATCTTGGCCTCTCTGAAACTGAATTTCACATATGGACAATGGCAATAATCTCTATGTCATTAGTCGGCAGGATTTTAGGTGAGATAATACATGTAGAGTAGTAAGCAAAAGCTGGACCCTGGTAAACTTCGGTTTCCTTTCTTCGCCAGTCTTCACATTGGAGAAAGGATGAAGCTCAGGATAAATGCTTTCTGGAGAGGGGCTGAGGGGGAAAGTGAGCAAGGGCCTTAATTATGGTATTTGCAGGAAGGAAAGCAGCGTTAGGATTAGCTAGTCTGAATAATTGCAGTGAGCTCTGGGACACAGAGGCTGCCCCCAGGTGTCTGGTACCAGGCCCTGGCGTGATGGGGCAGGTGGACAGTGGCCTGGAGCATGAGGGTCCACAGAGGAGTGGTGAGGGTCTGAAGTCCAGACTGGTTGGTTTGCATGTGAACGGCATGCTCCTGCGCCGGTTGTTAGCTATCTCTAGGATTTAGCTAACTCTCGGAGGGACAGTCCCTCCAGGGCCAGCAAGGCCCCAGATGTCAGACCATCAGAATACAGAACAGAAAAAGACACGAACGCACACACACAGCGCTGTCGTCAGACCTGGGAAATTTTGCAGCATAATAGCACATGCCAGGCAGCTGTTCAGTATCTGGATTGTTCTGTGTGTCTTCTATAGACCCGTTGTTGGCAATGTAGACGTCTGTGCTCTTGCCCCTGATAGCGACTGACGCGGTGCTGAGTGCTCCTGCTTTGTCTCTGCGCATCCATACTGTTCCTATCACCCGTGTAGGGGTCGGGGGGCGGGGAGATTGAGATCTCAGCTTTGCCAAATCTTCTGGGAGCTGCCTGAGCTCAGAGAGAACAGGGAGATCTTAACCTGGTGTAAGTCTGATAGGGAATAAAAAGGCCCCGAAGACGGATGAGAACGCTGCTGGTGACAATTCCTTGAATCATTGGTACCGAAAGTTTCTGAGAGCTTAGCAGACACGTATTTTCTCAGTATCCTCCAGAGACAAATAAGGGGCATGGGGGGGCTTTTGTCTTTGCCCAACACTCACCTTCTTGCGCTTTTCTGGCAACACACTCGGTCGGCCCCCCTCCCACCATCACCGCCGCCCAGGTAGATATGTGGCCCAGGCCCAAGGTAGATAGTGTCCCATCCTCCTGGCCACGCGGACCTTCACCCAAACTGGAACAACCCCAGTCCTTCCCTGAGATTTCTCTGCTGGTGCTTCTGGGTTCACAGAGCTGGAATTTTAAAAATAACAACAACTAATATCCATTGTGTGATTGTTAGGTGCTGGGCACATTCAAAGCACTTTGCATGGGTGATCTCTTTTAATTTGATCTTCACAAATGCCCTAGAAGGTAACTACTATCATTATCCCTATTATAAAGTAAATTTAATAAAAAGAGAGAAAATTGAAGCACAATAAAGTTAAGGAATTCACTCATGGCCAAGCCAGTGAGTGGTGGAGTCAGGCAGTCTGACCCCTGAATCCCAGCTCTTAACCAGGACTGTATAATTTCTCTGGAGTTGCTGGCAGCTGTGTTCCCTACTATTTGGGGAAAGTTGATATATAGTAGAAGGGAATAAACTATATCCATTAGGAATTGTTTTCAGCTGCATATAATAGAAAACCCAAATAACAAAGGCTTAAACAAGATTCAGGGGTTTATTTTTCATTTCCATCATAGGAAGTGCAGAAGTGGGCAGTTCGTGGCTAGGATGCCGGCTTTCACTGTCATCAGGGATGCAAGCTCTTTCTATCTTTCTTCTCCTCCCTCCTAGTATATGGCTTCCATCATCCAGGCTGCTTCATCATCCAAGAGGGCTGCTGGAGCGCCAACCATCAGGTTACGATTCCAAGCAGGAAAAAGGAAGAATGGAGAAAGGAGGGTTGGAGGCAGTTCTCTCAATGGAAACAACTCTTGAAGCCCTATCCTACAACTTTTGTTTATATCTCATTGGCCACTCTGGATGAAGAGGACTTGGAAATACAGTCTCAGGGTGGTATTCCTAAGGAAGGGAGAATGAGTAGCAACTCTCAGTCTCTGCTGCAAAAGCGGATACGTTCTAATGAGGACACTAATGAGCAAGCTTCCATTTGTCCCGCTAACTCATAGTTGCAAAATTGAGAAAAGACTCCAGTCTTGTGAATTCCAGCCTAGGGAATTTATCCTCACACAGAGAGCTCTCCTCCTAAAAGCAGCAGCCAATATTGAATTTGGCATCCTTTTAACCACAGGAAAAGCTGGCAAAGTTTAGCAGAATCCACCAGCATCTCTGTGTGACCTTGAGGCTCGTAGAAATCCTAGTGCAGGAGAACTAGCTTGTTAGAAAGGAAACATACAGCAGGCTGATGCCAGCTCCCTCCGGGGGCTACCAGAGACGGCTCCGACACACATCCCAGGCAGATCATACGAGCTAACTTTGAAGTTCTGTTGCATAACTCAACCCACCAAGGACTTAGACCACCAAATCCATTCCATAAGAACCTAATCATGCAGTTATAAAAAGGCCCTCAGAGCGAATGAGAATGCTTCGTTCATAAAGTCAAACAGCCCTTGTAAACAGGTCCTGAAGTTGGACTTCTCTCTAAATTTAGGAGAGCAGTGGATTTATGTGATTGCATTTATCAAATAAAGATGGACAGTGCCGGGACATTTATAAGACCCTTTCTCTTCTGTGTTATTCTCCCCTCAATATATAGTCATGTGCACATAGCACAGACTTGCCTCATTCTTTGGGAAATACATCAAGCATGCAAGAGGGAAAGCTTGCTGTAATTAACCCTAAGCATCTCTCTGTCATTATAAGATGGAAAAAGACACTGATTTTTCACAGATGTGCACATACGCTTATGCACGTTTAGAGGGTCTTTAGGCAGCCCTCGCGAGGCCCCTGCATACCCCACGGAGGTTCTTTGTTTGCTCATCGTTGCTCCCGTGACTTTGCATATGCTTTCCTCTCTGCCAACTTTTCTCCAATTCTTAGTCTGATGAACTCCTACTTGTCCTTCAAAACCCTACTTAGTTGTCACCTTTTTTGAAAATCCTAAATTTCTAGGACCCTCCCCCCACAAACAAATTCATTACTCTTTCTCCTTTCTCTTTCAGGTAATTCTGTTAGCATAATTATCATAATAAATCGTTACTTGTTTTCCTATCTGTCTCCTTTGCTGGAGTGTAAACTCACCTTTAGGGGCTGTGCCTTATTTATTCCTGTATCCAGTACTACTGTGGTCCCCAACCCCCGGGCGTGGACCAGTACTGGTCCATGGCCTGTTAGGAAATGGGCCACAGAGCAGGAGGTGAGGGTGGGAGAGCTAGCACAGCTTCATCTGTATTTGCAGCCGCTCCCCATCCCTGGCAGCACCGCCTGAGCTCCGGCTCCTGTCAGATCAGCGGTGGCATTAGATTCCGCATTACGGTGAGTTGTATAATTATTTCATTACATATTACAATGTAATAATAACAGAAATAAAGTGCACAATAAATGTAATGTGTTTGCATCATCCCAAAACCATCCCCTTCGTCCGCACCCCCTACCCCCAGTCCATTGAAAAATTGTCTTCCATGAAACTGGTTCCTGGTGACAAAAAGTTTGGGGCCAGCTGCAGTAGTAGGTACATAGTAAGTGCTCACGAATGCAATGGAATGTTAAAATGAATTGAGTTGGATGTCAGCTCCCTTATACACTGCATTTTCCTGAGCTTATGACTCCATGTTACTGTTTTCTTCACTCAGATACTTTTGCTCTTCAAGAAATGGTGTTAAATCTTACAATGCTCAGGTTGCCCCATTCACATGAGCAACTGGCTCCAAAATTCTGAAAGCTTCCAACTGTGATGCAGGAAATCCACTTTCTTCTTTGCACCCCGGTTATTTTTATTAGCTTTTCTAATTCTTCTGAAGTATCAGAACCTGCAAAAGTGAGAAATGTGTCTTCTAACTAAGCAGTAATGGCTAAGAATTTTAAGTAAGGCTCCCTATCTCATCTAGAAAAACAAAGTATATATGATTAATGTTAGATTAGAAAAGTTACGAAAGGGACTTCTTATCTCTACACCAGATTGGCAAACTCTGATCTCTGTTGGAGCTTGTGGACTGTGGTTGGGGAGCTTTTGATGGTGGGATGGAAGGTTGCATGAGTATGTTGGAAAAGGACGTTGAAAGTGGGCAGGATGTCTGGATCAGATGTGGTTCATTTACAAGTTTACTGACCATAGTGTTTGGATAGGATTTTATATGGAGGGTGGAGACCCAGCTTTGGAGTTAGATTAGGGTTTGAATGGTGGTTTGGTCCATTACTAAGATGCGTGAGCTTGGGCACATTCTTTACTGGACCTCAGCTCTCCCATCTGTAAAATGAGGATGTTGGTACTTACAAGGCATCTGCTGGGATACAGTGGACATGTCCCTTTAAAGTATCCGGTGACACACAACTGGAACATAACAAACTGTGTATCTCTTTCTTTCCTACTTGAAAGACTTGGGTCAAGTGAGACAGAAGTCACCATTCCTGGTTGCTCTCCCATCCGCCCCTCTCTCTCCCACCAGCTTTGGAGGGAAAACATTTATTTGTTTTGCCATCATATAGAACCATTGTAGGCACTTCCATTAATTAAAAACATATTATTCAATGACTATTTAATTACAAATTGAACCAGAGTTCCTTTTCCCAGTGAACTTACAGTGAGGTATGTGGCTGAGCTGATACATGACAATATACCTGTCTCTGTGACCCAGATTCTCACAAAGAAATTTAAGGCACAGATGAGTGTGGGCAGGGACTAGGAGGACAGGACTGTATCCTAACTTGAAGACAAGCTGACCCTTCTTTCAAAATTCCTATAAAGATACGATATTTTTTATCCTGGTATCTTCCAATTAGGTCTCTGGGCTTCAGTATTCAATATGTCCATTGCAGATGTCTCCTAGGTCATGGGACTGGTTATTCCTGGGCCGTTCGGCCATGAAGAGTACGCAGGAAGTCCCCTTGACAGGAGCAGCATTTCTCACTTTGAGTTGTGTACGGTTTTCAGATATCCTCTGGGATCACATTACACAGCAGGTATCTACCACAAGCAGATGGAGCCAACTTCAACTGCTCTCTTCTTAGCCAAAGGAATCTGGATGGGCATTTTTACAAATAGCCATATGTCTAATGGATGAAAATCTTAACATATGGAAGTCCCTTAGGTAGCTGTCTAAGGAAGTTAACTGATGTTGGCAAGCCTATTCACTGAAGTATTTCAAATCCAGTGTAACAAAATGTACTTTATCGTGGACATGGAATCACCACCTCATTTAATAATTACACAGCGCTCAAAAGCACTGGCTCTGGTCCTACACGGACTGATTTCAATCTGTGGCTTCACCACTTATTAGGTGTGACCTTGGGCCTCTGTTTTCCAATCTTTAAAATAGAAATAATAATCCTACCCCCTTCATTGTATTATTGTGAGAACCAAATACAAGTAAAGTTTTACAGCACCTGGTACATAGCAAATGCTCGATAAATATTAGGTATTATTATTTCTATTACTGATTCTAGATCCTTCTTAGAAGGAGCATAGTGTCCTCAAACTTGTCTCAGTCTCACATGGTCACCCAAGGAAAACAGCAACACCAATATGGAAGTAATTCAGAAAAGGTGCATGGGAGTAAGTCATAGATCAACTCAGAATAGCTGGAGTTGGAACACTAGCTGCACACAGCGTGGTTGGTGACGTCTTGCAGAAGCTAAGATCATCGATGTGTTATGAAAAGACCCACAGGAGACCCACAGCACTACTTAAGAGTTCAGTTAGCTCTGATCCACCACATTCTAATGACCTGGGCACCAATGAGTCAAAAACACATGGACTATATCTCCTTTCGAATACACACGGGTTTAAAAATTAAGGGGAAGGGGTGCTTGCCAAAACGCATTTCATAATAATCACAGTAATAATGAGTGGTTCGCTAAGCCAGAAACATCAATGGATCATCTGGGATGCTCATTAAACCCACAAGGCAGCAGGTTGAAATACTCAGGAAATACTTAGAAGGAGATCAAAGCGTCTCCGTCCCATCGGTGCCGGAAAGTTGAAACGTGAATAGATTTGGAAAGGAAAAAAGAAGATGTTTCTTGACTCTGGCGAGGAGCATGGCACTAAGAAAGAGAAAAAAGATAGGTTGAAGAGGTGAGAGCTTTGTTTCTCTGGACCGAACGCAAGGTTGCTTAGTGAGAGAGGGGTCCTGCTCCCAGTTCTTCCTAGTTAGCTGCTGGACCTCAGGCACACCCCCTCCTCCCCGGTCCTGTGTCCTCCATGCCTGTCCTCCCAGGTGGCTTGCCATTCTGAACATCAATAGGCCTTTTTCAGCAGAAAACAGGGATTTGCATTCTCTTACTGTCTAGTAAACAAACATCAATTCAAAGTAGAAACAATACGTTAGGTATTTGAGGATTTAGAAGAGAAAAATGTTCAAGAAGAAAAAACTTTTGTGATGATAGAAAATAAATCCCTGCCTTTGTAAATGGAATGCCTCATCAAGGAAAGCGGAAAAACTCAACACTCAGCCTGGAACATTTTAACAGGCAGGTCTGACCCAATCTCCTGCTGCTGCAGGCAACAGCATTTTTGGCTAATGAGCTTTGACAGGATCAGAAATATTAAAGTAAATTAGAGATGTGCCAAATTCATATTTGACTGACTTTGAATGTCTGGATAAAAAAAAAAAATCAATATTCATCCAAAGCCAAATATCCCAATCAGAGAATATACTCCTGAGAAAGCAACAATAAATCTAAATGTTTACTACGATAATTATCATTAAGTCTTTTATTGGTTACATTTTACAAATTTGTCATTAAGATACTGGACCAACAATTGCATTTTGTCATCTGCCAGACTGTTGCTGGTGTCTCTTAAGTGCATGTTGGCTGCACTAAATAGTTGCTCACTTTAAATTTGTAGGGTTGCAGTCTGAAATGTTGGTTCTTGGTGCGCTCTTGAACGAAAAATGACCAGATACACTGAAAGCAAGGTAAGCACGAAAATGAGGTTTACTTAGGAGAGAAAGATAGGATTATAGAGAAAGAGCAACATATAGGTTTACAGAGTGAGATACATACGCCACAGATGACGACTGACCCATTGTCATAACAACAACAAAAAAGACCTTGGTTATGGTCTGGGTCTTGTTTTATAGTGTCTGGATTGGGACCTTCCTGTGGTTCAGATGTCACCATGGAACCACTGTGATGAACAGTTGGGAGTTACATGATCTTAGTCTTACTACACATGTGGATCTCCCAGGAGCCTCTCTGAAAGCCCATTTGGTGGGGTGAACCACAACAGCACCCACTTTCATCCCCAGGAGACCTGGAATCCCTCACTATCTACCTAACAAACTGAGGTAGAAGAGGAGGATTTTTTTGGATTCTGTACTTTCCTCTAGCACTTTCTTGTTTTCATCATAGTTAATATTTTTTTCCTATATCTGGATCCAAGACTTACCACGGATGCTGCTGTCCGTGATTATGAAGGTTTTCCACCTTGTAAAGTTTTGAGATGGAAAAGCTGGCATTCTGCTTTTAATTCATTCACAAGAGTTCCCAAAAGTTCTCTTTCTTGAAAGAATCATGTCATAGCCTAAATGAAACTGAATCACTCTAAATAATTTATTTCAGGTTATTTTGTTTAAAGTTATGAATGCTAGTATTCAAAATGATTCCACAAAGATTTAAATTATGATAAAAACTGATCTCTATTATTCTGCCTTGTATTATTATTTTAATTTTTATAAGCATCTGTTGGCTAGAAAAGGACATGATGTTCTTCCTAAACTCATCTAGCTATTGCAATCTGTTATTGTTTCTATTAACAGTGAATACATTTATCTACTTAGCAGTTAGAAATTCTTATTGCTTTTGTACATAACATTAACAGCTTTTACGATAACCAAAAATCATTGCAATGTTATATTCTTGTAATTAATAAGTGTATACATATTCAAATAAATAACAGAATTTCAACATATAAAACACATAAAAGGATTTTTACTCCAAGTTACATAAAGAATGCTCACCTCCATTTAAAAGTATTCAAAAGTAATAAATTTGACTGACATGTTTTGTTTATGTTGTTGACTTTATTTAGATAATTAGATATGATAGGTACGACTGTAACTTACCCAATCATGAAATCACTGAGCTTACACAAGTTCAGGGAGGCCAGAGATGATATCGAAAGAAGCACTTGGTTCTGCAGCCTCCCAAGGTGAGGGCTGATACCAGAGACACGGGGCAGCTTTTGGGCAAAGCCGACCTGCAAGTATATCACTGCAATTTTCACAGGGCTTCTCCTCCAAAGCCTCCTAAAGAGAATATTTTTGCTCAATCTCTGGGCCTTCATTGCTCTAATCAGGGTGTGGGTGAAAAGTAAAATGTAAAAGACTGAAGAGGTTAGGTCTTTTGGCACGTGAATGGGCATAGATTTTATTTTAAAATCCAAAATTTTATTATTCTTGCACATGTGAACTCTTTTAAGTTCAGGGTATGCTTACAAATTTATAAAAAATATGAAGAATCAGTATAAATTCATGAAAATCACATTCAATAGTTGAAATGTATTCGTACTGTAGGATTTAATACCATCAAAGTTAATAATACTCTGCTTATGCAGCCAAGGAATCTCTGCAACCACCAGCAGCTGGAAAAGGCAAAGAAGATTTCTCCCACAGAGCGTTTGGAGGGAGCACAGATCTGCCAATACCTTGATTTCAGACTTCTGGCCTCCAGAACTGTCAAGAGAATAAATTTCTGGACCACCCATTTTGTGGTAATTTGTCATGGAAGCCATAGGAAACTAATATGGAAGTACATCTAATGTTCCTGGATTTTCCCACTTTCTTTTTTTTTTTTTAATTTCAGCATATTACAGGGGTACAAATGTTTAGGTTACATATATTGCCTTTGCCCCACCCGAGTCAGAGCTTCAAGCATGTCCATCCCCAGACAGTGTGCACTGCACCCATTAGGTGTGAATATACCCGTCCCCTCCTCCCCACTCCCATCTGCCCAACACCTGATGAATGTTATTACTATACGTGCACATAAGTCTTGATCGGTTAATAGCAATGTGATGATGAGTACATGTGGTGCTTGTTTTTCCCATTCTTGCAATACTTCACTTAGTAGAACGGGCTCCAGCTCTATCCAGGATAATACAAGAGATGCTAGATCACCATTGTTTTTTGTGGCCGAGTAGTTCTAACAGAAGGCAAAAATCCAGATGTGAAATCTCCTAGTTTTTAAATGTTGACAATTTCCAAAATTTTGCAACACTCAGCTTGCCAAACAAAACAAAGATTCAGGTCAGTTCTGGATCACTGGTACCAATTTGCCAGTTTTCTGCCAAATAGTCACAAAGCCTTCCCTATGCTTAATAATTCATTAGTCCATTTCAAGTTGAATGCACATCCAAAAACCACAGTTTTATTCTTCACTAGAAAAAGGCTCAATAGATTTCTGAACTCAGAAGGTAGGAAGCAGAAATAATATACTTACTACATCCATCATTGTTTAACATTAAAAGTGAGAAACATTTCAGTTCACCTGTTTGATAAACTTAAGGATAGAAACACATTGATTAGTTCTTTTAAACCTAACATGCTGAATCTGGGCTGTTTGGACATCCGCTGTCCTTAAAGTTTGATCAGAAACACTGGCTTGAAGACCAATGGCCCTGTCAGAAGAAATCAGCCAGGAGCCCCTATCAGCTGCCTCCTTTTTGGCATTCCCAGACACCTTTGAATAACTGCCATTAAAGTCATTCCTCTAAGTAGTTTTCATTTGCCATCTCCTCATTAGCATTTTTAGATTGCTGAGTCCTTTTGCTTGGATTTAAAAATATTTTTAAGAGGAAATAATAACTAAGCTTCTCCATATTTGGGCTAGGACTGGCCAGAAGGAGACCTGGGCTTCGATCCCAGTTGCCACTAAGCAGCTGCATGACCTTGGCCAACTCTCTTCACCTCTCTAGGCCTCAATTTCCTGTAGCTGATCTCTGAATTTCCTTTCAGCTCTAAAAATTATTTTGACAGTGTAATTTAATTATGCAATAAAACCTCAAGCTAGTTCATCTTTCTTCAGACTTACCCAAGGGTGGAGAAGGCAGAACACATGCTTTCATTCATTCGCCAGTTCACTGGGCTTCTGCCATGTGCCAGACATGCTGTCGAGTGCTAGGGGCACAAACCTGGATACAACACAGACCCTGCCTGAAAAATCTTATAGTCTGTTGAGATTTGGGGCTGCACCTACAAAGAACTCAACAATTGTGATACAGAACTACGTTAGAGGGATGCATGGAGCTCCAGGAAAGCCTAGGGGAGGCAGTGCAATTCACATAGGAAGAGTCAAGGAGGGTCCCTTGAGGAGGTGATGCTTAAATTGAGTTTGCAGAATGAGCATGGGCTAGAAAGGTAAACAAGAGAAACAACCACCTATGTAAAAGCATAAAGGAATAAAATAGCCTCAAAAGTGCACGGGACTCAGAGAATGTTCAATAATTATTAGTCAAATGAATAAATGGGACAAGAACATCAACAACTAAACTATATTCTACTGTACTCCTTCAAGGAACATTATTTTCTAGATGTGGCCAAATAGATATGAGCTAACAGTCTTACTAGCGAATGAAATCTGGGTAATGTCTACCATCCCAATGGTTCACAATGGAGAATTTTCATTTCCCACACATTTATTTGTAAAACATTAAAGTTCTTAGGTGCAGAATAGATTCCCTGCCATATCCCATCTCTTAAGCTTCAGTTGCTTCATGACTCTGCCACCCAACTGCTGAAAGTATTCATAATGCACAAACAGGAAGTTAGGGATAAGATAAAGCTTTTTAGCTTATTATAAAAAAAATACTACATTTCTGTGTGAAGATGTTCCATCTAATTTGGTAAGAATGAGAGTCACAGCAACATAAAATGATTCCCTGTTCCTGAACATTCAAACACATAAAACACAAGATCTACAGACTATGATTTCCCATAATCTAAAGAGTTTTTATGAGTTTCCCCTAAAGCTGTTACCTTCAAGGGTCAAAGGAATCAAGAAATGAAAGAAAACTGTAATCATCACTAGTCTAATAGCTCTTCCTAAACCAGTTAAATTGCTACAGAAGTGACCCGTGTACAGGAACTCTCTGGAACCTCAAATTAAAGGACCTCATTTGACCTTTTATTTAGAACTAATGACTTTTCAGGAAATTCAACTGTAAGAAGGTGTTAGTATTTTGGGAGAAGGAAGGTTAAAAAATGTACGCTGTCTATTATCCTTAAAGGATAAAATCACATTAAATAAGTTAATTTGTGCCCATACTTCCAGCATGTTTATGCAACTGTTACTAGGCTCAGTTCAACTATTTTTACTTACGGAAAAAAAACCTGGATAACGTCACAGGACTTCTTGTGACATTCTAAATGTTGGAAGACATCTTGCCTAAAGGAGGTATACCAACTGGCGAAGGCACAAACAAATAGAAACGACTACCAACTAGTATAGAAAAATTGGCTTGAACACTTAGCAGAAAGTCAAAGCCAAGAAACAAATCCTAATGTGGTTTTGCCTGCCTGCTCCTTGCACCCATTCCAATCTCTTTTTGCTTTATTACAGCTAAAGATGGGACTCTACTATACTCTGCACTGTTATGTTAGTGTGTCTCAGGAGACCCTCAAATCCTTTTCTTATTAAAATTATTCTATCTCACTCACTTAGCTCCCCTTAGAAGGCCAAAAAAAACAAAACTAGGCACCATTAAAAATATATGAGACAACTAGAAGTTCAAACATGTTTTATTGCTAGTATGATCAGTGATTTAAGCTCATTCATATTACTCTGAACACTTGTCAAAAGGACAGTGTTTTGTAAAACTAAACATATTTCTCTTAAATGTTCCCTCATTTGCACCAAACTTAACTTGATGTGCCTTGACTCACATGAATTTTGTTTTATCTGTTTCTTGTGAACAGTCATGATTTTATATGGGAACTTGAAAAACCAAACATGAATTGTACTCTTATTCCTTGGGTTTTATCAAATAGATCAGACTGAAGTTAATTTTCTTTTTCTTCAAGGAAAACATTCAAAAATATTACCTCCTCATGCCATCATCTTAAGTTTGAGGGCTCTTTATTATTTTCCAAGGGAAGCACAGAGGGTTCTGGATCCAGGAGTTATTTTTTCCTTTAACAATTAAACTTTATTTTTTAAATTGATAAATAATAATTATACATATTTACGGGGTACAATGTGATGTTTTGATATATGTATACATTGCAGAAAGAGTAAATTAAGATAATTAACATATCTATCACCCCACCTA
>NW_012138636.1:3332939-3334041 GCF_000956105.1 Propithecus coquereli | reverse complement strand
TCTCATCTGTACGGCCCCGTGTCTGTGACCTAAGAGTCTAGGCTGCTCTCACTTCACACGAATTTTCCAGACAGACTGTTATCAACAAAGCACTTTATATGTTTCTTTGCCGGGAGAAACAAAAACAATTGAGCCCAGCCATTTCTAAGCAATTTCTCAAACATCCCCAAGCTGACAACGTGTGTTAAATATTTAACGTCTCATTCTAAAGTGGAAAAAGTTAATCGCTCCCATACTGATCGCGGTTTTGTTGTTGTTGTTGTTAATTTCTCTATACAGGGAAAAGCCACTTGCTAGCTGTGGGATTTTGAGCAAGGAATATCACCTGTTTGTGATCCACTTCTTCACTTGTAAAGTAGAGCTACAATAAAGTTGTGATGGTTAAAAAATAATGCAAACAGGGAGATTTGTACAGAATTATTCAACTGAAAAAAGAGAAAAGCAAGGAGGTCTTGATTTGGCCTGAAGGAAAGAGAAATGTAATCATTTAGAATAGAACCTGGAATCAATAGATCAGGCACCAGTAGCTAAGAAAAAGTCCAGTAATTTTTCCAGATTCACTGTAGGGTCTTGGCTACATAAACTTTGAAAGGCCTTTTATTTTAAGAAGGAAAAACAGAGAAATAATGACAAATCAGAGGAGGACTTCTTCAGCTTGTCAATGACTTTGCTTGAGACACAGGGGCACTGGCTTGTTCCACAAACCACAGGATAAATGTAAGCACTTCAGGATAGAGGATAAATGTAAGCACTTTGAAAGAGAAAGTAACATTTTTTCCTTTTAAAAATTAAATTTAATTAAAATTAATTTTATTTATAGTTTTAAATGGGAACAATTCCTTGTGGTACAAGGTGTACAAAAAATATATAAGGAAAAGCAGTTCCCCTTCCCCCATCCCCAGTATTCATTTTCTCTTTATTACCTATTTCTTGTGTATCCATTCAGAGATATTCTATACATGTACAAATATGTATACATACACTCACATATACATATAGACACATAAACATGTATTCATCAGTGGAGTGGGAGATAGATATGTTGTATGTGTTTATATACAATTACATGATATGCATTTTATACATGTATAATTTTTATTTT
>NW_012138636.1:3330369-3332889 GCF_000956105.1 Propithecus coquereli | reverse complement strand
AGATAACAGAAAAAAATCCTATGCTGCCTACAAGAGACTTACTTTACCTTTAATAACACACATAGACTGAAAGTGAAGGGATGGAAAAAGATATTTCATTATTCACACCTAGGAAACAATAACTGGAAGGATGGCTTTGATCTAATATATAAAGGAGTTTACTGAGAATTAAAGCTCTCCAAAAATCAAATATGAAGTAAATTCTCCATCACTGGTAATATGACTTCTTAACCATCTCTGAAGGAAAACATAGAAAGATCTTACACACCAGGACATGACTGGAATTCTAGCTCATTCCTTGGCTTGAGTTGTGTAACAAAAGTCCCTTCTTATCTCAGCCCAGAAAAGAGAAAAAAAACTAATTTATTTCTATAGAAAGATAAACCCTTCTTTTTCTCCTTTACCATGATTCTGCTGCCCATTCTCTCATGATCCCAGTCCTGCCCAGTTGGGTCACTCACCCATCCTTTGCTGGCTCTACTACATAATTATTATTTTTAATTTTTTTGTAGAGATGGGGTCTCGCTATGTTGCCCAGCCTGGTCTTGAGCTCCTGGCTTCAAGTGATCCTCCCACCTTGGCCTTCCAAAGTGCTGGGATTGCAGGCATGAGCCACCACACCAGGCCACTATATAATTATTGACTCTTGAAGTTGGAAGATTCCATCAAGACCACCTATGTTAGAACCTGCCTGGAATCTTAAAGCTTGACCTTTCCCCCTATCCCATGCACACCTCTACTGTCCCAAAACTGAATCTTCAGTAGCCTTCAAAAGGTCCAGGGCCTAGCCTGATATATGAACTCTCGTCCCAGAAAGGGAAATCTGAGTGCTGAGTCCCAGCTGGAGTTATAGTTTCTTGACCTGAGCACAAGGTGGGGCAGGACTGATCTATGAGCTGCAAGTATGGAACTCATACCCCTAAGTTCAGGGATAGTGAAACAGCTAGACCATTCCAGTAATGAGAAGGGGCAACCCAAAAAGACTAAGGTGAGAGCCAGGATCCACCACGAAGCAACAGGACAGACGCCTAGGATCCCAGGGCTTTAGAGAGGAGGGTTTGGCAAGAGACCCTGAGCCATCAGCGAGGCACTCTGGATAAGTGCCCAGAGTCAGGAGGGAGCTCGGAGAGTGGTTGTAACGAAGCCCAAGGAGCAAAGCAATACGTTAATATATATGCTAGGACTGCAGCAGTTCAATCATCTAATCCAAAGGGTCTGATTAACTTCTAGATCCCCTACCCAGAGCCCGGCTCACTGTGAGAGCCTCTCTCCTACCTGTCCTCCACTGCAAGAGCCAGAGAGAAGAAGTGACTGATGGCTTTGGGCAGGGGCTATTTGTCAGTGGAGGAGAAAATAATGGAATAAACAAAAGACAGAGAAGCTGTAGTGGAGGGAGGGAAAAGAGGGAGAGAAAGAGATTCCAGAAGGCATGCTCTCTGCTGACGGAGGAGGATGGCCACACAGCATAAGGTCTGACAGAACACGGGGGAAGGCGGAAAGTCCGGCAAAGCCAGGCCCGGGCCCCGCGCTGCGTGGGTTGGGAGAGAACTCTCAGCCCGAAGCAAAGAATTCACCGAACACTCTCAGGATTGCAGGTGTTGGCTTGACCACTGGCAGGAAGGCTGCTGTGTTGCAGACGGCACTGCCAGTCTCTTCCGTGACGAGGGGCATGGTGCGGAGCTGCCCAGGGCCTCAGAGGTTATCGCAGGAGAAAAGCAACTTTCCCATACTCACCCGCTCCTCGGAAGGTAACCACGAATTCACCTTCTTCTTTTAAGGCAACATCACCTGTCTTGGTGCCGTACCTTCAAAAAAAGACAGAGGGGGAAAGTGGGTGCTTCTGAGCCTCTCCTTCCCTCCTCCTCCACCTTAGAAGCAAGGAGAGAAGGTGAGAAGGAACCCAGGCGCTAGAGGAGGCAGGAGAGGAGGCTGCCTCTCATGCCCCATGTCGACAGACCTGCTCCCCAGAGACTGTCGTCTTCCTTCCTTCAACATGTTCAGGGTGGCTTGGTAATGTGTCAACCTGGCTGGACTACACTTCCCAGAATTCCCCTTCCTGAGTATTCCGGTTAGGATGGGCCCCAGAGCTCCTCGTGGGAGATTCGGGGAGCGAAGGTGAGGAGGCGGCCATATTGCTTCCTGCGCGCAGGCGCCGTCTGCGCTTCCGCCCGCTGGGCTCCAGGAGCTCCTGGGTCTGCAACTGCGTCGCCACCTGCTGGGCCTCCTCCAGCTTGTCCAGCTCCGCATGTGGATCTAGCTCCTGGATGAGGGCGCCATTTTCTCCTGCAAGACCCCACATCATCGAGGGTGGGAGCAGTGAGAACGGACCTGGGTTCCAGTGGGTCCGCAAGGGTTCCAGCATGCCCTCGCTCTCTCCCAGTTTACACCCATCTTCCCTTCCCACCCACCTGCCCTGTGAACTTCAGGTTCGCGCATCAGACACAAAGATACATCTCATATACAAATACGGCATATACGTAATACATAAGCTATATCTCTCCTACAAATATGGCATATATA
>NW_012138636.1:3294820-3328294 GCF_000956105.1 Propithecus coquereli | reverse complement strand
AGGTCTCTCTATGTTGTTCAGGCTGGTCTTGGACTCCTGGCCTCAAGCAATTCTCCCATCTTGGCCTCCTAAATTGCTAGAATTACAGGCATGAGACACCATGCTGGGCCAGGAACACTTTTTATATTAAGCAAATAAGCCTTCTGTAATATGAGTTGCAAATACAGTTTGTCTTTGGTCTTCTTTGTTTATAGTGCTTTTTGTTATGCAGGTTAAAATTCCCAAATATTATAATACAAATTTAATAAAATGTTGCTTGGAGCTAATAACCTAAGCTTGAAATCACAGGTAGACAAATTTCTCCAAAAATATGTATACCCTAGGAAAAGCTATGAAGATTCCACAAATAACTATTGGAGAAATATTAAGAAATGTCTAGGGGCCAAAAAAAATCTTATTAAGCATTTGTCTAGTTAAATACTTTTGTTTCAAATTTCAATATTTTAAGGTATTGGTGCTAAATACTGAATCAGAAAGAAGTATTAATTTACAATAATAAAATTCTTATTAGTGTGAAAAGGTTAACAGTAGACCAGCCACAAGCTACAAAGCATTACTAATGTCTCACAGGAAGAAAACTCCTGAACCGAAAAGTCCATATCTACAAACCCCAACCCCAAACATTTCCCAAAGCTACATCTTCCTGGAGACACCCTTCCACGCAAGCGGTACAGAGGGGCTTCTGCTCAGGAGCTAAGGAAAACCATCTCCAGAAACCAGAGCCTTTGGTCTCGTGTAACAGTTCTGACTTCACTGAGGAGTCTCAGTGAGTTTTATCCCCTGAGATGGGAGGAAAACGGAGAGATTCTATTCTCCGGTTGTAAAGTCAAGTGCTGTCCCAGAGCCAAAGCTGAGGGAAGAATACAGGAGGAAAGACACAGGCGATCTGGGGCAAAACCGGAAGGGCAAGAGGAGCCTAGGGACTTGCAGGGACAACAGACAAATCCAGCAGGCAGTCAGGAAGGAAAACAGCATCTCTCCCCCTCCGACCGAGCTGCGTTAGTGTACTGGGAAGGCAGCCATCCTTAGCAAGCGCTCTGTCTTCCTAGCCTCTTTCTGAAGAAGGTCAAACTCTCATCTGTACGGTCCCGTGTCTGTGACCTAAGAGACTGGGAGCCGTTGTTCCTTTTCCTGCCTGGTGTTGCTCTCGTTCCCTCGCTGACTCTGGCTCACGGACCCATTACCATTCCTCCATGTTGACTTCCCTTTGGATTCTCCCCAGTTTCTCTCAATTCTGGTTCCTGCGGTGGCCTTTTGGTTTGTGGTCTTCTATCTCAGTAGCTGACGGAGACCCTCTCAGGAGGTGCAAGGAAATAATATTGCGGAAAGGACCTACTTTTCGCTCCCCTCGGCTGACATAAAGCCAGTAAAATCAGTGTATTCTTTTTATTGCTTTGCTCTGGGTCAATGGGTCTAAAACGTGGGCCAGAGGGAAGGCAGTAGAGTGGACTCTTCTGCAGCCAAAGGCAGAAGAAACTTTCTCAAGTCAACATAGCTGTCTCAAGTTTGCACCAGTTTGCACTTTCAACATTTTAACAGATCTTCTGCCTTTTTACTGCTCTGCCCACACATTCAGCTGGAAGGCACTTCAGTTTCACAGAACATCAAGCAGCTGAGAAATATTGGGACTTAAGGAAGTGGTGAATTATGCAGATGCTGTTGATAAACTGAGTCTCTAAAATGAGCTGTCTGTAGATGTGCCACAGCCTTGATTAAAACAAGTGGTCATAGCTGTTAGAGCCAGCAGGGACCCTGGAGACCCAACCGGTACAGACCACCCTTCTTACAGAGGAGGCAAAGAGGCCGGGAGAAGTTAAGTGTCTTGTCCAAGGTCATTCAGCTGCAAGTGGCAGAGCCAGGATCCTGAGCTAGGTCTCCCAACCAGAGGTCCAGTGCTGTTTTCATGACCCGCATATCAAATGAGTCTGCAAATCCAGTGCCACTTGCAGCCATAAGCACTAGGCTATCTATAGGGTAGAATTTCGTAAAACAATTGCTGTACCCTCCCTTGAGCTAGACTCAGCAAGAAAAATGTCACATAAACACAGACGCGCGCGCACACACACACATACACAGAGAGATATCTCATCAACAGTGCTTTTCAATCCTGAAGTCAGACAGCAAACCCTTAAGCCCTTGGGCTTCTAACAAGTTGTACAAAACCCTCCATTGCCAGTTATAGGATATTACAGGATACTTGCTGTAATATCCAACCACCCATTCATTGGTCTGAGACAGTGAAAATGTATAACCAATCCAAAGAAGTTAATTTTACAAATATCTCCATTATAAGTGCTCAGAGGCATTTTCAGGCTTTGAAAATTGCAGATAATTTGATAAACACTTCTTGCTGTTCATCTTTTGACTTTAGTGACTCCCAGGTGAGGCTTGTCAAAAAAAAAAAAAAGATTTAGAGAAAGGAAAAATTGTGGACATTTGGCTGAAAGGCTGCATTTTAAAGTTTTATTTGGCTCACATCATTTTTGGCCTTGGGAAGTAAGAATTTTCCCTTAATCCTACTCTAGAATTGAATGTCGCATCATCTTTGTACATACAGGAATGTAAGCTGCGTTTCCCCCTCCACTTGCCTTCGCTGCAGGACAGTGTTTCCTGTCAGTAGCTCAGATGGGCCACGTCTGGAGAACACGTTGAACATTCCGGTTGCTACTTCCAACATGTAGACATCGTGAGCTAAGTCCTGCTGGCATCGCACATGTTAGCCACACTGTTGAGCCTTAAATTTGTATCTCGGGATGGGTCGGGCTCAGCAATCTCTGACTGAGGTTTCCAGATGTTCTTCAAAGAGGACCAGAAAGAACTCCGATGGGACAGCTGAGCTCTGAACTGGAGATTCTCCCATCCTTATCGCTGGAAGCGCTACATAGAGCAGATCTAGCCCCGGGAGCCCATGTGAGACGTGGCAAGCCTAGCAGAGAGGGGCCGAAGCTAACAGAAAGCAAGTGTCAACTCTGGCAATGTCCACAGCTGACGTCAGTTTATTTTCCTCTCCATTGTTAATGAAAAAAAAAAGTTATAGCAAGACAGCTCTGTGGAGTATGCTAAATACAAACTGTTCTGTTTGACTCTGATCATTTGTGCTTCCTGCGATAAGCAACATATGGCAGCAACCTTAGCTCGTGACTGTAGTAAATTATCAGTTTAAATATCTTTTCCACAAAAGTTTATCTGCTAGGGAAGAAAATGTCAAAGGACTGAGACAAAAATGAATTGTTCCAACAAAGCCACAAAAATATGTTTGAATTTACATATTATAATGAACTTGATTCCATTTGTAACGCTAATGTCCCCAGATTCCATTTCTGGCCTTCCCACTTAACATCCAAATGAAATAATGACGGGAACACCCACCACCCCGTGTGTTGTGGGAAACGCCTTCCAGTCCCTGCCGGGGATTACTGGGGAGGGGGTGGAGCTTCTCATCCTCTTAGCCAACCCAGGCTGCAGCTTTCTCTCTGCCCGTGACATTTGGGTCCACACATGCCAGTCTTTCTCATTGGCCCACTTTATGCCAGGCGGACCACTTCCCAGATGGTCCCGGACCCAGGGTTACTGTGCAAAGTTGGGGAAACAGAGAGGGAATTACAGCACAGCACAGTAAAAGACAACAATTAAAAGTATTAATATATATTAGACATCCCTTAGTCATTTTCTGGGATGGGGCTTTTGCTCCTCTAGTTATGCCCTTTCGTAAATTGCAGGTTGTCACCAATGTCTTGTCTTCCTGTACCCTCCTTCTCTGGATTCTTGCTCCCAGCCCCAAACCTTCTCAATAGTGCTTAGTTTCTTACACAGAGCCATTCTTGTCTACCACAGCGCGCGCACACACACACACACACACACACACATAAAATGAAAGAATTCCAGGACCTAATGCTTCCCAGTGGGTAGCTAACTGCCAAACGACAGAAGCAACAGAAAGTTTGGATGTGGAATCTCGTTCAGGAAAGCGTGTTAGAATATTTCAGGACCCATCCCATGGTCCGGGAACAGATCCCACTTCTGGAAAAAATGGTTCTCATTGGAGCCCTGTCCCCAGGACTAGCAGCAGACTTCTTATTGAAAACTTTTAAAAGTAGAGACTAATAAAATTTATCCAATATCATAAAAAAAAAAGCTTTAAAAAGGAAGGAAATTCTGATATATACCACACCATGGATGAACCTTGAAAACATCTGCTAAGTGAAATAAGCCAGTCACAAAAGGACAAATATTGTATCATTCCGCCTGCGTGAAGTACCTAAATTACTCACATTCACAGAGACAGACAGTGGAGTAGTGGCTACCAGGGGCTATTATTACATGTAAATACTATGCCATTTTATATCAGGGACCTGAGCATTCATGGATTTCGGTATGTGCAGACATGCTGAAACCAATCCCCTCACAGATATGGAGGGAGAACTGTACTCATACTCGTACTCCTACTATTTCCAGTGCTGCTGGAATTGAAAAGTATTCATTCGCCTCTGTTACTGAAGTATCTATCCCATTATTTCCTCGATCAAGAGATAATAAAAGTACCACCAACTGAAGGAGGGCGGTTCGTGCAGGTTGTTTATCTTAAATAGGGGTCTTTGTACTGGAAAAAGTAAGAAAAATCATGGCTGAACATAATGAGAAATAATTATGATAATATTAATATTAATATAATTAGTCACTATTTTGTGAATACAAAAGATAACCCATTCTGAACATTTAAACAGCCTTCTATAATTTATACAGTGTTTTCACACTCATTGTCTTCCACGGCAATGGGAATGTCCATGGTGGTGTGGCAGGGGCCAAGCAAGCCGGAGTGCAGGGCAGGGCTAACATTGGTGTCACGTGCTTATTGCAAGATGAGCATTTTATACTACATGGTTATTACATTAATGTGGAAACAGTGGCACAAATGGTTCCTCCAAAACCTGGTAATTTTTATTTGTGTATTACTGGGATACTATAAGAGATTTGTAATCAGAAGACCTGAGTTTGTGTTCTAGCTCTGCTAAACTTATTAGATATGTACTCACAGACAAGCTTTGAGCTCTGTTTCCCCTATGTATAAAACATAAATAATAATACTCCTACCTCACTGATTTGTTGAAGAAGCAGATAAGATGGCACATGTAAAATCTCCTATGAACTCAGCACAGCTACACAAAGATTAAATTTTATCTATACAATGATGCTTATGTCCTCTGGCTTTGTTATCCAGGGACATGAAGGACAACATGTTGAGTTGCTAAATTGAGGCATTTCTCTTCCAGATTTGAGGATACCAATACCAGCCCAGCGTCCTTTAAAATGATCCTGCTTTTCTTTTTTTGGCTCATAAAATCTGTACCTTTGGAGTGAACCTGACTTTCCCACGTGGAAGGAAAGCAAAGGAGGGAGAGAGTTGGATTAAATGCAGCCAGAGGGCTGTGAGACTTGGTGTCCCTCTGCAGCCTTGCTGCCTGCCAAGAGGGCAGGTGTGGGGACCCCTGGGGTCTAGGGGAGCAGCCTGAGAGTCCAGGAGAGGAGGTGCAGGAGTGGAGGGGAATATGAACCCCTGGCAGATCCCATCTGGGAAATAAAATGGGTCAAACCAAGAGCGCTGCTCACTCACAAATCAAAGGCAAACCCTCAGTGGGGAGGTTGTCGGGAGCAGGTTGGATGCCGGCCAGAGGAAAAACAGGGAGGATTACAGACTTCCATTAAAACAAATCTGCAGAAGTAAGCAAATCCATTTTCCCTAATGAGAAGATGTGGGCAGCAGTGTTGCCTTTGTTCATTCAGGATTATCTCAGTTATTCCAGTGCATTCTACAGGGCAATGGTGTCTCATCACACATATGCCCCCAGCACCAACCGTCATAACTCATATTTGTTGTATGAATTGAATAGAATCAAATATCTCAAGGTCAACAAAATCAATTAATAACTGTTTTCTGAGCACATGCCATGCACGATGAACCCTGCTAAGCATGTACGAAGTTCGACTGTGACGCAAAGAGGCAGAACTCCTTGGGTAGTTGGTGGGAGCAGATCGGTTGCTTTACAGATTCCTTTCATACTTTGTTTCCACCAAGCCCATTTTGGCTGCAAGGGCCGAGGACCTCATCTGAAGACAATATGCTCAAGAACGTCAGAAACCCTCCTCACCACCTTGGGCTTCATTTCCTTTTCCAGGCTGAAGACCATCCCCTTTACGGATGAGGAAACTGAGGCATGAAGCTAAGTGATGGAGCTAGGATTCAAACTCAGATGTCTTGCATCCCAGGTTTATGCTGACCACTGGGAAGTCTCTGTCACTGGAGACCAGAGGAACTAGCAAAGCTGGCCACTGAACTGTGTCCTCTGACCTGAGAACTCCATCCAAATAGATCTGAGCACACAGAAGTGGTAGCGCTCTGGCCTTCAGCAAGAAGAATCAAGGCAGCTTAGCTTTGAACCTTAGGTCGAAGCCGAGGGGTCTGCCCAGGCAAGACCTAGGCTCTAGGAAAGGACTAATAACGACCCACCTCTCAGGACTTCCATCCAAAAACTCCTCTTTCTTGAATATCTCCATCTTAAATACCTACAGGTCAGGATTGTCTACAGCCATGCTCCAGAAGGTCTTCCAACATCCGAGCATCAGTGACTGTAAGCACAGGGTGTGATCTTCTGAATGGGTCAGACTAATGGGTCACATGCCTACTTCTGGATTAGGGGTCGGTCAACAACACTCAAACCAACTAGGAGCTGTTGCCAGAAGAACAGAAGTTATGGGACAGAGGAAGAGGAAATGGATGTTGGAATGTCTACTACACTGACTGGTGACTCAGATACACATAGTCTCACTCCTCTCAGCCAGCAGGAAGATGGCCCAGGAACCACAGACCTTCTCATTTGCTTCCAGTAGCCGATAATGCCACGCCTACTTTCTCTTCTCACCACCTTCAACACTGATGACTCCATTTACATTTTTTCTCAAAATAATTGTGCAGATTCTGGGCTAACGATTTAGAGTAGAACTTGTTTAGACATGGTCCATTCCTTCTAAGATTTGGAAGTGTTGTTAAAAAATAAAAAACAAAAACAGAAGTTCATTTGATCTGGGGGTAGTGGGCATTTACCATTTTCTGACCAGATTCTGTTTCCAACTGCTTCCTGCCTGCACCTCACCCCCACAGCGATAAGTCTGGGTGTGTACTCTTGGCTCAGCCATGAACACACTCGTGCTGGGGCGCTGGGGTGGGGACAAAGGCCAAGCTGTGCTGTTGGGGATGGGTGGCCACATGCAGCTCACAGAACAGCACTAGTCATCTGGCATTGGCAGTGCTGTCCTTAGAGGCAAGCAAGAGGGACCCTATCCTAGTCCCCAGTTTAGAGGGCCCTGTCCTGGCCCTCCTTTCTGTGCCCTCCCCACAGAGCAAGGAGCCTGCAAGTCCAACAGGACTTGCCTAATCGGAGCCTGAACCCCATCCCTGCTTCTTAGCCACACGCCCGGGTGCCCTGGACTCCCTGCCCAAATGGCCCCAAGGTCGCTCATTTCCAGAACCTGTGTAGTCCTCTTCCCTGTGTCCATCGCTCTGAGAACAGGTCCTCATACCTCTAGACCCAAACAGAGGTTAAGGAGTGACTTTTGCAGGGAAAGTGGATGGTGCTTGGGTATTCAGGCTGAAGTAGGAAGAAAAGAGGGGTGTGCTTGGGGCTGAAGGCGGGGAGAGGCTGGATTTCCTCCACGGAATACTAAGGAGTCAATGTTTGAACTTGATCTTTCAGCTGATTATAAAAGTACATTTATCAAGGAGAGAGGATATGACATTTTATTTAACAGATTGTTCGTTCGATTTATAATTTATTTATAACTTTTTATTTTTTAAGACAGAATCGTGCTCTGTCGCCAGGAGTACAGTGCACTGGCATCATCATAGCTCACTGTAACCTCCAATTCCTGGGCTCAAAGCGATCCTCCTGCCTCAGCCTCCCGAGTAGCTGGGACTACAGGCATGCTCCATCACACCCAGCTAAGTTTTCTATTTTTAGTAGAGATGGCTCTTGGCTCTGTCCTCGGGTCCTGCCGTTGTCGGGGCTGAGGGGCTTGGTCTTTGGTGCCCGAGACAGGACGACAGCTGGGTCCTCATCGGACGGTTCCTGGGACATGGTTTTGCTAACATTCTCTCCTCGCCTACTGGCTCTGCTGCCTGTTTTCTAACCCTCATCCTCTCACCTTGCCAGCAGTCGCCTTTGAGAACTGTTCTTTTCCGCTTAAATCAGTCAGATCCTGGATCTGGTTTGGTGTTTAAATAAATAAATAAAATTTTAAAAATAAAAAATAAAAATAAATCAATCAGAATATATTTCTCTTTGTACGCAACCGAGTACACCAAATGGAAAAATAAAACACTTCGATTGTCTGTGAATTAGCTGAGTGGCATGAAATGTAAACCCTTCTCTTCTGCTAACTGCCCTCTCTCTAGGCTCTTTTAAGAGGTTATTCTCAATTTATGAAAACCCCAGGCTTTCTGGTACACACATGATCCAGGGAGAGCGAACTGCTCTCTGTAATCACCGTGGTTACAGGGCCTCTGGGGATTGTCACCTGCACAGCTGTGGGTCTGGGAAGAATTGCTTGGTCTGTTTCCAGCTCAGGCCTTAAGCCTGAGTCGCCTCTGGGACTTCTATGCACAGGATCACTCTCTCCAATCACAAGTGCAGGCATCTCATCTCGGGGATGTCTCAAATGTCAAAATTGGGGGAGATTTATTTAGATAGAGAAGAAAAGTCAGTTTATAAGAGCGTATCAAACCTTGGCAAGAGCCCCTCCAAGCCAGATTTCAACTATGGTATTAGGTCTTTGCCTGTCTTGTGCCATGGTCCCAAATACATAAGCATCTCTGTCTCATGGCATTGTCAACTGTTCTAGAATTACAAATCACACACACACACACACACACACACACACACACACACACACACACGCTTTATTTATATATCCTCAACCAAGAATAAAAAAGATCGAGACTTTCTCACACCTCTTGCTGAATGTCACACAAGGCTATTTCAGTTCCAGTTTTCCAACATATTTGCTGAATTTTTAGTCTTATAGTACCTTAATAATACAGATTAAAACTATTAATACCCTCATAATGTACATTAAAATTCTTTTTGTTGTCATATTCCTAGCCAATAATGATCAACTATTAAAGACATTCACAAGGCATTTATTTGTTCTCCTTTCTCTGCTTTTCTCCTTTTTCCCAGCCCCTGCTCTCTTTTCTTCTAGAATAAACATTAAACAATGAATGTCAAAAGTCACTGGCAGGCTAACAAAGAAATAAAGTAATTATTTTTTCAAACAACAATTGTTTCGCCCATGTGAAAATGAGTGGTTAACTGTGCTTGATCTTATTAAGTGAATAAAGAAAGGCTATGGAAAGCATCACACACACACAAATAAGGGAATTATTAAATCTCATTTATAGTACGATGAAATCTACACAATCTAGTTGAAAAGCGTTTGCCCGGGGAGGGCTGCCTCACTGTGAACAGATGTTGCCTTCAAAGAATTCTGGACAACAGTGGATGAAGAGCTTGCTAAATATAATTTTTAAAATATATTTATGTACATTTATAGGTTACCCAGTGGCCCAGGGGCATAGATCCATTTTTTTATCTGGAATCCAATTTCCTCTTGATTGCCTTGATCTGTCTAGTAAGGTTCAAGCAATTGTGACCTCCATCATATCCCAAAACTGAAAGGATTGGCAAGAAATGAATAGAACTTTGATTTTCCTCTTTCTCCACTCATCGAGGCTATTATTTGCTATTCGTTTGGTTCTTTATTCCTCTGACTCAAACATCTATTTTATCGGAAAGGTGTATAGGATGTAGAGGAATTTAAGCCAGGATTACCTCCTGACAATCAGCAAGCCAAAGTGAAAACCAGCTTTGTCACTTACTGTTGCCCTAATGAGCACTCCGGGAAAAGAGCATTTCTTTGTCTTACTCCATTTGCGACGGAAAATTAAAAAGCGAACCTGAAAGAATCTTCTCCTCTATTGACATTCATGTTTTTATTTTCTCTGTGAATCTAGTGGAGATTGCTACATTTCAGCTGAGATGCCCCAAATCTGAGCTTCGAAAAGGGACGATTCTGAGTTTATTTTCTTAGATGATGGGTTTATTCTTTATAAATGGCCCCACACACACTTTTTTAAACAAACAAATTTCATTAGCTTTTCCAGATATAAGAAATTGTACTGATTTATTTTGTAGATGCGTTCTTCCTAAAACCTTCTAGTTTCTATAACTGGGGTCCAGGGCCATCTTCCTGGGTGTGTATTCCTGTCAATTGTGCAGGAACCCCTACTCCAAAGGGCCCCATGCATGGCTTAATTCTCTGCTGTTGCAATCTTGACAATCGTCTTCTTAACAGCCATCCAATGAGGAGCCTGCATTTTCATTTTGTACTGGGCCCCTCAAATTACATAGCAGGTCCTGCACAGTTTATGTAATCAATTACCAGAGCTCAAATGGAAGAGTATTATGAGACCTATCGAGTATAATAATAGTAATAGAGGATATTTGTTGAGCATTATATATGAGAACACTAAGAACTTTATGGGTATTAATTCATTTGAACCTTGGAAAAAACCACTGCAAGATAAGTGCTATCATTAGCTCCATTTTATAGACGGGGAAATTGAAACACAGAGGATAATGAAATTGTCCGGGATCACTGTTAATTGCAGACCCAGAAGTAGATCCCAGACAGCCTGACTCCAGAGCCTGTTATGCTAATAATAGTGAATACAATTTAAAGAGAACTTCAGAATCACCTGGCTTCCAAAATGCAGCTTCTACTCCCAGAACTTATAAAGGCAAACTCATTTTGTGCCTCTATTTCCCCTGTTTGCCCCCTACATTTCAGACTTTATCTGGGTAACAGGCAAACACCGTGAATGTTTTAGTTAGCGGAATGTATAGGATGCCCCCATCTCTTTGATCCATGAAGTATCCCACCTGCAGGACATCCACCAACCAAAGGATCACATTTTAGTTCTTCTGGGAACTTCCACATTAGCATCAATGTGTCTGGGAGGTTTAAGGTTGACTTCCTAATTCATGTATTTGCTAACCCAGGAGACACTTACTTTGTACTTCTTATTTAAGGTGGGCTCAGTTCCTTGGCTGAACTAAAAATGCATTTTGCCCCATAAAACTTACTCTAGCAGACTTCTAATTAGTTTGCCTTCTGTCAGGAATGGGGAAACCAGCTAGCTTCTGGACACTAATATTTTTCAGGCAGGGAAAGTAATAAAATCTGGCAGTCGGCTTCTATGAATGAAAACAAAGAAACCAGAAAGGAATTCCCATTTTGTGAGACATTGTAATAACTCAAGGCCAACACATCTATGTGCTAAGTGATTTATTTAAAGTATTTTTAAAGCAAAGAAGGTATAGCAAAAATACCTCATCGGAGGGAACATGAGTGAAGGTGCTGGAAGGTAATGCCAGTATATGTCCAATAAAGGCAATGGGAAAAGTTTAGCTTGGTGGCCATGAGCTTTGTAGCCTGAAGACAAGGCTTTAATTTCTGGCTCTACCACTTAGAGAGTGAAATCTCAGACAAAGTTTTCTCATATGTAAAACAAGCACCTACTATGTGCCAGGTGTTGTGTTAGAATCTGGATACACAGATGTGCCTGGGGAAAAAAAAAATATGGCGCCTGCCTCAAAGGCACTTTTGGTGTAGTGGAATTACTGTTGCACTTATATGCAATAGGTATAGAAGACACACAGTGGGTTCTAGCATCATTCTGTATTCCCACCTCTCTAAGGAACTTGCAATAACCCTTAACCAAGGGCTAACGGAATCATCTGGTTCAATCTGGACAATCTCCTGTGGATCCCTGGATGACCGCACTGGGATGTCCATTTCTGGCTTCTGAGTCCTGACTTCCAATGACAGACATATATGACTCTTTACTTAGACACTCCTCAAGAAGGAAGTTTTTGCTTCTTTCCAACATGCTCTATGCAATATTGACTGTGGCTTTACGATGCTCTACCCTGAGCATCATTGTGTCCGGGTCCCCCTGTCTGCTCTCCCTCTTCAGAGACAGCATTTCCAGAGTCCTGTACCAATGTGAAGTGCATTTAAATGCCATTGTTGATAGGAGTCACTCTCCACTGAGAGCCCAAGCTAAAAATGACGTTTCATTGTAAAAACATGCATCGCTTCTGGCCAATGCCATGAAACATCTCCCATATATACACAATGCTCCTTGGCAACTGTATGTTTAATAACAGTATCAAATCGCTTTATGCCCGTTATCAGGTAGACGCACGCTCCCCAGGAATTTAAGGTGAACTGTGAGTACATGAAGCCGCAGGAAGACATCTCCCTGAGGTATCAATTCATTCAAAGATGTTGGAGAAAAACACACATTGGGCATATTTATGTTCTCTTATGTATGAATCTGGATTATCAAAATCTGACCTTAAGAGAGTAGAAAAACCGTCAGATGCCAACCTGATATGCAGTGTCAGCTCTCTGCAATTCAGTTCCCCAAATTTACACACTTAATAGAATATCTGATCCACTGACCAGCAACACAAGTAGGAATTGTTTTTTGGCTTTTAAGATAAAGCTTTAAAAATGTCATGCTTTACAGGTATGTTTTTGGCGACCCTCTCGGACTGAGCAGTCATAACATGGTAGGATTAGGATGGCACGTTAATTCTTTCCTATGTTATTAGGTGTTTCCATGAAAAATATGAGAAAACCATTGATCCAGGCTTTTCTTGTGCATTTCGGATGTTATTTATTCTCACAACACCAAAAAGATTCAAAACTAGAATTTTCAGTCTACAAGAAACCATCCCATCTGGGAGTGTTCACACTGCACGCCGAGAAGTCCCCTCAGGGGTCGCTGCAGCGGGGAGGTGAAGTCCAGAGGGAGCGACTCAGCCTCCCCCCACTCCAAGCCCCCTGTCACCGCCGTTGCCCCATTTCCATGTCAACCACATCGATAGGATCCGCTTTGATTCTATTTTTATATTTGTCCACGATTTCCAAGTAAGATTTCATTCACAAAAAGGGATCTAAGGAGAAAAAAAGAGTTGGAAAATATCTGATCTGATCCAATCCTCTTGTGTTGTTTTTTTTTTTAATATTACTAAAGCCACATTATGCCCCAACTCAGTGCCACCCACCTCGACCCAAAGCCAGTAAGTACCTAACAACAGGGACCCAGAGAAAGCCCAGCTTCAGAGTGGCCGGGTAAGAACCTCTGGTTTCATTTACGTAGCTGTCACCAGGATTCTTGGACCACGCACTGTGGCTAATTGGCAAATTGAGAAACTGCGGCATTTTGTTTGTTTGTTTCAATCGACGTATAACTTTCCAGGCTTGGGGAAAAATAGGTGTGAGCCTTTCAAAAGAGAATACTCAGTAACTGCTATGCACAACCACCAGCACCTCTGATTTGGCCTTTTTTTCCTTTAGGAAGTAGCTTATTTTCCCCACTTTATTGCCAGATGGACACATGTGCCCTCGAGAGAAACAATTTCAGTGAGTGTGTGCATGTGTGTATGTGTGTGTGTGCTTGGGTTTGGGTTTTTCGTTCCGTTTTGATTTCTAACCATCATTCACAGCAAAGAGTCATTGGCACTAGAGACTCTCTCCTGAAATAAGAAGAGGTTACACTCTCTGAAAGCGCTTTTGCAAGAAAAAGGGATGCCCACCGTCCATGGGACAGGAACGCAAATGGCCAAAGCTCCCCTCACGAGCCCCACGTCAATATATAACAGCATTTCTCAAACTCTTCTGAGTCATTATTATTATTCTTAAAAAGATTCCCTGTGCAAACAAATGGAAGACACTGGATTATAAAAATAATTAAATGTACATCGTTACTGGAAAACGTCTCAGAGCTTGTCTTTGCTCATATGCATTGCAGCTTTCCAAGAGAGAAACGTGGCTTGCATTGCTTCTCAGAGTTATCCACGGAGCCCTTTCTTAAGAATCATTTCCTCAAACTTGTGTTCCATGGAATATACTTTGGAAAATATTCTAGAAACATCCTGCAATATGATATCGGCCAAGATCGAAAGACTTGGGAGGAGACAGGCAGGAACTTTGGTACTTTTTCCTTTGCCCTGGATCCTGGCTGGCAGAAAACCTGCCGACGATTGGCTTCTGAATATTGGAGAAATGGAAGTTTGTGGAGAATTAACAATTTCAGAAGTAGCATAAGGAGAGAAATGCTGGAGTATACAGCACACCCAGAGCCTCCCACCCCAGGAGGTAGAAAGAGCTTCAGCTTGTCAGACTGGGGTTGAGAAAAGACAGACAGCGTGGGGTGTGTTGGCTCCCTGTGGGGCAGAGGTAGGTTCAACACTGTGTCCAACAGCTAATGACGTTTGAGGTTCTTCCCTTGGAACAGCTGAAGTCCCACCCCGAGCCAGCGAAGATGATTCTAAATATTTTCCGAGGGCTAAGAATCTAAATTCGACTACAAAACTAGAAAATCATCAACCCTATTTCTCCATAATGTGGGTGTTTGGGGTTTTTTAAAAATACTTTTCCAGTAAAATTGCACACTGTTTGTCCATAGACATAAACAGCAACCCAAGGGCAAATGGGGAAAACCATGGTTCTCAGAGCATGAGTTGTAGGAACTTTTCTCCCTCAAACGTCACTGGATTCCTGTAGCCAAGTTAAGCACAGTGTTTGTGCCGTATTTATTTCCAGGGCAGCTCTTACTCTTATTCCCACCATCAAAGGTTATGAGTCATGTTTGGGTGTCTTAGGGCTTTGTAAATTGTGGTAAATGGAGTCAAAAATTTTTTTCCAATGTTATTGAGCAACGAAAATCACTATTCTTGATAAGACGAAATTAGAGCTGTTGACATGTGCCTATGGAGCCTGTGACAGTTTTACTGACCCCTTTCATGAGATCTCTCATATTTTAAGGTCCATGTTTTTCCAGGACAGACTTGGATGTCAACATGAGTGCTTTTTTTTTTTATTCCCCTGGTCTCACTGGATTAAAATCCCAGACTCTTGTCAAGTTCAGTTTTCCAATACAAACCTCCATCTAGTCCTTGGATCTGGGTGGGGCTTGTAACTTGTTTGGCCAATAGAATGTGGAAGAAGCAACAGTGTGTCGGGCCTTGCACGCTGCCCCTTTCTTTGACCCTTGTGAGCAACCTAGGCTAGCTGCTGCAGACTGAGGGAACGCCTGGCCTGGGCTCAGTCGGCCCCATTGTACCAGCTGCGGCCTGAGCCGATGCGTGTGGCAACTTGAGCTGGTTGATCTGCAGACACATGAGCATCACAGCTGAGCTCAGCCACACGAGGCTCAAATCGTCAGAATCACCTGGGTGCCTCCATTGACTCGTGAGTCATTCTCTTAAACCACCAAGGTTTGGAGTGCCTTGGTATGCAGCAATAACTCAGTGATCAAGCATAATTCATAGTCATCTCCATCATCGATAACCATCATTCATTTTCACATTTTTCCCCATTTACTTTCTTCCCACCCACCCCACCACTTTCTCCTATTATTAACGCGTTGTATTAGTGTGGTACATTTGTCCCAAGTGATGAGCCAATACTGACACATTATTATGAACTAAAGTCCATAGTTAGATGAGAGTTCACTGTGTCGTATATTTTGTGGGTTTTGACACATGTATAATGACAAGCATCTACTATTTAGTACCATACAGGATAGTTTCACTAAAAATCTCCTGTGCTCCACCAACGCATCCTTCTTTCCCTCCCTCTGAACCCCTGGCGACCACTGACCTTTGCACCGTCTCCATAGTTTTACCTTTTCCAGAGTGTCACGTAGCTGGGATAATACAGTACATACCCTTTTTGGATTGGCTCATTTTAACATGTTATGTGTGTCTATCACTGTGCTACTTTCCCTAAATTATCTCACTCGACGGCTATTATTATGCTCAGTTACAGATGAGAAAATTGAGCACAAAGAAGATAAGTGAATTAGCTCAACGACACACAGCTAATGTTTGCTGAAGCCTGAGAAACTCAGGCCCACCTTATTTTAGAGCCTGAACTCTTAACTACTACCGGGAAAGTCACAAAGTGGTGACCCAGAGGCCACAATCAGCCTACAGCTTTGTTTCCTTTGGCTCACCTAGTGTTTTAGATACCAGAAAATTTCAGCTTTTCTTTAAAAATTGTAGGGCCTGGCAATCGCAGGCCCGAATTCTCACAGGGCAGTTGTCTTCGTCGGCTCGGGCTGCTATCACAAAATGCCATGGACTGGGCGGCTTAAACAACACACACTTAGTTCTCACAGTTCTGAAGTCTGGGAAATACAGGATCAAGGTGCTGGAGGGTTCAGCAGTTCTAGGCAGTTCCCTGGGTTGATGCTTTCTGGCCTGAAAACTCCTCCCAAAGAGGCGTGGGTTCATAAGGCCGTCTCTATTCTGACCATCCATAGGTGTCCACCAGGACACCTTGACTCTGACCTAATAGCAAGGCCAAGGGGCCGCGTAGCCAAGCTCTGTCCTCTGTCTGAGAAGGTCACTTCACAGTGACCCATCTATTTGCCCTTAAGACAACAGGGCAGAATTTTGTCTGCATTCCCTGCAGACAATAGCTGTGCTTCAGAACATACTCCACATTCGAGAGTCCATCCCTTTCACGGCTCTGCTGCCATTTCTGCTGTTCAGTAATCAGGCTCATTGTACCTTTGCTGGCTTCCTACGCTGGTGGCCCAACACCTTCTAGTTGCCGTTGGAAATGAAAACACTACCATTTCTGATTCCTTTAGGAATGACTTTCATCTGTGACCTCTTATAGGTACACCTGAAGGAAGAAATCCTCTTAAAAAACCTCTACTACCTTGTAAAAAGTACAATTCAGTTAAAGAAATGACACTTACGTTCAACCAAACACCCTGATGGACTCGAACCTGAGAAGGGGAGCCTAGAGCTGCGCTGGGAATAAGGGCTGAGGAGACCTGAGTTGGAAGAATATGGAGTCCCCGGGAGCAATCTGGGAAATAAGTGGAAATTAAAGAAGAAGGAAAAATTAAGAAGAGAAATTAAGAAAATTAAGAGAGAAGAGCTAGCCAAGTGGCAAGAGGCCCGGGCATTACATGAGGTGGCAGAGCTAGCAAGACACCCTGGCAGTGCTAGGCGTCTTTAGGTAACATTTACGAAGAAGACTATTTGACATGTAATTTCATGCTGATTACTGTGCCACGTGGTGCTATCACCTCTCCCGTAGTAACCCAGACCTTTGGCGAACTTTCTACTACAGTCTTCCGCTGCTTTCTCACAGTTGTTTGGGGGAGAAAGATCAACAAGGCCCTAAGTTTGCAGTAATAATGGGGCAGAAACATTGAAACAGCTTTAAGACATAGAGTGCAAAACAAGAGCCAGAGGTGACAGTGAATTTCAGAATTTTGGCTGGGCACCAAACTTTATTTGGGGGATTGGGCCATTCTTTTTTTTTTTTTTTTTTTTTTCTGAGACAGAGTCTCACTGTGTTGCCTGGGCTAGAGTGCCGTGGCGTCATCCTAGCTCACAGCAACCTCAAACTCCTGGGCTCAAGCGATCCTCCTGCCTCAGCCTCCCGAGTAGCTGGGACTACAGGCATGTGCCACCATGCCCGGCTATTTTTTCCATATATTTTTAGTTGTCCAATTAATTTCTTTGTATTTTTAGTAGAGACGGGGTCTCGCTCTTGCTCAGGCTGGTTTCGAACTCCTGAGCTCAAACAATCCGCCCACCTCGGCCTCCCAGAGAGCTAGGATTACAGGCGTGAGCCACCGCGCCCGGCCCCATTCTTATCTAGATCATAAAAGTCCAGGAGACTCCAGATGACATCTGTTACAACACCGTTGTGTTTAATCAAGAATTTCCCACCAACATCTCCCAGCTGGTTCCATTTACCCCGCCACAGGCGAATGCAAACCGCAGGTATTTGCCCCCACAGAGGGACAGGGTGTCCAGACAGAGCGAACGTGTGGCCCACGGTGTGTGTATCTTCCCAGCAGCCTCTGCAATCCGAGAAGTTTGCAATTCGAGATTTGCATAGTAGTGGTATGAGAGAAAACGGAATCTGTCTGAGGTTTCTAGATGAGGTAGGAATAATACAAATCCCTAACGTGCACTGAGCTGTTTACTTTTAAAAGCATGTCTTCCGAGTCCAAGGCATTTTGCCATCTTAACCTGGTGGAAATTTCCATCCCAAGCTCTTGATGCTAAGGACGACTTCACTGTACATTTTAATCAGAATGAAATCAATATTAATGAATCTTCAAAAGCTATTTTTCAGAACAAACCTGATTAAGCCAGTATATCATTTAGGAATTCTATTTAGTCACGAATAAACTGAGACCTGAAAAATTAGTGTATTGATCACGCAAGAGTTTATTCTCTCACATAAAAGAAGTCTGGCTATAGGCCCTTCAGGGATGATATTGTGTTTCCATGAAGTTATCGGGTATCATGCCTCGTCCATCGTCCTGCTCCATCCCAGCTGTGGCTTCTATCTCCACGGACAGTTCTGCTCCAAAGGCTACTGGAAATCCAGCCACGACAGGAGGAAAAGGGAGGAAGAGGAATGGCTTGTGTCTTCATCTTAATGAGCCTCTTCGGGGATCCCACACTCACCAGCTCTGTTGCACCTCACTGGCCAGAACACAGACGGATGGATGGCTACACCTGACGGCAAGGAAAACTAGGAAACAGTTTTCCAGCAAGCACCCTTGCCCAAGGGTCTACTGAGAAAGTGCGGAAGACAGATACAGAAGCAACCTTCAACCTCTCCACACCACTTTAATTCCTTGATGAATTTTCTATGTGGTACAGCTCAAAGCTGCCATTTTTAAATTTTTTATTTTACTGAAATTATCTAATTAGTATTAATTCCTTTTTAAGATTTACGATAATTTATTCTAAATTTTAGACCAGACCAAGTCTCACAAACATATAGTTTATGTCATTGTGAAATTTCTTTTGTGTACGTTATTTCTACCGAAGTTAAATTTTCTAATAATAAATATGGCACTTCAAAATTATCTCAAGAAAATTTTATCCCACTCCTATTGATATTACAGAAAAAATAAATAGTATTTCACATGATTTCAAAATTAAAACAGCCTGGAGTGTATAAAATTAAAATAAAACTTTATACCCCTATTGCTTCCTGCGGAGGCATTAAATATTTCTTGTGTGTTCTTCTATTAAAAGTTTGTATGATCTATTTATTTCTTAGATAATCCATGAGAAAATATAGAATAATTTGGTAAGAAAGAGCATTAGAATTGCAAAGATGTGGATACAACCCAAGTGTCCATCAATACATAAGTGGATTAATAAAATGCGGTATATGTATACCATGGAGTTCTACTCAGCCACAGAAAACAATGGTGATCTAGCACCTCTTGTATTATCCTGGATAGAGCTGGAGCCCATTCTACTAAGTGGAGTATCACAAGGATGGAAAAACAAGCACCGCATGTACTCACCATCAAATTGGTCTTAACTGATCAACACTTCAGTAATAACATTCATGGGGTGTCGGGCAAGTGGGAGGGAGAAGGAGGGGATGGGCATATTCACACCTAATTGGTGCAGTGTGCACCATCTGGGGGATGGACACGCTTGTGGCTCTGACTCAGACAGAGCAAAGGCAATACGTGTAACCTAAACATTTGTACCTCCGTAATATTCTAAAATAAAGAAAAAGAGCGTAAGAGAAGCAGAGAGGAAAAGACTGCAGGAGAGACCCACAGAAGGAGTTTGACACAGGAAGCCTGCATAGACAGGAGAGGCAAGTAGAAGAAAAGCCTAGAAGGATTACGCAATGAGGCAGGTGAGACAGTGGTTGGGGAGATAGAAGGTCAGACATGTGCTCCACCTGCCTACTCCCAAGCCAGGAGAAGGGCAGTGGCTAAGTGAAGAGGAACTTGCAGGCTGTTTGGACCTAGCTGCTATACATCATAGGTACAGGGTTACTACCGCAAGGTAACCCTGTATCTGTGCAGTGGCCTGAAGATGATAAAGTTGGGTGCTGAGGCAGAGGATTCAGTTTGTCCTCTGAGTACCCCCCACCCCACTGCCCAGTTTCCTGTGTTTCATGAATGCCGGGTTGAAACCACTTGGCTTGCAAGACACCTGTCTTCTTGAGAAAACAAGTACCCTCACAGCCCCTAAGTACAAGGGAGACAGCCTGGGCTGGGAACTGGGTGAACTCACGGCAGGGACTCCCGCAAGAGGATGGGGACAAGGCAGGGAAGAACCCCTAGACTTTGACCTGTTCGAGAAAGACTAGACCACACATGGATAGCCCACAACCACCAGCAGAGATGCCAGCAGAACACCTAGGACAGGACCAGCCAGTCAGACCTCTGGGGACATGAGCCGTGCAAACCCAAAGACCAGTACAAGATCACGAGACCCACTTCCTACAGGGTTATGGGGCTGTTGGAAGTCCATCCCACTGTCTTGGAGAAGAGTAGGGTAAATAAGGAAGATATTTGAAAGCCGGAGAAATTATTCCCTAAAACACTGTATACTAAACACAAATAACTGTAAACTTGAGATCGGACCCAGTTGTAAACTGGGTTGGGCTAAATCGGTTCCCGCTCCCCAAAGGCGTGGGAATGGGAAGAGTTCTTGAGGCAGAGCTTATCAGTTACATATAAATACAGGGGATTTCTCTGCCTATCTGATTAGGGAGAGGCTTTCTGTGGCTTCACCGGAACTGCTAAACTCCTTAATAATCTAAGGGATCAAAGGGTTCTGCTTCCTTCCATGCCTGCTGCTTCATGGGATCTCACTTAAGGTAGGTCTGGGAGACCTTTTTACCTGCGTTGCATGAACAACGGATGACAAAGGGACATGAACCTAAGCCAGGAAGTGGCGGGGAAAGGGTTTAATTTCTCCAGCCAGTTCTCTTTCCATTGAGCAAACAAGCACGAAAGACCCCAGATTTGCCACCACAGGCTGGAAAACCCGCCTGTCGGGGACAATGGCCCCATCACAGGTGCTGCTCTCCATCCAGATGGAAGATTCTCATTCCGACCAAAGGGCACACTTTGGGCAGAGAAGGCCTCACACACACAACGCAGCTGCCGCTGCCTCTGCCTCCACGTCCTGTTCTCCCGAAGCATCCACAAAGCCCTGTTAACGCCGCAGACACGACTTCTCGTTTCATTTTGTGCCAAGGATACTTCGTTTGCAGCTTTTCCGGTTTTCACAAGGCCTCGCTGTAGCTCTGTTGATCTGATCTGATTAAAATCAGGTCTTGAAAAGACCCACGTGCAGGACTTGAGCCGTAACAACGTTCATTGTTCTTCCTCCCTCGTTTGCTGGGAAACCACACACAAACCCCATTGTGCCCAGTTGACCGCAGACCCAACCGTACGGTCATCCCAAAGCCGTCTCTTACTTTCCGAACTAGACATCTAGTCAGGTTCAGGTTCACAGGAAGCCCCGAGATCTCGTGAAACTGTTCCAGTGTCCCAAGATTTGAGCCGTGTTCCCTTTAAGAGGGACTGGAAATCCAGAATGAAAATGTTTCTGAATCAGCTTCTCTCTGTCTGTGGGCTCCAGCTGCTCGGGTTTCATTAGGATGACTTCTCAGGGCCTTCAGATCTTATTTCACATCAGGCTGGGTCTGGTCCTGATTAAAGTTGCAGTGGAGGAAGCATATGGCCGGCAGAGAGACAGAGGCTGGGGAACAGGCCCCCGCAGGGTCGTGCTGAAAACAGTCAGGGCCCGTAAACTGTCTGCCGGGCCTTCCAGCTGGGCTCCCAGCGAAACCTGAGCTCACACCCCGCCTGCGTTTATGCATTTGAGTTAATTGAGTTTTTAATTATTAAAAGTGAGTCCAGGCAGGCAAGGATTTAGTGAACTAAGTATTAAAATAACGCATCGCTGAAGCAAATTCGCTCCAAAGTCTCCCAAACACAACCGGTGTGGGACTCCTTGCTGTCATATATTTTAATAGGAAAGGAGGGGGACAAGCTGTGACCATTCGCATTTTATTAAGCTTTTGCGTCTGCAGAGTGGAAAGGATAATGCCTTTAGCTTTTGAATTCCATTAGGACCAGACCAAACAGTTCTCCTAGGAAACACTTCCATTTGCAGCAAGAACTAGCCGTACACAGGGGCAATGGAGTCTCTCTTCAAGTCATCGGAGCTCCAGGCCCGACCAGACCAGAAATTTTACACTGGTTACTTCCACAGATACAGCACGGGGGAGAGCTTTTGAACAGACGTCTCATTACAGGAGAAATCGGTGCATGGACTTTTGTCCTAAATGCTCATGAGTTCTTTATGTACTAGGGGAAAAAGCTTTAGAGGTAAAGTTTTCTTACTTCATATACTTTTTCTTTTTTCCTATAGTCGTGCAAAATATTTCAAAACAGGATGACAATATTACAGTAAGGTAGTCCTGATTTTTTAAAAATATCTGCTTCCTTTCCTGTTGGAACAATGTCATTTAGTTCTTTGTCTTATGCACGATTTTTAACCATTACTTTTCAAGAATGTTAATTCCTACTAAAAGAAGGTGTGTTCACCACGGCTGGAGGGGGAGAACCGGGTCTGCCCCAGTAACCTGTAACTGTTTGGTTTTTCTTGGCAACATAGTGTCCTGCCTTCGCTGGCCGCTTCTCCCAGGTGAAGTTCCAGGATTCTTAGAAATGGCTCATGCCCGGACACTGCAGGCTGCGGACACGGGGAAATCAGGCAAACGGGCTACGGCCTTCGGGGACAAAGGCTCAAGCTTGGGAAGGTGGGTACGCAGAGAGGTGAGGGGTTCAGTATCCCCAGCAAGAAACAACTTGTCACTTTCTCAGCTGCTTCTTGGATGCTCTACGGAGATCTGGGTTCTCAGCTCACTTATTCAGCACCTGTTCTGTATTGTTTCAAATTCAGTTCTCGAACATCCCATTTGACCCATCTAGAAAGTGGGTCTCTGGGAAGTTAAGTGACTTGCACAAGGTCACAGAGGAAGCCATGGGCACAGCAGGTATTCCCACCCCTGCGTCCTGAGGATCCAAGGCCTGGGCACCAGTTCCTCGGACCAACAGCCTGGTCACGCGCCCAGAGGACAGGGTGAGGAGCTGGTTCTCACCGGGCGACAGAGCTGGGCAGGGCTCGGCGTTCTGAGGGGGCAGAGTGGAGGAGGAGAGAGGAGGAGGTGGACAGCTTGGCTGCCACCGCAGAGGTAGAAGCAAAAGCTCAGACTCCCAAGCCTGCCCAGTTATTTGCCACTCTTCTTACTCATCTATTTTTACTCCTGTCAATCTCTCTCTCTGCTTCCCTGCGGATACACCCCTCACACTGAGTCCTCTACAGCCTTCTTTCTCATCCACCTAAATCACTTTCTCCTTCCTCCCAGGACACAAAGGGAACTCCCGCCTGCTCGTAGGAAAGTCTGGTTGCAGTGAGGGGTTCTTCCCAGCTGGGGCAAAAATCCCTAAAGGGGAGGGGAGAAGATGCAAGATATCTGCACGATGATGCCTCCACAGGGTCAGCCTCGGGGGTCGTTTCTGGTCTTCCCTCTGCACCCCGTCATTCCTGACACAAGTCTCCCTACAGGCCCCACATCCCTCTGCAGACATCAGACCCTGGGGAGTCTGTCATTCTGAAGTCCCTGGCCCCAGGGTTATTGCAGAGCTAGCCTCAACTCCGCTCAGACACTGCTGTAAAGGGAAGATATCGCATAAGGCATAATGCTTTTTCCTTCAAAGACTCACCGTGTGAGTGCATTCTCTCTCTCCGCACACTCCTCTCTGAGACAGGCTTTTCTAGCTGGACTACTTTACATACACCTGTACTCACTTTGGGAGGCGGAGGCGGAAGGATCCCTTGAGCTCAGGTGTTCGAGACCAGCCCGAGCAAGAGTGAGACCCCCGTCTCTGCAAAAAATAGGAAAATCAGCCAGGCCTTGTGGTGCGCACCTGTAGTCCCAGCTACTCGGGAGGCTGAGGCAGGAGGATCCCTCGAGCCCAGGAGTCTGAGGTTGCTGTGAGCTATGATGATGCCACGGCACTCTGGCCTGGGCAACAGAGCAAGACCCTGTCTCAAAAATAAATAAATAAAATAAACAAAAACAAAGTAATATTGCCCACAGCCAGGTCTTGGGCCTTTATCAGCTTGTCAGTGTCTGTGGTGAAATGTGTGTGTGCACATCTGCGTGTCTGTGTGGAAGGGACCGAATCCTACACCCTTTAGGGCCCAGCCCAGGGAAAAAGCAGGGTCTTCGTCGCAGCTGTACCTGCCAAACTGCCTCATTACCTCAAGCCCTGCGTTTCATTACCTCAATCTGCTGCTCTCACACCGGGGCTGGAAAAGTGATAAGAGAGAGCACGCTCTCTGCTCTCAGCAAAACCCACAACTTAGAGGCGAAATACTTCTATTTTTGCAGAAATCATTTTTTAAAAAAAGAGTTGTTATTAACACCGTGAATTTTTCTTGCTCCCATACAGAATTGTGGCTCTTTCAAACACTCTGGGAGCATCACTCTGGTGAGTCCCTGCAGTTTCTTTGAGAGTTGCTTAGAAAATAATATTATTCCATCTTCCAGGTGAAAACGAAAATACTTGCTTGAAATATCCCTAGGGGGTTCTGGAACTGAGTTCGGGCCATGTAAAATACTAATCATTCAAACAATCTTAGAAATCGTAGAGGATCATGAAAGAGACCATCATTTTCTCCTCTTCCGTGTGTAAGAGCCAAGAGCTACGTCCAAAACACTTACTAACAAGCTGCATTGTGTCTCAATAAGAACTCCAAGTTGACAAGATGATTGGTATTAGGTTGTATAAGGGGATTTAGGGATTTAAAAAAGTAAGAAAAAAAATTTTTCATTCTAGCAGAAATGCTTCCTGAGTCTTAATGGGATCAAATGCATAAATCCTTTATTAGGTACAATGGCATAGTTATATGACACTTCACATTTTCTATCACATTCTTTGTATTTCATACCTGGCCATCCTCCACCAATTTAAGTAATTCTCCAAATTCACGGAGAGTGGTCAAACCAGTAATTAAGTTATGCATTTTACCTGAGGAATTGCAATTTATTTCCCAGCTGAATCTTATTACAGATTGCTGGTATCGTTTCATTTGCTAAGCAACACTGCCATCTGGTGGCTAACTCAGTACATTACCCAAGGAAACTCCAGGCCTAACGGGACTAAAAACCCTAATAGCGTCAAAGATTGGAATTGATTTATGTCCCCAGAATTTCCTTCAATCGTGGATCAAGGTAGGGAGGGAGAGGTCATCCAAAGAAAGTGTACAACTTTAGTTTCCAACAATCAACGTCATTTTGTCTTACATTACCACCTTTGGCTATGCAATGAAGAAAATCTGAATTCAGACAAGGAAAACATTAAGAAGAAAATCTGTCATTTCCACAAAATCATCTCTTAGACTGGTTAGCCATGTATCTCAGCTGAAATTGGGGTTGCACTCAGCTGATTCCTAGAGCTTTTTAGAACCTACTTATCAACACTAAGACACGGTAGTGAGGAGAGATTATACTGGGCTCTAAAAGAAAAGAAGAAAAAATGCTTCAGTTTTCATGAAACTGAGACAACTTCGTTTCCAATCTTCTCTTTGGGACATTTGGTACTTTGCCAAGGAAACAGACAAAGCCAAATTTCTCTATGCAATGTTCGGGAAAATTCCAGTTGAGGTAGGCCACCTGTGGGGCCTAATATTTAAATGTCAATTCCACTCTACATTAGATTTTGCTCTAGGGACGCGTATGAATAATCATAAAGATGTTCCCAAGTCTGAATCATCCCGGTGACTTCTAGCTCCCTTGGCAGACGACCATTACTAATCAAACTATGACCTATGGAGACTCATTAGTCTAAGTCTGTGACTCCAAATCACAATTATACACGGTGAACACAGATGTATTAAGACAGAAGGGAATGACTTATATGTTTAATCAGAAAAACATTCTGACAGCTCAACCAAGAAGCTGTCCAAATATGAAAAACAAGAGAGAAAAAGTTTAAACTCTAGGGAAAAAAATAAATCGCTACTCATTCTCAAACTTTGTCTTTTATTGAAAATTTGATTGTATAGCCCATAATTAGCCATATATTTATATGTATGTATGCAGATAAAAAATACGTGCACTAAATTTTCAGTAATTTACCTATTTCTGGATTGTAGCAAATAATTTAACATTCTCAGAGGCTTTTAATGAATACATCATTTTCCATTTAGAAAGTTCGAGGGAACATAATACATGCCATAAATTATTTCTGCAATATTCTGCTTGTGGGTCATTAAAGTGTGGTCCAGACCAGCGCTTTTCAAGCTTGCCTGCTGATGTTGACGATACAGATGCCCCTGGAGGTTCTGATTCAGCGAGCTTGAGGTAGGATCCAACAATCTGTCTCCAATAAGCATGGGTCATTTTCCTCATCAAACAAATTTGGGAATTACTAGTAGACATTTTCATTGAAGTCACTGAAGATCTAAGTATAACCATAGCTCAGACTTATTGAAAGCATAATTTATTTAAAAATTAGCCATAAAAATAATGGTGATCTAGTATCTTTTGTAACAACCTTGATGGAACTGGAGACCATTCTTCTAAGTGAAATATCGCAAGGATGGAAAAACAAACACCACATGTACCCAATACTAAATTGGAACTAATCGATCAACACTTATGTGCACATATGGAAGTAAAACTCAACAGAAATCAAGCAGGTGGGGGGGGGAGGCAGGCTTGGGTAAATTCACACCTAATGGGTCCAATGCACTTTATCCGGGTGAAGGGCACACTTATAACTTTGACTCAAACTGTGCAAAAGCAAATTACGTAACCAAAATGTGTGTACCCCCGTAATATTCTGAAATTTAAAAAATAGATTGTCACTTTTTAATAACGCAAATATTCAAAAATTTAGAAAATAATTATTTGAAATTTTCATAAAATTAATGCATTATATGAATCAGGATATAAATGAATCTTCATATGGAATGCTCCTCGGTGTGTTCTAATTTTAAATATTATGGCTTTCTCTCTTTCATTGATTCATAATTAGATTAAAAGTTAGGTACCTGTATTTTAAAATTTTTTTGATACATAATATTCGTACATAGTTACGGGGTACGTGTGGCATTTGGTTACATGCACAGAATGTGTAATGATCGACTCAGGGTATTCAGGTTATCCATCACCTCCAGCATTTATCATCTCTTTGTGTCGGGAACATTTCAAATCCTCTCTTCTAGCTATTTTCAAATGTAAAATACATTGTTGTTAACCATAATCAACCTGCTTTACTCTCAAAAGTTAGAACTCATTTCTGAAACCTGTATGTTCGTACCATGAACCAGCCTGTCTTCATCCCCCACCCCACCTCACACACGGACACACCCCTCCCAGCCTCTGGTAACCATCAGTCTATTCTCTACTTCCACATGGGTGAGAATATGTGATATTTGTCTTTCTGTGCCTGGCTCATACGTGCCTGTATTTAAAAAGTGTCAACGAATTTGCATTAGGGAGATTCACTGGGAAAACTGAAACCCTGAAAGAGAGAGAAATCAGATTAAGGCCAACACACTTCACTGCTTTGGTATTTAAGTGGCATATACTGAATGTCACTTACCCGTGTGGTTCCTGGGCTCGTATTTCAATGACCTCATGTAGTGTAATACTAGTTTCTTAAAAGCTCTATAGCACCTTACCTTTAATCATAGGTATGAAATTATTCAAAGCAACACTACTAAGAAATCTTCCACTCAGCCCAAACTTTATAGAATGCTACTGGCAGTGCTACGCCTCCTGAAGGATTTGTGGGTGCCTAAAAGCAAGTTAGCATGGCCTGCAAATTACTGTCACTTAGGAACGTAGCAAGTGGAGCACACAGCTGCACAATGGGAGGCGTTTGAATTGATCTTACGAGCCTTCCCCCCTCCCTCCTTATTTTATTACTAATGATCCTAGGATTACAGGCTCAGTAGATACTTGTTAAAAGATTAATTCACCTGTAGATGGCATAATTGAGTTATAGTCTCTTACGTACTTCCCCACACTATTCTACTATTGCCTTTCATAGCTTTCTTTATGTAGATATTTGCCCCCTAAACTCATGTATTTAAAACCTTTGATTGATTTGTAACATTTTCTCTTTTACATTTGCTGTACTCTAACTCCATTTTTTTCTTTCTCCCATCATATCGGCTCTTTATCACAAGAAAACCACCAAGGAATGCAACTGGACGTGGCATTAAACTCTGTAAAAGCCAGAACCTCGTCCGCCACTGTATTTCTAGTAATGTGGACTATGGGTAGCACAGGAGGTCTTCAACAAGTATTCAATGAGTGTATGAATGAATAAAAGAATAAATAAACCAAGAAGCAAGAACTGAAACGATATGCCACAGAGGAACAAAAGAAAGCAGAGTAGAATCTTACTCTAAAATAAAAGGCCCTGGAACAAGACCACACAGTGCGTTGGATGAACAGCTTCTTACCTATAAAACTGGGCACACACTCGGTTTGCTGCGTGGAGGAACTGAAATAACGTTAAGTGAAAGCTCCGTGAAAATGGTGAAGCGCTACTCAGAGACAGCATCTTGAATATGACAATGAGCTGTGAATAAAATAAAATAAAGCCAGCGATTCAGCCTGCAGTGCGGATTGCAACAATGCCAGGGTCGCCCTCAGAGCAGGGCGCCGTCCGTATTTACCGAACGCATCTGCGGCTCTCGTTCGGGCCTCACAGGTTAGAGTTGGAGAAGTATCACTGGACTCGGGACTATGGGAGGAAGGCACTTCTTTGCAAAGAACCAACAGTCGCAAAAGCACTTTTTCTCGATTTTATTATTAGATGTTAAACCCATAATATAGAAATTAACATTTACGCAGGTTACAAAATAAGAGCTTTTCATTTTTCAAAGTCCCTAAGGTTAAGGTACATCCCCGCATGAATGAGTACAGGTCAGCCTCCTTCGGTTTTGTAGATTCTTTTCAAAAATTATTCTAGACTACTCAGCTTTCTCTGTCTAGTTACAGTTCAAATCAGAAACTTGAGAAACAGCAAGTGGCCAGACGGAGTGCATAGCAAATAAACTGAGCTATGTGTCACCTTTTTCCAAATCAGGGTATGTGCTCAGTTCCTGAAAAACAATTCAATATGTGGGTTCTCATTTATTAGTGAGATTTTAGGAAAAAACGTTTCAACATATAACACAAAGTAACTGTTGCATGGTTTTAATATGCATTGAATTTTCCAGGAATGCAATTGCTGTATAAATTAAGACTGTAAGTTTTTTTGTTTGAAACATTACCAAGGGTTGCCCACCATTTCCGAAAGTCGTATCTGATAACCACACCGTGATTTTCCGTTGCCCGTACACACGCTGATCTGCATTTGTAGCTGGTGATGCTGCATACAGGTTCAGGATCTAACAACTTAATTTTATCTTCTAGGGGGGTTATACCCAAGCTTTTTTATTAAAATACATTTTATTAAAAATTCTTTTCCTTTTTTCTGCTTTATATTCAGTTAGAGTACTATGTTCATTGTTTAAAATTATAGGTGCATATATAGGTTATATTAACTTTAACTTTCATTTCAGGATATCTGGGGTGAAATATTTGTTATAAAAGGGACATTGAGTCTGGTAGGGTTAAGAGAACCACTAATTTCATCCAACCTCTTCGCTCTACAATGAAACTGAGGCTCAGAGAGGTAAAGTAACTTGCTCAAGGCCACAAAGCAAGTTAATGACCAAGTTGGGACTAGCAGCTACCTAGGCATCTGCTGCTCCTTCCAGAACACTGCATTGCCTCAAAGTGATGACTACATAAATATGCAAAGAGGGGGAAAAATTAAACTCACAGCTCAGAGTGAGTGGGTGACCGTTAGACTCAAGGGACAGGGACTGTGGAAGTCCCCCCCTCCAACCCATCCACCCTCCAGCCCAGGGGCAAGACGCTTTAGAGAAGTTGCTGCTGTTTGTTTGTTTTCACCTGAAGAGCACTGGGTGCTGGTTCTGGCACTGAACTCACGCACACTGAGCTGTGGCCAATTCAAAGTGTCTCTCTAAAAGGTATACGGAGAAAGCAGACACTTGTGAGGCTTGCATTTAAGGCTGGCTTGGCAGTGAAGGGAAAAAAAAGAGCAGAAAGAACATTACTTATCTCGAGAAAGCAACATTCTGTTCTTATTTTGAAAGTGAACTCTCAAGAGTACTTGACAGTCAAGAAGTCAAGGGATATATTCTCAATTTAAAATCAATAATTGGTGCCCTAAATCAAATCAATAAATGGTGCCCCTAGTTTTAGGCCTTGAGTTTGGGTATTTTTAATCAGATGGAGTTCATAGGAGGTCTGAATTCGCAAACAACTAGGTAGAATAGGTAGAACGCATGTCCCAGGTAACTTTTCTATTTAACACAGGCATTAACACAGTACAAAGCATTCCTAGGAGATACACGGGAGGTAATTAACATTTATCTCAAAGCCGACTTCTAATCGAATCGCTGCTCCACATTTACAGAGCAAGAAAATTCTCTCGACTAAGTAGCTTCCTCATTCACTCAGTACTCAACTGAATCAAACCGGGCACTCTCAAAATAAGAACAGAGAAGCCAGCCAACTGATTATATTCTCTTAAATGATCATCTTCTACATTTAGCCTTAAGTCACTGCTACTAATAGGAGTTCCCCAAACCTTAAAAGGAAATTAAAACACCCAATATTGGTTTCAAGTTAAAGCTGATACCCACAATTATAATATTTATGATCACTCTGTAAATTAAAATGACTCATCTTTTCTTTTGCACTCAGCGTGGTAAACACTTTCCACTTTAGTTCAAATAGTTGCTACTAAAAAGAGCCTAGTACTTTAGGATGGAAATCCTGAACCTTTGTGATGGACTTTGCTTCGAATGAATATGATCCTAAACGCCTATGCAATTGTTTTTATGAAATTAATGGTATTTGTATCTATAAAATAAAATAAAATGCAATATATCTGAAGTTACAAACACGCTAAACCAAAACATTTAACTCTCTGTGTGGAGTGATACACAGAATTGCCTTTTCACATTATCTTAAGTGAGGTCTGAGGCAGACAGCAGGCAGATGGAGGCCCCGGGAAGGCGGCTGTTACGATGAACTGCAGCAAAGGGACGTATCTGGTGGCTTTAAAACCCTAGGGAGAAAAATAAACAGTTGATTACTATGGCCGCTTTCTCAGATTTTCTTTTGGAGGCACCTAAATGAAAGAGGGGCGGTGGGTCTAGGTTTGCAGCAATTAGACTTCTCAGTTGGAGTCACCTGCTACATAGCCCTTAGGACCTGCTTGGGTACCATCAGAGAGGGCCCCGAAATGACAGGTGGGAGGTGGAGGGCAAAGATGCTCCCTAGCAAAACATCCATTTTGCTGCACAATGTTGAGTACTAGAGAGAGTAATAAAAAGCGGAAAACGTGATCCGTCTTAACTATCCCACTCACTTGGCAAGGCACATCTTATTGGAGAAGGGCTCCGACTTCGAGATATCTGGAAAATATAAAAGTGTAACGTGAATTACATAGCAGATGGAGCTCAGAAGATGAATCCTTTTGACGTTTTGGTCCTAAAACCAGCTAAATAATTGGCTCCGAGGAACTTTAGAACTGTGATTTTTCTTCCCTTTACAGTTGACCACGTGATCTTTTTATACTGCCTTAAGGAAATGGGCCCTCAGTTTGGTTTAAATTATACTATTCACTAAACGCTGGGTAAAATGGCCTAAGAGCAGCCATATTGAATTCAATTGCTTTTTACAAAATAAAAATAATCATTATAATTAACTAATTAAAGCTAAAATGATGATATAATCTCTGGCAGATCCTTTATCTATATTATCTCACATGTCCAGAGCTCTGCCTTATTAAGGAAGGTCACCAAGCAGCCAGAAGAGAATCATTTTCCAAACTTCACCTTTACTTCCACTAAGCAAAAGGTACCAACTGTGACTACAGGGCCGTTATCTCTCAGGCATAAGGCTACAAGCATCATTCTTTTTTTTTCTTTTTTTTTTTTTTTTAGACAGAGTCTCACTCTGTTGCCCTGGTTAGAGTGCCGTGGCGTCAGCCTAGCTCACAGCAACCTCAAACTCCTGGGCTCAAGCGATCCTACTGCCTCAGCCTCCCAAGTAGCTGGGACTACAGGCATGCGCCACCATGCCCGGCTAATTTTTTCTATATATTTTTAGTTGTCCAGATAATTTCTTCTTTCTATTTTTGGTAGAGACGGGGTCTCGCTCTTGCTCAGGCTGGTCTCGAACTCCTGAACTCAAACAATCTGCCCGCCTCGGCCTCCCAGAGAGCTAGGATTACAGGCGTGAGCCACCACGCCCGGCCCAAGCATCATTCTTGCTCTGAGTTTTCAAACACATCAGATGAACAGATGCTAACGAAGATAGAATCTGTTCTGGATGGTCCAATACCTCAAATAAGCCACAAAAAAGAACCTAACCATAAATATTTAATTTTTGATCATGCAGGTGTACCCAGTTTTATTGTAGTGAAAGGATGACAGAAAGAGACAGAAAGTTGGTAGTAGTTTCACCTTTGAGACTGTATTTTCTTCTCATCTAACGTTTAATTTGTTCTTCCTGAGCAAAAAAATGAGAAAGAGAAAGAAGGTGGTTCGAACGTGTCTAGCAGCTCATCGCAGAGGACATTGCCACGGCTGAGCCTTCCACTGAGAGCCCGGAGTTACAGTCTGCCCTGGCGATAGCACGGTAAGAATCTGATCTTACTCTTTCTCCTGATACACCTTCTCCTCTTGGGATGGGGAGAACTGTGATTTTCCCAGGACAGTGCTCTCAAGATTTCCTTTTTATTTCTCAATCCACCGAATGCACTATCCTTTTGCTTTTCCCTACTGTAATACTTATTTGTAAATAATGATAATTAAACTATATTAAGATCTCCCCAAGCAAAAGGACTGTGTCAGATGCATGACTTTTCCATTTCCCCACCATTTCTTAGGCCATTTTCTTCACCCGAATCCTCCTCTCAGTTCCCCAGCCCATTGAAATTCCACCCATTCTGAAAGGCCAAATCAAACACCCACCCCCTCATGAATCCCTTCCTCATTACCAAATCCAGAAGGAATCTCGATCTCCTTTGATGGTTCCAGCCCTTTGTGCTTCGTTATGGACTGCATCGTATTGTGTTGCACTATGGACTTAGTGATGTATAGACTGTATCACATTCAGTTAATTTGTTTAAATCATATTGATCTTCCTATATTGGGACCCATTCAGGGAAGAGACCATCTTTTAGTCATTTCTGTGTCCCTCTCAAATCTAGCACCACCAGATACAGAAGGAATGTTTGATAAGGAGCGTGCTGAAGCCATGATAAATGCTCACTAAACTCAGTAAGGAAGCTGGGTCTTAGGAACTGCTGGGGTTTTTGTTTTTGTTTGTTTGTTTGTTTTTGTTTTTGCCAAGGCG
>NW_012138636.1:3270028-3293626 GCF_000956105.1 Propithecus coquereli | reverse complement strand
CTAAACCCCTAGCACCTAAATACAGTGCTTGGGTCATAAATAACTATTGAATTAAAAAAAAAATGTTGAATGAAATGAATGAATGAATTAAACAGCACTGTTGCCCATCTACTAACTAAAGGAATAAGTAATAAGAAAACTATATACACTAAAATGAGATGTTACTAGTAAAAATCCTTCTTCCATCTCTCCCTTCACTCAGTCTTTTTCTTTTCCAAGTTTTTCCTTCTAGGGAATTATCATTTTGTTTTAGACTTTAAGTCTGGGCAAATGATGGTGCCATGCTTGATGGGAGAGAAGAAGGCAGTTAAAAGGCCATTGCTATTTGATGTAGGACATGAGAATAGTGGCTATGTCCTCTCCCTCCCTTCCAAACTGCAGATAAGAGTTTCCTAGCAGAGGGCGATTGCTGAGGGGCAAGAAGAATGTTTTATGAGATTGTTCATCGTAGAGCGTGTGTAGCCGTCAGATCAATAAAACCCAATTTCAGTGGGCTAAACTTTCGTAGCACAAACTATTTTATTAAGATGGTATTCTCCATAATGGGATTCTTAAGCTAAAAAAAAAACCCCTTTTCTTAAGTTCTTTAAAATAAACTACTCCCCTTCTCCACTATGTGTGTGAAAAGCAGCCGTGAAGCACGTCCCCTATTCTTCAGTTCAAAGAGGACAAGAACAGAGACCAGCCAGCTGAGTGCTTTGTTCTGAACTAAGGGACTTCACTTCATAATTAACTCTTTTTGGGAAGGCGGCGGTAAAAACTGCATAACGTGAACTGTGCAGAATATCCAAGCACTCGTGGCCACCAGTTCACCCCCTAATCCCCACTACAACACGCACACACACACACACACACACACACACACACACACATACTGTACCTAAGACTCCATTCTGAAGGCTGCTCAGTGATTTAACATGTTCAAAACATTCTACAGCCAATGGCTATAGGAAGCAACCTCCCCAGATTGGTTCCTCTCTCCCCACCTCCTCTGTCCTCTGCCTCCATCCCTCCCCTCTCTACACATCATACCAAGGAGAGAAAAAAGCACATTCATAGTTTCCCAAGATGGAGAACGGTCAGTGAAAATTTGGCAAACTGATTCCTGAAAGTTAATTAATCACTTTTAAGTGTTTAGAATTATAGGAAGCCTCCAATGGGATAAGTACAAAGGAATCTATCCTTCAAATATCATCATATTTCTAATACGAGGGAGGCAAATAGGACTAGTTCCATTTTATAAATAAAGCAACAAAGAAATTACTGCCAGGAAATTATGAAGAATCATGGAAGAATCAAAGAAAAGAGTCTGTTTCTTCCCAGACCATCTCCTTCCTCTCCTTGGTATGAAATCTTATCAAACCACTCTTCTTTTATAGAATCTCTGGGTTTATAAATGTTCTCGAACTTGTGAATCAAACACTTGGGATGAATTGTCACTATGCAAGGCCACCGTACAAAAGCCCCTCTCCTGGTGACAGCTTCTCCCTTCATAATGACACAGTCGTTCTCCATGAGAGCAGGCCACACGTGATATAAGACCAAGGGAGCGGTGAAATCCGAGTCATAGCTGCGGCGGTACCTGTTTTAAATACACAAAGCAAGAAAGAGAAGTTAAGCGATCATGCAGCATAACTGGGGGGAAACAACAGTGTACATTTTCATTTTGTATATGCCCAGATCTAGGTAAATGTGGATCTGATTCTGGTATTAAAGAGATGGTCGTGGGCTCTTAGAATAGGAACCAGTCATCACCAGGACCCGGCATGGACTCACTAAGACCGGGTCATGTCAGACTGGTCTTATTCCTTCTCTTCTCGGGATGACAAGCATGGCAATTGAGGGAAATGCTAGAGATGTAGCCTGTCTGAAATCCCTTAGGGCTTCCTGTAAGATTTCTCTTGCTGTCTCTGTGGACAAAATTAAAAAAATATAGGTGGATGATTAACTTAGTAGGTGGATTGGAAACGAGTTCAATGATCATATCCAAAGAAGGGGTAATTAAAGGATCGAGGAGAATCTGAATGAAGATGATGAGGGCTCCTTCTCAATCCTGTGATGATAAGTCAACATGTTTATCAATGCCTTGTACTGACAATATAGAAGACATGCTCAAAGGTGGGGGTGGACAGTTAAAAAAGAAACTAGATGCAGTATCAAAAAAATAGCTCAGCAGGCTGGAATAATACGCTGAATTTAATTAGATAAAATGCAGTGTGGATACATATGAGGTCCTGCGATTGCGTCTGAAAGTGTTAAACTGCACAAATAGAGGAGATACATGGCTTAGTCACAGCACAAATGAAACTACAGCAGGTTTTAGTCGTAAGGAACACCCGGGTGCTTGTTAAATTGCAGATTCCACCTTACACCTACTACACAAAATATCACGAAACGTGGTCCAGGAAGGTGCGTTTTTAACAAGTACCTCGAGTAATTCTGATGCAAGTGATCCACACATCATGCCTTGAGAAACTTGGCCTAAATAATGCAATAAAAACCAATGAAAAGTAATACACTTTTGTATTTATATAGCACCTTTCCTTTACAATGTTCTAGACAGGCTCCAGATAACTCATTAGTTCTCCCCAAAGACCAATACGTTCAACGGAAAATGACGCCAGGAGAGGGCCCCGCCCTGCAGCGCAGGGAAGTGCATAGCCAGGCCTGGGATCCAGGCAGCGTCTGTGGATTTCTCCACCCGCAGTTCTTTCCCCTAAATCGTTCTCAGGGAACAGAGAAGACGATTTCTTCATGAGCACTCCCCTGGCTTCTGCTCCTATGTCTCTTACTTGTAATCATTAAAAACTTCTCCATCTGCCCCAAATGCAATATCGAGGGGCGGTTCTAAGGTCTGCATTGCAAAAGCAATGCAACATATCTCCCGGATGAAGTCACTGAGGAGGCAAAAGTCGACTTCAGGAGGGAACGAAATCTTGGGGTTGATATTCATGGCTCGGATCACATCCTGAAACACAAAAGATGGCATCACCTTGTTACCCACGTGTGACAGGAAGCTCTGACATCCTAAGGACATTATAGCTGATGAGAGGTGGGAAAAGAACATATGAGTGAAAACAAGTCAAACCAGGAAAACATGTGCATGTACTGAAAGGAGAAAGATGTTGTCCCTCATTAATAAGGAAAAAGGAAGGAAGACGGAGTACAAATGACAGGCAAGAGAGTTTCTCTAAAAAGCTAAAGGAAAAAAAACCCTTCCATGGTTTTTGATTATCATTTCCTTATTTTCCTATTCTGAGGAAGTGTATGATATGCCAACATAGAACTCTCACTTGTTCATAACCTATAATAATAACGATTATAATAGCTTGCTTTTATTGAATATTTACTATGTGCCAAGTCTTATTCTAAGACTATCCACTTTCTTTCATTTCATCTTCTCAGTAACTCTGTGGGGTAGTGGTCATTGTTGCTCCCACATAAAGATTAGAAAACTAAAGCACAGAGAGGTTAAGTAAACATGTAACATCACACAGCCAGTAAGTGGCAGAGTCAGGAAGCAAATCCACACTTACCTTTCCCAAAGCCCTTGCTCTATCTCCCAATCTTAACAGCACATCTAGAGAAACTAAGACCATTTTTCCCCCATAATATAATCAAGGAAGAAACAGCAATAATGATGGGTGCTATTAAGTAAAACTGAATGCTGTTCCTTTCTTCTCTTCCATTATATAGAATCGGCACTAAATACTGGATGGATTTCTGGGTTATCAGTATTCAACAGAAACAGTAGCAGCAGCAAACCACTCCTAAAAAGAGACCCAACACTTACATTGACACTGCTTTGGACATCATACGTATCAAGATGACAAATGATATAATCCAAGACAGCATTCTCAAAGTCATTCGACCCCCCGTAAGATGGTGTCAACGATTTCCTCACACGGATCTTGAAATGTCTGAATGCCATTTTAGCTACATGGAATGCCTCCTGCACATGGAAATGCAGCAAGTTTATTTGGTGGGAAGAGGTGGGTAAAGAATTTCAAAGCAAGAAGTTAGAAAGAATTCAAAATTCAACATATATCCTTGGTCTTCCGATAACTAAATGCAGTTGATCAAAATAATCTCCAAATTTTGAAAAGTACATAAACACATATATGACAATCCATGTTCACTAATTTCAAGACAGATGACTGTTGCTCTGGTAATTCTGAGTTCAGGAAGCAGGACAGTGCAGAGATTCAAGGAAACAAATCCTCCGTTACGAGCCCATTGTAATATCATATAACCGGTCAAGAAATTAGAGAAAATTATCAGTCTAGTGTTTGTGTTGTACATAAACACATATCAAGAGTTCGGCATGTTTCCTGGCATATGTTAATCCAACAAATATTTACTAAATGCCTATTATGTGGTATGCATTGGGGAAACGCAGTTATGCAAGACTTGGTCTCTACACTTAACAGAGTTTTAGCCAACTCTGTGAGAGATTCTTAATTATATAAACCAGGGGTTGGAAAATTTTTTTCTATAAAAAGCCTGATATAAATATTTTAGGCTTTTCAGGCTACATGCAGTCTCTGTCACATTTTTTTTTTAACTCTTTGAAAATGTAAAACCATTCTACGTTCTTAGCTATCAGGCCATATTTTTCTTAGAAATATAGGCCAGGTCTAGATATGGCCCATAGGACATGGTTTACAGACCCCTGATATAAATGAATAAATACAGGATAAATTTCAGTATTTATGATAATTCTGCGCTCATATCAATGTGTTGCTTTTTAATATTTAATGATTCTCATTATGGACTCTTAGTATCTCAGCACGATACCCATACACAGAACAAACATATTTGCTTTGGAAAGTGAGGATTACATACGTGCACTTCTAAAATCCGTCATACTCAAGTAACTGACATACTAGCAGTTTCAGTAACTACTCGTAGTTAAATAAACACAATCACAACCTTCTGATTTTTCTAAGAACTGAAGGAAACTGATAAAACGATAGCCACTAGCGACGATACATTCACTGTGTGTGCATACGCCCATATTAGACAAAAGGTACCGTGCAAATCAACTATGTACAGTTATACCCACTCGACATAGTTCTGCATTTATGGATACTTCTTCGACAAATATCTGGTCAATATAAATATTAATAAATAGATATGAGCAGTTATTGATTGTGAAAAACAATTCACCCCCAAGTGTTTGTAAAGGAAGGAAGGAAGGGAGGGAGGGAGGGAGGCAGGAAGATGGGGAGACTATGGAATCTCCTCCCCCTCGGTGACCTCAGGCTCTACCAGTCTTTACAAGGCGTTCCATGCACTTTACTGAGCTTCTGTCCCCCGCTGCCCCCAAGCAGGTCCGAAGCCCGGAGCAGGCGTGTCACGTACCACGGTGGCGATGTAGATGATCCGCTGCACGGTCTCCGCCTTGTCGATGCAGCGCCGCAGCAGACACTGCGCATCCAGGCGGGCCTGGGAATAGGCGTCGCTGAACCGGGACAGGAGGGCAGCCTTGCGCGCCACGCTGGACAGCTTGGAGCGGTTCGGGGACGGCGTCCTGACCTTCATGCCGGTGGAGGGGCTGCCCGACCGGCTGCGGCTGCGGCTGTGGCTGTGGCTGCGGCTGTGGCTGCGGCTGTCGGGGCTCGGAGACCGGCTCCCCGTGGACCTGTCGGGGAGCAGGAATCAGCTCCCACTGATCAGCAGGAAACGCCACCACTCACTTCCCTCTGTTGGCCCTGGACTCTGGTTCTCGTCCCCAATAAACTGCAAAGGAGCCTGGGACCCCCTCGAAAGGACTGTGTCTCCAGAGACCCCAAATACTCCAGATTTGCATAGGGAGTGAGAATTTAAAACGCACTTTCGCTCGCGCGGCACCAAGTTGGACCGCTGGCCATTTTACAGCCGAGGAACCGGGAGCTCAGAAAAGCGCACAGGCCCGACCTGGAGCAGCCCAGCTAGCAAGAGCCAGAGACCGAGGCCCTTCCGTCCTTCAGGTCTCGCTTAAATGTGACTTTCTCAGAGTCCGACTGTGACTGCCGCACATTGAAAGGTCTTTCTTCTCCCTGTCTTTAATTCTCCCTCAGTGACCGACTTTTCTCCTAACAGCACAACCACAACTGGGAACTTTAAAAAATCGACTCGTTCGCATACTCATGATCTGTCTCCTCTGCTAGACCGGAAGATCCAAAGGGCTCCTGTCTTGTATTGCTATTTTGACACTGTTGTATCTCCAGCACTGAGCACCATGCCTGGCGCTTCGTCAGTTCTCGATAATCTGCTCAGTGGATGAATCAGTGTGTAACAAAACATTTAAATAGAATGCTACCCTGACCTAGGGGTACTTGGACGTGATGCACACAAGCACGTCACAGGCCTTGTGGAACCAGACGGAACGCATACCCGTTGAACAATGAGTTCTGTGCTCTTGTCCTAGCTTCACCCTGTCATATCAGTGGGACCTTTGTGATCATGTCTCCTCTCCGGGGCCTGTTTTTACATACATAATTTTGCCCTCGTTCAGGGTGTGGGTAGAGGTTGGAAGATCAGATGAGCTAATACAAAGGGCGGTACTACTTGGTAAATTGCAAAGTACTGAGTGGAAAGTATACTGTTATGAAGCATGAAGTAAATTATCAGACTAGCTAGCCCAAGAAAATGGGCCCCCCAAAAGGGAAGTTTCATAGAAGAAACTATGGGGCGAGGGTAACGCAAAACCGAGTGCAATGGTGTGCGGATAAGCACACTCTGGAGGGTGGGGGCGGGGGCGTGGAGGCTCGTCTACAGTGTCTGCCAATTCCCATGGTATAAACACTCCACTGTGGCAGAAAGGCACAGAGTCTGTTCTCGGGAGCCAGTATAAGACGGCACCGACAGAGCACTGGCAGAGTCATCCCCCAAAATGAAGGACTAAGGTGACATTTAGCAAAATGGGGCTGGGGGCAGGGGTGGTGGCTTTGATAGCCTGGATAGGGGCACATTGGGGGAGAGGTTGTTAAAAACAGTAAGGGAAATGCAGAGACTCCAAAAAGAAACAGCCTACTTTGTTCTTACTCAGCATGACCTGTCTTAGCATCTGTCCATCAGTACAAAGGGATTTCACAGGAACACTTAACCTACACGTGCTATCAAACAAAGTGAGAGATAAAAACGGAAGTCCCTGCAGTGACATGGACAGTCATCCCTGGAGAGAGGACTCCTAGGCTTCAGAGAAGAGGACCCTCCTATTATGGGAACAATCTCTCAACACTTGTGTGGCAGACCCACACAAATCTGCTTTCAAGCCCAAGAACTTTGCTTCCACACATCTCTGAGCCCCAAGTTAATTAGTGCCCGAGTACTGGGAACCCCAGGAGGTGTTTCCCTGGAAGGGTGCAGAATTCAAAGTGTCCCATAACAGGGAGGTTTGGGTTCAGGGTGTCACTTTACTTGCCCCACCCCCACCCCACAAGCCAGGCTTTTACCGCTAACTCGGCAAAAAGAGCTCCAATGAGAAAAAGCTCCGCGAGAGTCTGTCTGACCTTCCTCGGAGGGTAGACTTTTCGCCAGACAGAACAGCTATCTCGTCCTTGAGGTTTCGCAGCTGCTTCTCGTAGTTGGCGTCCGCGTTCCGCTGCTCCGAGCTCCGCTTGGACGAGCCGCGCTGCTCCGAGCCCCTGCCATCCGAGCCCCGGTGGCGGGCCTGCTCCTGCGCTTGGAGAGATTTCAGCCTGCACGGCAAAGGAGGGCAGGGAGGAAGAAGGGTGGAGGGAGGGAAGGAGAGGACGGAAAGGTGATAAGCGACAGCTGGCATGCTTAACAACCCGACGCTTCTCCACTTTGCCATTATCGCATTGGAAAACTCTGATCGAAACGCACACCAGAAACGCAAATTAGCAAGAGCACAATTCCCAGGGTCAGGGCAGCTTGCATGGGAAAAGGTTCCTAAAGAAAGATCCTACTCATGGAGCTCTCTAGCAAAAGGAGCGTGGACCTACAGTCATCCTGTTCCGCATTGGACTGATCTTAACTGCACAGAACTCTGAAAACACTTGACCTCCAAAACCCAGTCCAAAAGCTGGTCGAAGATACAATCTCCTCCCCTCACTAGCTCTTCAATTCTCTCAACAGATAGAATACGGGGGGGAAACTACCGTGGAAACTGGATAACATCCGCAAGACTAGCTGGAAGCGTGGACCTGTGAAAATAAGGTAGCACGGAAACAAACAAAACCCCTTTAGAAATAAAACTGGCATCCTCACGAAGATACAAAGAGGGGTGGCCACCATAAAACAGAAGCAAAAGCCGTAAGACACAACGTGTTGTGATGAAAAGGACAAGGGTGTAGGATGAAAATAAGGTAAGATTAAGAAGGACGTAGAGAAGCTAAAAATGTAATAGAATGAAAATCTGCACTAGACACGGTAAACAGAACCGGTGCTATGGGAAATCAATGAGTAATATGATCAATGACTTTGAGAAGGTATACCACATAGGAAATAAGAGATTAAAGTGATGATGAGGGGGAAGACAGGAGTCGAAAATAGAACAGCATTTCCAGCTAAGATTTATGGGCATTCCTGACAAAATCAGAACAATTGGAACATGTGCGAAGACAATCAAAAGGACAGTGTGTGTGTGTGTGTGTGTGTGTGTATGTGTGTGTGTGTGTGTGTAAAATATCCCTCCCGTTAGCTCATTTTTTGGGGGAAGGGGATCAAAATTAAGATTAAGGAAACTATAACCTTAAAGGATTGGTGTTTCTTTTCCCCTTTACCTATTCATCTTTAAGGAATAATCTGAAATTTAAACTAAGATTTTCCATAAAAATTATCCCAGTTTCATTTCCAATGTTGAATATTAGTAACCAAGTAAATATTCAATGTTTATATCCAGTTGATGGAACATGATGAACTTATTTAAAACTAAGTTCCGCAGTATGTTTTTTCTTAGTGATAGAGAAAAACATCAGGTGAAAAGGTAGGACCCAAAATTGTATACTTATGTACTTTATTCTGTAATCTCAACTCTATTTTTAATATATTAATCAGAAAGAATATCGAGTGTTAACAGCAATTGGCCCTGGAAATATGAGAGGGTTTTTATATTCTTTTACACTATGTTGTACTTTGGAAATTTTCTATAGTACATAGGTAGTATTTTTATTGTAAAAAATATATAAAACATTAATAAAAATATTGCTGCCTTTTCTCTTTGATTGTGAACAGATTTTTTCAGTTGTAATGGAACACCAAAAAAGCGAAGTTCAATGATTAATCAGCAGGCTGCAATAATCCTGTCATTTTTTTCTTACTGCTTTTTTAGCTGATTTATTTCCTCCTCTGCAGCCAAAAGGGATATGGCCGATCTGTTCTTGGTTTCTTCAAGAGTCTTTTCAGTTTCAGCCAGACTGTAAGAGAAATCAGTAACTAAAGACAGATTTTTTTCAAAATTGGCAGACTTTCTAAATCAAGGAATAAGTTCTTTGGAGAACTTTTGGCACATAATATAAATTCAACATAAACAAGATGAAGTTGTAAGACATCTGCATTCAATCAGATAATATAATGTTACAAATATTATGGTGGGCTTATATGCAAAAACATGCTGACATCCTTTGCTCAGTGTCAAACACAAAGAAATTACAGAGCTGCTACCCCTAAAAGACTATGTCATAACTATTAATATTAGAATGTGAAGGACAAAGAAACTTGTTCAATTCCTCCATCTCGCCCTTCTAATTCATCTGCTCTGATTACACCAAATCCCCAGGTTGCCACTCTCTATACAATCTCCATTTTTCTACAATAGACCGATATCTATTCTCATTACTTTGCATTTGACTTTAAAAAAAATTACGTGCCCACCTATAAAGAAAGTCCTCCCCAATCACACTTGACTTCCAGGTACTTCACGTCTTCCTGCCTCTGACTTCCACCATTTACTGAGCACAGTTTCCCTAAGTTTTCACCGTAGCTCGGTCATTGGTACTTTCAAGGACTCTCTTCATTGTAGACAAATCATAATAAATCATACTCTTTCTTTAGGTCTATCTAAATTTAAAAATAAATGGGAGTGGGATGAGGCCAGGCACAGTGGCTCAAGCCTGTAATCCTAGCACTCTGAGAGGCCAAGGCAGGAGAATTGCTTGAACTCAGGAGTTCGAGACCAGCCTGAGCAAAAGCGAGACCCCGTCTCTACCAAAAATAGAAAAAACTAGTGGGTGTGGTGGCGCAAGCCTCTTGTCCCAGCCACCGACCATCTCAAGCAAAGTATGTCAACCCTTCTCCCAAGCTCCATTCACGTCTATCCCATTACATTCGTGCTGTAACTACTCGAGCGCAAGGATTTTATTTTATTTATCTCTACCCCCAGGAGCTACAACAGTGCCTGTCACACAGAAGATCTTTTTTTTAATGAAAAATGAATGAATGGATGAACAAAATGTCTAAAGCCTAAAAGAAAGCCAAAGTAGCATTAACTTCATAAATATAGCTATTGGAGGCTGAAAGGAAATTAGAGTGATTTAATTCAAATATGAATATGTTACAGGTTTTAAAAAGTAAATATGAAAAAATAAACATTTTTTATGAAAAGAAAACTATAGAAAATGAAAAGAAAATGGACCAAGAAAGGAAGGAAAGTATAAGCAAGAATAAAGATTTTTTTTTTCTCTCCCAACACATACAAGCAAACATACATGCTCATTTCTCATGCCTGGATGACAGGCAGAGAGAAGAAAGAGAAGAACATTCATGTGCCAGAATTGTTTCAATCAGGTTAGCTTTCTATTTAAATGTTTTGTTACACATTTATTCATCCACTGAGCAGATTATTGAGAACTTACTATGTGCCAGGCATGATGCTCAGTGCTGGAGATACAACAGTGTCAAAATAGCAATACAAGACAGGAACCCTTTGGATCTTCTGGTCTAGCAGAGGAGACAGATCAGAAACATGCAAGCAAGTCCATTTTTTAAAGTTCCCAGTTGTGGTAAGTGCTCTTACGAAAAAAGCAGGTCACTGTGAAAGAGAACTGCGGACGGGGAGAAGAAAGACCTTTCAACATGTGGCACAGTCGGACTCTGAGAAAGTCGCATTTAAGCTGAGATCTGAAGCATGCCAAGTGCCAGTGGAAGACTAGAAAGTTCTTTCAGGCAGAGGCTTCAAGGTGAGGAAGTAGGCAGTAGACCGGGTCGGGGAGATCGGCATGGGATGAGGGCGGTGCAGAGGTCGGGCCAGACCACGCAGGCTGCTGTGAGAGCCTGGTAAGACATTTAGAATTTTTTTCTAGGTATAAAGGAAGGAGACTAACAGCTTTTAATAAGAAGGGTGACGTGATACCATAAAAATATATATATTTGCTAAGTGGAAAATGTAGTTGAGCATGAATAGAAGCAGGAAGCAGAAAGCCAGCTGGAAGGAAGGCAGCTGGTTCAGGCAAGAGATGGCAGAGGGTGGTGGTGGCGGAATAGACAGAGAGGGACAGACAGGAGAGATTAGGAGGGAGTTTCACCTGGATATTCTAATAGATTGGATGTAGGAGATGAGGAAAAGCGAGATGCATAACCAGAGTCCGGGCATAAAGTCCCACGGTCTCCAATGTCTGGAGTTTTGTCAAACCTAGGGAGACCTGTGCCCATCAGCCCTGTATTATTGGGATTTGCACCTCTGGAACTGAGCCAGAACCAAACCCATCAGCACTAGGTTAGACACAGGGAACCTCCTTGGCTGGGCCATTCATTCCAGAGCAGATAGGCAGCACCCTGGCCGTAAGAGACATGTGGGCAGAGTGAGAGTAAATAAAAAAATAGAATAAGAACCACAGGTAGGTTAACGCAAAACAAAACTAGGAAATCCAGGGAAAGCAGCAAGCCCCTTCATGTAGGCAACTTCGGATACCTGGGGGTGGGTGGAGAGTGTGCACAGACAGAGGGCAAACATAAATGAGGAAGCAAATGGGGGAAAATGTATATAAATGGATATGTGGGTGTTCTTAGTACTATTCTTGCAAATTTTCTGTGTTTGAAAGTATTTTTGAATAAAAAGTTTTTTTTAAAAAAAAAGCATGCCTTAAGTTTCTTGGTCCATGGTGCCCCCTCTGGGTGACAACAGAGTCATTGTAACAAGGAAAAGAAGTGGGAAGTCCTGGCCTCTATTGGTGCTGACAGTCGTCAAGAACCAGCAAAGTCGAGAGTCCTGCCTTACAACTAGAGGCAAATGAGGGGCCCCGGTCACCTGCAGCAGTTGTCAGCTAATGTCCCAGGAGACCTAACCAGACAAGGCACAACTCAGGGCCCATCAGCACAAGACACTAGTGCCCAGGTGGAACCAAGGCCAGCAAGAACCCAAAGAGCAATACAAGGCCAAAACCCCTTGCCTTCAGCACCATGAGAGTATGCGAGCATTCCTCCCTGAGATGCCAATCAAAAGAAGGACGAGGGGAAAAGAGATCCCACAAGAGGACAAAAATCACTCTTGGAATTAACTGAATATTTACACAAAAGGGACTACAATAAACCAAAAAAGCCCGTGTTACCTTAATGTGGCAATTTAAGGATTCTCCTCCCCCACTCCAAAATCAGCTGACATTAGTTGAAATAAATTGTAAATTTTATCCTTTTGCATATTCCATTGTAACTTTGGACTGCTGCAGTTCTGCAGCTCCACTGACTATGATTCCAGCTGGGAAAATGGATGGGGGTGTGGGGGTGCGTGTGCGGGCACACAGAGAAGTGTCCGGAGTGAAACAGACCAACGTGCTAGCAGAGAAAACAGGTGATTTTCATACAACCAATTTCTATTTGTTGTATGCATTTGGCAAAGGAAATTTGGATAACTTTTATAATCAGGCAAAACAAAATCAAGAGGGATGTTTTCCTTTGGGGGAGAAAGAAGGAACTCTCGCCACAAATTATCCCACCGCAAGCCTCAACTAGTTAAAAAAATACTTCCTTGCTGCCTCTCCCATCCACGCCAGCAGTGGTGCAAAGCTGTGGCAGGAGGGACACCTTAGTGAGGGGCTTTCGTTAGGTACGTCAAACACATTTTCATGCCTTCCTCAAGCACAAACCCAATGTCTGCAATTTTCTTTGCTGTGATTCCCTAAGATCGCTACCCTAGCCCTGCCCACAGCAGCCGTCTGATACCTCTTGTTGCCTGGCATTGCTTAATTTTTTAAATAATACATTTTCATACCTAATAGTTATTCCAAAATCTTGAACTGTTCATCTCTTAAAGACTCTACTCTCTCAGTCAGGCGTATATACTCCCCGAAATGAGAACAACGGTCAGGTAGATGCAGCTGGCTTCATCTTGCTTCTGCTCTTTCTCTTAATTTTCCTTTTTACCTGATCTTTTACCCCCACTCACTCTTTCCTCTCTGTATCTGTTTTTAAATTTGCCTCCCAAATGATAGGTTCTCATCTAACAATCTTTACTTGTTTATCAATATGGGCTGACGATGGGCCTATGAAACCAAGGGGTCCTAATATAATAGAGATATTCAAATTCAAGGACACAGCCTCCCATTCTCTCTCTCTCTCTCTTTCACACACACACACACGCACACACACATTATATTACTTATTTGCAAATGCCCACATTTTACATGAGCCATTATTCTCCTTTCAAATTTAAAATGTAATTAAGCTGAGAACGATTCTTTCTGGAAAGAGATAACTTGCATTCCTCTTACTCATCTTGAACCTTGTTGAGTTGATTACGGGTCGAGTTCAAATCGGAGTCCAACTGTTCTATGTCCCGATCCCGAGGGCCAGAATCTTTGTCTCTCTCCCTGTCAAATGTGTCCTGAAAAGATACACGAATCAAAAAATAATCTGGGCCGGGCGCGGTGGCTCACGCCTGTAATCCTAGCACTCTGGGAGGCCAAGGCGGGCGGATTGTTTGAGCTCAGGAGTTCGAGACCAGCCTGAGGAAGAGCGAGACCCCGTCTCTACTAAAATTAGAAAGAAATTAATTGGACAACTAAAAATATATAGAAAAAATTAGCCGGGCATGGTGGCTCTTGCCTGTAGTTCCAGCTACTCGGGAGGCTGAGGCAGGAGGATGGCTTGAGCCCAGGAGTTTGAGGTTGCTGTGAGCTAGGATGATGCCACGGCACTCTAGCCCGGGCAACACAGTGAGACTCTGTCTCAAAAAAAAAAAAAATATCTGAATACATGAGATGATATGGATGTTACAAAAACATTATGCTGCGCAAAAGAAATCTGGCGCATAATACGTGGTTCTAAGTCCATGAAACTCTAGCGAGGGCAATATTAATCTAGAACAATAAAAATCAGAAAAGCGGTGCCCTGGGGGTGGCATAAGGAATGCTCTGGAATGATTGAAATGGTTTGTATTTCAACCGGGGTGTGAGTTTACATGGGTATATATATATATCTGCCAAAACTCATCAACTTAAATTATACTTCAATTTAAAGAAATAAAAAGTCTTTGAAACATCATCCTACATCTCTATACCCAGAATAGCACCCACAGGGGTGAAGATCTGAGAAGCATCCAAAAATCCTCAGGGAGAAAAATTGTTTAATGACAGCTGATGTCTACAGAGCACTTACCATGTGCCAGGCTCTGGGCAAGTTGTTTCATGTACTTGTCACATTTAATTCTCACAATGACACTATTGGGTCAGCAAAATCATTGTCCCTATTCAGCAAATAAGCAAACTGAGACATAAAATTTAGCCATCTACCAACGGCCACAGGAGAAGGACTGGTTTTCTGCCCAGTGATCTCCAAGAGGGGATCCCTCAGCCACTGTCTCTAAGGCTCTCTTGCTCAGAACGGACCGCACTAAAGCCTGCCATTTCAGAAAAGAATTTAGGTTAATCCAAAAGTAACATTACTGATGTTTTGGTTACTCAGACATAATGATGTGATGTCTTAAGGTTTGTGTTCTTTTCCAGTCCGATCTCCAACTTTGTGAAAACTGACACTGTCCCATGGAAACCACGAACATCAATCACAAATTATGGACACTCTTTGCCCGTCTACTGGAGTTACGTTTTCTTCTTATCTTGGACATTTCCGATTGGCTCTGTTTCACCGTTTCAGAAGGTCAGGGGTTATCCCTCAGTATCCTTACCTGCAGAGAGGGGATCCTGCTGTCAACAGGTTTTCCCATGGAAGCGGCAGTAAAGGAGGCCTCCAGCCAGGGCAAAAGGCGCGACTTGATCGTTTCCACACCGTCATTATGTCCTCCTAAAAGAAGACACAGGTCAGGTCGGCAAAAGAAACGCAACCGCGCCAACTCAGAGAACACAGGGAAGCACAAAGCAGAGAGAGAAAAGAAGGGAGAGCAAGGCCATTCTCACCTTCCTGGGCCGCGGTAGTGAGGATCCCAAAGAGCTGTCCCTGCACTTTGGCAACTTGCTCGATGAGTTCAAGGCAGAAGTTGAGATTTTGATCGCACGTGTTTGCCTGCGAAGCCAAAACAGCAGATATCAGGGCGGTTCCTTCGTTCCGGGGCCCACCACAGGTAGACAAGGGCCTCAGGTGACCTAAGGGCTGCCTGCTCTGGTGTGCTCCTGGTGGCAGACACTGCAGCGTGGTCCCCTTTCCTCCTGGACACACAACTAGACCACGTTCCCCAGCTTCCCTAGCAGTTCGCGCGGCCGTGTAACTGAGTTCCGGTTACTGGGAGCAAAGTGACGTGCGCCCTGTCCAGGCCTTGCCCAGAAGAAAATTTCTTGAGTGATTCTTCTCTTTCTCTTTCCCCATCTGCCGGCCGCATGCAGAGGAGCCGGCAGAGTTACAGCAGGATGAAGGGGAATGCGGGTCCTTGAGATATTTCCAGATTGAACTGAGTTGGAGGAGCAAATGGGAGTTCAGAAGCAAAGACAAATGAGGCCAGATTACCTTTTCAAGAAGTTCCATAGTGTGGGGAAGAACAGCAGGACAGTGGCTTCGTTCCCAGCCCCTCAATGCCACCCTCTCTTGTCCACACAGAAGCTCCGGAACCATCAAGCCTAAATGTTACCTAATTTCCAAGGTCCTCCGTGACAGGCGTCTATCTGACTCATCCTGCCTCATTTCTCCTCTGCCCAATCTTCGGGCCCCTATCTGAAGGGACCACCGATCCTTTGGTCCCTCTCATTTCCTTTACTCCCAAGCAACCTCAGCTTACAAACAGTCAGCTCTTTCCCCCATGAAAGCCTGGTCCTCCCAGGCTCTCCACCAATGGTTCTCATACCCAATTTCTATTCCTCACCTCCAGTCGCTTCCGCAGCATGAAAAAGAGAGGGAAAACATGATCAATACACTTACCACTCAATTCATAAAATTTGTCAACACACATTTTTAATCAACTTCCCATCTTCAGATTGGAAAGCTATTTAAACCCATCAATTTCAGCACAAAAGACAGCAATTTCCACTTTAAGAAACTTCAGTCTCACCCACACAAAATGTGCTTCCTATATGTTAGATAAAAATTAATAGTACAAACGGATTCATCACAATATTGCTGATTTCACCGGTTTTTGGAAAGCTTAAGGGCAATACGGCGTGGGGAGTACAGCACTTGGAAAGCTTTCAAGGGCCCTTCACATGCTGGTTATCACAGGCTACAGTTGTTCCTCTGGGGAGGTAGCAGTCCCATTTGAGGGCGGCCCTTCAAGTACCCTGTTCCTAAAACGCCCCTCTGTTCTATATCGTGGCTGACTTTTCTTCATCACCAACTCAACCACAAAGTTTTCAAACGAAAACACTGAACTTTAGATATAAGAAAAAGGCTTATGTATACCCCCAACGGTTTAGCAAAGCTTCTATTAGGCTTCTCCACTAAATTTTACAGTGTCTAGACCCATCGTTGCTATTCCTATTGGATTTCCTGCGTTATTTATTCTCCTTAAGTATTGAACAATGGTAATGTTTACATTGACAAGTTTGTCCAAGATGAAAATAAGAGAAGTCAAATTAAAAAAAAAAAGTTGACAGCCTCTCTATTAAAAATAAAATACTCTGCCTTAATCACTTGTCAATTTCTTTTGCAGACATAAATTCGTTATCGGTAAATGCAGCAGAAAGGGTAGCACCCGTTGCAAACTCCACGTGCTTCCCCCATATTCCAGGCTCCCTTACAATTAGATCGGAGCCACATAACTAATTCTGGCCGGGGGGACCATGAGCGGGAGTAGCGTGTGTCATTTAAGAGTAGTGCGAGCTTTTCACTCCCTCTCCCCCTGAGACCTTCCAGGATGGGTGGGATGGCAGCTCCCCCAGATGAAGGGCAACTGCGGCTGAGTCAGTGACGGAGCAGAGCTGCCACCAGACCTTGCATGAATGAGAAAAAATAAAAAATCTCTTTCTGTTGAGACATGAGATACCAGGTTTTATTCATTACTGCAGCTGGGTCCGGTAAGTAGAGAGACAAAGGTCCTAAAGGGAAGAAAAATGTTCCCCATAAAGTTACCAATTAGATTGAATACTCAAGAAGGTAGAAGTCTGTTGACTAAGGAGGGGTAACAGCGGCAGGGAGTCTGTTTGAACTCACCATGGCAATCACAACGGCCTTCTGTGCCGGGAACCAGGCACATTTTGGCATAGAGGTAGCCTCTGTTTCAACCACAAAGATTATTCTAAAGCAAATAGGCGAGACCCCTCTTTAAGATCTCTTTCCTGTGTGTTGATATTTAATATGCTGTTTTCACTTGTTAGTGCAGATTTCTTGAACACAACAGAAGAGCAACGCCTGAGGGAGCCTTCTTGCATTACCAGCCCTCCCCACCACACCCACTCACATATTAAATAGTCAAGAGTTTCTAGGTTGTAATGTCCTGCTATTATTTAACTTTATGAAATGTAATCTTATACTATCCTGGAGATGAGTTTATCAAGGGTATAGTAAGTTTTAACCACTTGCTCCTATAATTATACAGAGTATGTTTAAAAAATAACAAATCTCATAGCATCTGACCCAGATTAACTCGTTAGTCCATAGGACTTTGATGAAAAACAAAAGCATCTCAGAGGGAGAAGGGATTCAGCCCAGAATTGACCTACTCCAGATACAGCTAACATTTTAATTTGTCTTCTCATGTTAACATCTCTAGGGAGTAATTAGGTAATCAGAATTCAGTTCTGCATATAAGGTTATTTGAGCCTTTTGTAGAGTTAGTTGCTCAATAAAACCACACCAACGTTGCATGATAAATTTGGGGCATTTGAGACCATATACTCTTACATGAACCTTGAGGACCATTCTCAGAGTCTTCGACCTTGTTTACTAAACATGCCAGGCTGGTTTATGGGAAGTTAATTCATATAATTTCTTGCCTAAAGTATCAACCAGCCCCGCTCATTCTCCCTAGAGTTTCTCATTTCTCCATCATGGAACGACTAGAGCAACCTTTCTAAAACACCATCCAAACACGCCTCCTCCCCACATAACGCTTTCGGTTCCTCCCCATTGCCCTCGGGGAGAAAGTTCGAACTCCTTACCACACCACCCAAGGCTCATAACCACCTGGCACCAACCACCCACCAGCTCAGGTCATCTCACTTCCACTCCCTGCATTGAACTATTCACAGCTCCTCCCCGCCCCCACCCCAAATACGCCAGCTTTTCCGTGCCTCCCTGCTTTCTGCACATGCTGTGTCCTCTATCCTTCCTCCTCTTCTCCAGCCGGAAGCTCACATTCCCATTCCCAGCACCTAGCACAGACAGGCACATCACAAATTCTGAAAAAAATATTCGTTGAATGAATAAATTAATGAGTAAATGTACACTGCAAAAATTGTAAATAGGCCTAACCCATTGAAGCTCAGTAACCATTTGTTGAATGAATTATGAAGCTTTTGATAACTGGCTCAGGTCTTGGTTCTTGGTTGACTAAGAAGGGATTCTTTACGGCTCTCTCATCACTATTCTCCATAACCAAAGAGGACTTTGTGAAAGTCATGTTCAAACCAAGCTGTCCCTGAACTTCCAGTGAAAGCCAAATTTTAAGGGAAAGTCCTGCTCAACACTTGAGGCTTGCACTAATTCAACATCAGTTTAACGACTGAAAGAAAATGAGTTGGCATTGTTTGCTGTTGGTTTTAGCATTTCTCTGGGGGAACTGAAAAATATCCCTTCTTAGAATTTTTTCAAATAAATGATCAAGCAAGACATAGTTTGTCCTAGGACCCAGAAGACTGATAGATGTTATAAGATTTAAAACAAGCCAACAAGTAAACAAAAACCAAAGACTTTAGCACAGAAAATTATAATTTTAAAGAATACACTATCTCTGATAACATATGTAGGATACAATGAAACAGATACTAAAGCACAGCTATAACATTGTGCCTGAAATGGCAGTGATGGCCAGATTAAAGTGGAGGTGACAGGAATGGATAAAAAGGAAATTATATGAGGGAAACTCAGAAGAAAAACTAAATAGGATCTAACTGTTAACCCAAATAATGGCTAGTTGGAAGAAAATCAAAATTTTGCATTTTGTTTTAGAATTAATCTAAGTCATTTATTTATTTTCCTCGGAAATAACTTTTTCCCAGGGGGATGGCTTTAATCACATCCCTAATTCTGAAGGAGTACACATGGTCTTTTATTCTGCTTGAGTTAATTAGTGCTAAACCAATGTGGTCATAGTCAGCAAAATCAACTTTCCATAGCAAACATAATTTACAGCTTTTAATAAGCAAACAGAGCTCTCTACAACCAACACTTTAACAAATACAGTTTGCTACAATGAATATTCTTCATCTTAAGATTTCAAGTCAAAAGTCCCTGGAACTAATGAAAACCATCTTGCAGTATTATAGGAAAGCATTTAGCAATTGACCAAAACTCAAAGTATAAGTGATAAGATACAGAATAGGTTTACATCTAACTTACATTGTATGGTAAGTAGTATATAGATATTTTCTCATCCTCTGTCTTTAGCTACACGAAGACAGATTATTAAAAACACTTACATTCTCACACTTGTGCCCCTAATTGGATATTGTGGCTTCTAGTTTCAAATCAATTTTAATAAAAGCTGAATTAAAGATATTTTGGGCAATTTTTAATTCTACACTGGATATGAGGTTTTGAGAAGAGAAATAAGGAAACTAGGTGTCTGGCATTAATTCTGTCATTATGTATTTGTTGAGCAGCTAATTAATACTAGGTGCTAAGCATTGTTCTAAGTGCTAGGAAAACAGCAGTGAGCCAAACAAGGCAGAAGTCTCTGCCCTCTGGAGTTTACATTCCAGTGGAAGGGAAAAGGGAACTGACCATAAGCAAAATGAGTAAATAAAAACTAGAAGATGCAGGGATTATGGAAGAAATAAAGCAGGCAAGGGAGACAGTGAATGCCAGGGATGAGGACAGGAAACTGCATTTGTAAACAGGATGGTCAGATGGGCCTCTCTGAGAAGGTGATATTTAAGCAAAGACTTGAAGGAGGTGAGAAAGCGAGGATGTTGACATCTCAAATGTCAACAGGTGAAAAGCTTTCCAGGCAGAGGAAACAGCGAGTGTAAAATTCCCTGAAGAAGAACATGTCTGGCATGTTCTAGAACTGTGCTGTCCAGGACAGCAGCCACGAGCCGCGTGTGACTATTTGAATTTAAACTGAATTTAAGTGAAATTAAAAATTCAGCTCCTCGGTGCGCACTTGCCACATTTCAAGTGCCCAACAGCCCCCCGTGTTGGATGGTGTAGCTGTAGAACATGTCTATCATCATCCAAAGTTCGGTTGGAGAGCAATGTTCTAGAAAGAGCTGGAACTCTGACTTTTTCTGAGGGGAACAGGAAGTTTAGAGGGTCTTGCCAAAAGAGTAACTTGATGTGACTTGACATTTGAAGGAACCACCTTGGTGGCGCCTTGGTGTTGAAACTGTGCCTTGTTTGCCTTGGGGCCCGGGGCCCGGTTGAACCAGGCACGTTTACCGGTTTTCGTTTTTTTTGCTTTTGGGTTATTACTTGTTGGTTGGTTTTTTTTCCCCATCCTTTTTGTTAAATTCCCGGGTTTTCGGCGGGTTGGGGGCTTTGGGGAAGGGCGGGGGGGGGATGTAGTGAAAAATAACTGGAGGGAGGCCTTGGGTTGCGCTGGCGAGGGGGATGGGGAAGAGGGCGGCGGGACCAAACTGGTGCGCGAGGCCCGCAGGGCTCTCCCGCCGCTAGGGCCGCCAGCGTCCTTGGTTACCACTCTTTGCAAGGCCTCCCGCTCTCAGGCCGCGCGGAGAGGCGGCTCCGACACACACGAGCCCTTCCTTCCCGCGATCCCGGTGCGAGGCCGAGGTCCCCGGTGGGAGTCACAACCGCGGGGGCTGCGCCAAGCGGCCGCCGACTCCACCCTAAGAAAGCCTCGCCGCGGGCGGTGCGGGGAGCGGAGGGCGCGGCCCGGGGTTCCCCCAGACTCACGTTGTACTCCTTCAGCCAGCAGTCCAGCTTCTCCTGCAGCGTTCGCAAAGATTCGTTCGAGACCAGTCTCCTCAGCATTTCCGCCATGCTCGCTTTCCCGCGCGGCCCCGCTCTGGGAGCCGGAGACGTGGAGGGGACGAGGCGGTGGCCTCCGCAGGACCGCTGGGTGATGTGGCGGGAAGGGTGTTCTCTGCCCGAGGGGCTCAGAGCGCGGCTGGTGTTTCCATCCTCCCCCTCGGGTCGGACCGGGCAGGGTTCGGGAAGCCGGGGGGAGGTGCCCTGGGCCGCAGTGGCCGCGCCTCATCCGCTGCCCGGCGCGGTCTGCTGGCTCCCCCGCCGCCGCCCCCGGCCCCGGCCATAAATACCCCGGCGATTATTAAACAAGCCTTGACGTGGCGGGCCCGCCGCCAGGGACGCGCCCGGCCCGCGCCGTGGCAACCGGGTGCTGCCCCGCCCCGCCTGCGCCCCCGGCCTCGCCCGCCAGGCCGCGCTGTGGCCCGGCGTCCGCCCGCGCGCGATGTGGCTGCCGCTGCTGCTGCTCCTGCTCCTGCTCCTGCTGCTGCTGCTGCTGGTGGTGGCCGAAGGCGAGGGCGCCAAAGCCACGGACACGCGGGCCTGGGCCGGGGCTGGAGAGCGCCAAGACTCCAGATGACGGCGGCGCGACCCCCCGGTGGGCTGAGACCGGTCGCGGTGCGAGCTGGGGGGCACCCGGGGCCCTGGGTGACCACGCATGTATAGAAAAGCAAAAGTTGACTCCCCATAGACGTTCTGGGCTAAGCTCTCGGGAAATCACCTCTTTGGCCCCTTCCTTTATTCTTTCACCTCTCACTCCTTTAATTCTTCGTCCGTAGCGGGGTTTACCTGTACGCAGCTTTGTGTAACTAAAGTTTCAGTTAGTTCTTCCTGCTTCTCTTTTGCCTTGTTCCTTGACCCCACTGGGTGGGTACCCAAGTCAGTAGATGTTAGCTCCTGGATGTTCACAAATCCCGCAGGTTTGGGTAAGATTTAGCAGTATATATTTTAGTATATTTTTTTAGAGTCATTGAACACCATAAAGCTTCATTTAATTCTGAATTCTCTAATTGGGACTCTGTGAAAGTTCAGACCTGGTTTGGCACTATTTCTAAAGTGTACATGCTGTCATTTACAGTGATGGTGTGAACTGCTTAAGAAATGAACCATTTCAACCATCATTAAGCACTTTAGAAGCAAGCCCTTGCTTTACGCACTACCGAACAATACGCTGATGGCGAATCATCCTCATCGACTCATTGAAACAGTGGAGGTGGAGCAGGGCCTCCGCTAGCTAGCTAGCTCGTTTAACTCGGTTGCGTTTCTTTAGGTACTTGAAAATCCAAGAACGCTGCACGTATCCAAGTATTGTAAAATTAAGAATGTTCACCGCCTCTCGTTTTTATTTCTCTTAATTACAGTGGTTTTACTGTCCGCCGATGAAAATGAAAGGCTCATTTCTGGCGCCTGTGTTCCTACTACTTTCTGTAGACCACAAAATAAGGACTACAAGGGTGCAGCATGTTATTTTGTTATAGTAGAATAATAATTATTAATGTTAAGGGGAAAAAAACAAAATAACTAAATATTCATTAGACATCTTCCTTTAAAAATATATATATATATCTATGGAAGAAGGAAGGGAATTGAGAAAAACCTCAGTTTTCTTAATTTGGAACTAGTAATTGAATATTTCAATAGACAATTGGAATCTTTGAAGAGTCCTATTTACTTGTTCATATAAAAAATAAACTGGAACATTTGCTTATGTCAGACAAACTAGAGGTTAAATCCTTTTTCCTTTCTGTGGGCACCTTAATTAGCCTCTAATCCTTGGTTTCAGCATCTGTAAAAGGACAATAGTTCTTGTTTCATAGGATTATTATGAGACTAAGATAATTGATATAAAGTAGCACAATGCTTGGCATATGCTATAGTAAGTGCTCTATAAATGCTATGATCATTATTATTAGTAATGTAGGTCACAGCATTTAATAAAGAAAACTAGGTTGGAAACAATCTAAATTTCCAACAAGGGTAATGGTTGAGCAAATCATTCAATGAAATGTTGTACAATAAAAATCTTGTTATTGAAGAATACCTAGTATCTAGGAATTTTCATTACATAATGTTAAAGGGAAAAAGCAGAACAATAAATTATATATAGTGTTAAATTATACAATGTGAACTCAAGGTATGATTATGGGTGATTTTAATTGCTCCTTTATACTTTTCCGATTTTCCAAATTTCTG
>NW_012138636.1:3265299-3268166 GCF_000956105.1 Propithecus coquereli | reverse complement strand
ATGTTTTCTCTCTTTAACTTCTGGACATGTTTACATTGTTAAAATTATCACACTGTATTATATTCATTTGCTTCCTATATAAGCTTGTGAGCTTCTTGAGGGAAAGGAAAGAGGTTTATTTAGTTTTATATCCTCAGCACAACTGGACATGAGAAAGAAGTAAAGAAAGAAGGAGTGGGAAGGAAGGAAGAGAGAAAAGGGAAGGAAAGGACATGACTGGCTGCTTTATATCTGATGTCATAATCCCGTTGAGGTGGAAGGTGGCAAATTTAACAGCCAGTGGTTGTTTTTATGGTGTCATAATTCTACCACCCAGCCAGGAGCCATTTGTTCTGAAGAAGTGTAATGTGCCAAACATCTAGATGGAATAGCTTTTTGAAAGTCCTCAATTTTGTCTACTCTGAATTTTACCTATGTCCATCAGCTGGAGAAATTTTTAATTTGGGATTTTAAGAAGCCAAGAAAAGATTAACTGAATCCACTCAGTGAAGTGAGAGCTATGTGTATGAAGTTCGTGCTATACCAAACATAAATATATGCAATAAGCTACAAAGATATACAGTGGGATCCTCATCTTAATTTCCAGTCTTCCTCACTATGGACAGTTGCAAACCCTTCGCTAGTGTGGCTATAAGAATAGTCTGTGTTCTGGCTCGAATACTTTTCCAAGTGCCCCCATCCTCTTCCTGGGTGTGCCATGCTATTCTTGTCTCACTGCTGTCGGTGTTAAGATCTTGTTGCCTTGAATCAGGGTTTCTATTACTATTTGAAGAAAATCTTTCAGCCTTTGCTGTCCTGCTTGCATAAAGCTGCCTTTACAGTGTTTATCAGTGGTGTTGTCAAGGCCTTTTGTACTCGGAGGTACTTTGTTCTTGCAGGTAACAAAACACTTCCTTGTACACTTACTTGTTCTCTAACCTGAGTGCTCTATGTTCTCCATTCAGGAGCTTCATTTTGTTCTCTGCCCTACTGAGTGAAAGGAAAAGATTTTTAAAAAACACCCATTGGAGAAAAAAAACAAATTGGCTGGGATCTGAGCTGAAGGCAGCCTCCCCCACTGGGCAGAAGCACGGACGCTGTTTCCTGTGTCATACCAATGAACTCAGAGCACCACCAGTTCAGGATTTTGGGGGACAATTATTTCATGCCCACTGTTGATTAAAGTACAAAAACAAGAGGAAAATATTAATGTATCACAACTTACCACCTTAGCACCTAAATAAACTATAGAACATTTACAACAAATACAGATTAGAAGGAAAAAAAAAACAAGGTAGACATAATGTGATTTTGGAGGGCCACAAAATATTCCTCCTATCTCAACCCAGGTTTCCATCATAGTTTGTTCAGAAAAGAAGGCATCCTTGCCCTCAATCTTTTCAGCTCTGCTAACTAAATGCAATGGCAAAACCATAGTTCTGTGAAAATAGCCATTGGAGGAGGAAGCTGAGGACACATTAAGCTATTGCAGTGGTACACTGAGCACGGCCACCTTGCAGGAGACCCTTAAGCACCTCAGGAGAGAGACATGGGACAGCATGATATTCTCCTACAGTTCTGGAGGCTAGAATTCAGAAAGCAGGACTGGTTCCTTCTGGAGGTTCTAAGAGAAAATCTGTTCCATGCCTCTCTCTCTTAGCTTCTGGTAGCTGTCAGCTAATTTTCAGATAGCCAAAGGGGTATTTGGTTCCAGGAAAATCAGTGATCAGATATCTCACCACCTAAGTGGGAGACAGGTTGGCAAAATCAAGGCAGGGCTTCTGCTCTTAGAAACTGGGCTATCAGGCAGATTTCTAAGACATTCATTAAGTTTCATTATTGGGCTAGATATTGGAGATAAAAGTATGATTAAGACATCTACCTAGCAGATAGAACACACCATCTTTTAGATTAAGCCAGCAGGTAGACGAGATGAAATACAATGCAATCTGAAGTGCTACAAAAGGTTAGGAGCAGAGGTTAGGGACAGACCTGTGGGAATCCCCGAAGCCTTTAAAGATGGAACATTTGAATATTCTTGGAGGATGAGTAAGAGTGTATTTGCCAAAGAAAAAGAGGACTTTCCCAGCAGAGGAAAAAGAGGCAAATCGTAGGAAAGAAGGGCTGCATTACCAGATCTGGACACAGGAACTCAGGGTCAGTCAAAAGCCCAGTTATCTGATTTGATAAACCGGACCACAGACAGACTCTTAGCAGAAACTTACTGCTGACTCCCACGGCATTGGGCTATAACTTACAGTCTTCCTGCCTAAGATGCAGGTTTGTCTTAGAGATTGAGGGAGGAATGAGCCTAAAGATGAGATTCCAGTGGTTCCAGCATTTGGGAAAAAAGGAAATGCAGAGAGAGACGATGACCAGTTAGGTACTGACATTAGCTAAAGTCAGGGAAGAGAAGGGAAAAGATTACAAGAGATTTCCTGTGTGACAGGTTATCTAATTTAAACTCTATAGAAATCCTCTGATGGAAAGAAAGGCAGAACAGCGAAATAACCGCTCAGGTTATCAAAAAGCAAAACTGACCTAGTTCCTAGAAAAAGGAAGCCTTCACCAGCGGGTCTCTTTGGGGCTCCCTGCTGAGTTAGGTGGCCCTAGGGCCCAAAGGTGCTGACTGGAAGCGATCCAGCTACCCGAGGAACAGTTCTTGCACCTTGGTTGCTACTGAATTCACTGCATTGTCTTTTTTTTCAGCTAAAAGGATTATTGGATTGGATTATTGGATTATATCGACAACAGGGTACGAGGAGTGTGTACTCAAGTTACTTGTACATTTGGGTGGCTTCCAGGTGTGCAGTAAATGTCTGTTAAATCACGTTCCCAAGGATATGCATCGTCAACATTATCCCCAACACTAAAGGCAAAATCCACCC
>NW_012138636.1:3260172-3261724 GCF_000956105.1 Propithecus coquereli | reverse complement strand
TTGCCTCCTCACCTAGATTTTAAAATTAGAACCCGTTGATGACAGTTAAGGGCTGTATCTTGTAGTCCTGAGTCCCAGTTTTCAAGGAATGCAAGCTGGTTCACACTAAGGTGCTGAGGACTTGATAAGTTGCCTTTTCCAAAGATATGAATATTTGCTTTTTTAAAGAAGAAGGCCTTTTAATTTGAGGTTGTAACTATCTTCGGGTTAAATGTGAAACACTGTGGCATGAGCATGGACAGGTATTTTCAGCGAAAGTGATAACTGGTATACCTAAAACTGATCATGAACATGATCTGCAGCAGTTTTAACGTGATTCTTTTTTATTTTTGACTTCTAATGCCCTCAAGCCAGTCCTTTTGTATTTTACGTACATGCAAAGCATTTGTGTCTAATTCTTCGCTTAAATCGGAAAGAGCTGGTATTATATATTTCATAGTAGGTAGCTTTACTTGGAGCAAAAATTCTGAATATATTTTATCTTATAATTTATTCTGTTGGAGACATCTGGTCAAGATGGAAGAACAGGGATATTTTTATCCTCTTGTCTAAAAAGCTCATCCCAAAGTGACAATGTCAAGAAACAGAAATATCATTGAAGAAAATGGGAAGCAACTGAAATCCTAAACCATAATACATGAAGACAAAAAGTAGGAGGAAGAATGGCAGATAATGTATCACAAGGAGAAACTGCTTGTGCGTGTGTTGGGGAGTGGGTTGCCAGATCCTGAAAAGCCTCGGGAATATCTTGAAAAGCAGGAGTGAGGCAGGAACCAAAAACAGAGAACCTGTCTGAAAAATCTGTAGAAGGAGCAGTGATATCCCTTCCAGCCAGCAGTTAGACAACCGCCTCTCCTAACCCCACACAAAACTGGTGTCTCGTGACACACTGGACCAGAGAGCGTTCTTTCTGCTTGAGGTCGGGACTCATAGAACATTTTATTGAGAGATTTTACAGAAGTGTTGGAGGATTTGAGATTTAGTTATATTTTCAAAGAAACTAAGCAAATTTAAAAAAAGAAGTATTAAACTCAGAGAGAGACAAAATACAGGAAAGGCACTGCCATCGTGGTGCAGTATTTGGTTTAGCAGTGGACAATATTTACATGGTCCTAATACTGAAGATACTGAACATGAATTTAACCAAAACTTGAGATTGGAGTTGGGAGAGAAAAGAGGTATAAATGAGCTAAAATTCTTACCTGCTAAAATAGGAAATTAGCAGATAAAACCTAAACTTGGTGAATGAAGAAATGATATTATTTGGAAATATGGTGATGAATTCTAGACAAAATAGCTAAAATTGTTGAAAGCGGTTGTCCCTGGGAATAAGATACTGGCCGGGTTGGAGGAATTAGGGGCTTTTCTTTTTTTTTTATAGCCCTTTTAGCACATTTTGACTTTTAGCTATTTGCATGTAATACCCTGACAAAAATAAAACTGGTTTTCTTTATAGGTGGAAAACCAACCGCTATGTTCATCTCACTGATTTAAACATTTTAGGAGGTCTTTAATGTTTTGGCAATGATATTTTCTATTTGTTTTCCCATTC
>NW_012138636.1:3258443-3260122 GCF_000956105.1 Propithecus coquereli | reverse complement strand
CAAAATTTGCCTTCAAGGAGCTTAAAGTCAAACAGCCAGATAAATGCAGAAAAATCAGCTAAAGACAATAGGCAAGGTGCAGATTTGTAACAGTGAAATAAAATGTAAAGGGATGGGTGAAACTGAAAGGAGAGGAAGCTTGGGGTTGTTGAGGTTAATATCATTCCTCGGCCTTCCTGAGTTCCCTCCTAGTTTATCAGCTTCTGTTTTAGATGATTCTTTTTCCATCTATATCATACCCATTGATACTCTTGAGGTTCTATTTTTGCTTTACACAATATCTCGGCATTCTGATCCATTCCTCAATCTCCACTTCAAATTTATGCTTAGCAGCCCTGAATTTAACTGAATTTTCCATAAATGTTCAGAATTGGACTGCGTCATAGTCACTATTAAGAGGATTACAACCATCCATTCACTTGGTTAGCCTAGCCAGAAACCGAGTGACGATGTCACTGCATATAGCCTGTACATTCATGAGACTAGGAGAGTGAAAAAAGTAAAATAACATCTCAGTGTTATTTTTAAAATACAGATCCCAGAAGAGGTTCAGGGAACCCTCTCAGGACTCCCTACCCCATACTTTAAAAAGTGCTGTTCTAGAATAATGTTAGCTTCAATCAGTCAATGGAGTTACAAGCAACAAACTGTGGCAGCCTTTCCAAGCTGTCTTTATGTAAATGAATACACACACACACACACACACACACACAGTTGTCCCTCAGTATCTGTGGGAGATTGGTTTCAGGACCCGCCCCCCACAAATATGAAAATCCACAGATGTTCAAGTCACTTATATAAAATGGTGTAGTATTTGTATATAACCTGTGCACATCCTCCCGTACTTATCATCTCTAAATTACTTATAATACCTAATACAGAGTAAATGCTATGTAAACAGTTGTTATACTGTATTGTTTAGGGAATAATGACAAGGGGAAAAAGTCTGTACATGATGAGTACAGAGACAGTCATGCATTTTTTTCAAATATTTTCAATCTGCAGTGGTTGAATCCACGGATGCAGAACCCACAGATATGGAGTGCCAACCCACAGATACGGAGAGTAAACAAATTGGTAAATTATTAATGAAAACAAGATTACCTACTGTAGGATATATATGACAACACTGCCCAGAAGTGAGCTGTACGCTTTACTGACAGTAGGACTATTGAAAGCAGAGAAGGAAGATACATTATCAGTTAGTTACACTAAAGGTTCTATCTATACTCTCTCAGCACAACCATGTCCTTACTGGAAGCCTACAGTTCAATGTGACTCACAGGTTATTAGTGGAAAATATATCAGTAACCAATTCAGCTTCCTTTAGTTATGAATTTGCACGTAATACATAAATGCATCAAAAAGAGGAGGGTACACTTGTTCCGTTACATTGTGCTTTGTCTTTAGCAAAGTTCCAATGGTCCTGTAAAGAAGTCCATGCGTGAGAAGGCTGTTGAGAGAAGGAACGTTAACAAAGAGCACAACAGTAACTTTAAAGCCGGATACATTCCAATTGATGAAGATCGTCTCCATAAAACGGGATTGAGAGGAAGAAAGGGCAATTTAGCCATCTGTGTGATTATCCTCTTATTTATCCTAGCTGTCATTAATTTAATTGTGAGTATACGGTACAGAATGCTCTTTAATTACCATGGGGAATTTTTCATTTGTTTTCC
>NW_012138636.1:3245936-3247008 GCF_000956105.1 Propithecus coquereli | reverse complement strand
CATGCAGTCATTAAATTATACCGAAATAATTTGACTACCTAACCCCGAGCGCAGTTTTTAAATGAAAAGAGAGAGCGAGTGGGATTTATAACTTCAGAGTGTTATTATTAATAGTTGTAGTGATGTTTGAGCCCATTTGGGATATATTCAATATCACTGAATATCTGAATGATATTCAGAAAAAAATCGCTGGCATTTTCATTCAGATGTTCAGTATACTGTTAAATTGCACATTCATTACTTGTCGATTTAGATTTGTTTTGAAAGTTTCTTTAAATAAATATTGTTACAAAAGCTACAGAACACTATATTACAAAGTATTATTTATTGAATTTAATTCATGGAAATAATCTATTTTTACTCCTCTTTGAGAGATACTTGTGTTTTTGATACATCGCCATTAAGTGCTTTTGACATGGGAGGATATTTTCATGTTTTTATAAAACCGATTGTTAACTGATGTAGCATTTTAGGATACTTTACAGGTAGTCCTTGCTTTTCCACCGAAATGTCGATCTGGAAGATTCACTGGGAAGCAGAACAAGATCAAGCCATCCATTTTACCTGTGACCTGTTTTGACTCACAGGAAAGGTTCAACTACTCATTCTCGCCACCAGATGGCATTTTTCTAGAAACTGAAGTGCTCACTTTGCCTCTTCCTGCCGCTGTGTTCATCTCCGCATTGAACACTGATACCTCAAGCAGTAGCTTCCAGGGAGGTGATTGACAGATAGGATGCCAGGAGGGGTGCAGATGCACGCTTGTTTAAATAACCACAGTATTCTAGCGGTGGGTTGCAATGACAAGGGGGACAAATGAAATAAATGCAAGGGTATTTTAGAGACTGTCTAATGGGCAGCTATAGGAAAAATGTAAAACAACACAAAACAAGGACTGCCTGTGCATAATCTGAAATATTTTAAAATATCTGTATTCTTTTTGCATTGTGAAAAAACAAAATAAATTTCGTGTGATAGTTTTGATGATGCAAGGTAGAAGCTCTACCTAGTTTTGAATGAATGTTTTTTTTAAGGAGGTGAGGATGTTATGGTGCTAAACTTGACAAAGGAG
>NW_012138636.1:3243496-3245886 GCF_000956105.1 Propithecus coquereli | reverse complement strand
CTCCAATGGCTTCCCATCTAATTTGGGATAAAATGTGAAGTCCATTCCCTGGCCTTACATGTCTTGCCCCAGTTACTTCCTTTACTCATGTCCCCCTCACCCTCTGTGCTTTGTCCATACCGGCCTCCTAACTGTCCCTAAGAACACCAGGCACGTCTTTGCCTTGGGGCCTTTGCATGCACCATTTCCCCAGTCACCCACACAGCTGACCTCCTCCACTCTCACTGACCACCTGCATGACACAGACTCCCCGCCTGGGCTCACGCTCTCTGCTCACCCTGCTTTATTTTTCCTTGTAGCACTGATCCCATCTGACGTCCTGTGTTTTACGTGTTCATTTGTTTGCTGTCTGCCTCTGCCCCATTAAAATGTCAACCTGGACTTTGCCTATTTTATTTACTGTTGTATCCTCAGCCCCCAGAACAGTGCCTGGCACACAGGAGGCTCTTAATTCTTATTTGTTGAGTGAATGAAAGGAAGAAAGGGGGAGAAGGGGGGAGGAAGGGAAAGAGAGGCTTAGGAGTCCCTAGAAAGGATTTTAAGGACCTACAAGAATGTTTCTAAAACATCGGGTTTGAAATAAAGAACATCTGGTTTTCTTTGAGTGCCTGGTCTTCAAAATTATATGGTTTGAACCTTCATTTATGGTGTCACAAAAACACTGGAAATTAAAATTAATTCCCTCTAGGAGAAAAAGTCTTTTCCTTCTCATCATCATAAACTTATCAAGCAGCAACTTTGTTATAATCCTCTTAGGACTTAAATGAAAATGATCTGCAACTTTACGAAGATCAGCTTTATTATGTACTTAGGAATTTTGATGGAATTTTAACTAATAATTGAGAAATAAATTGTGTTACAAGTTTATTGACATACATTATGGATTAAATAAGCTAAGAATCGCTAGGCGAATCTTGATATTAGTGTTGTTGTTTGTTTTTGCTGTTATTTTGCTCATGACTTTACTCTTTCTTACTGCCTTCTTTTATTATTAATATTCCACTAAGTTTTTTATATTGAGCTTGTTGTATACTCATTCATGGAGGTAAGTAAAGCATATTATTCTTCTCCTACTAGGAAAACAGTATCATCCTAAATGGGACTGTGATGGTCAGCACCACCCGCCTACCCAGTTCCTCCAGTGGAGACCAGCTGGGCGCCGGGGACTGGGTGCGTTACAAGCTCTGCGTGTGTGCCGACGGGACCCTCTTCAAGGTGCAAGTAACTGGCCAGAACATGGGCTGTCAGATATCCGACAACCCCTGTGGGAACACGCATTAGGAGAACCCCAGAGGTCATCGACATGTTCATATCTTGACCTTTTTGTAAGAGTGTGCATGTAAATCATTATTTTTACAGAGTTTGCAATAACTCACTGTAATTATTCGAACTGCAGAGCGCTGCTCTGTTCTGTAGTCTCCATAGTTAAAATGTTCCGAGAGCCTAAACTCTAACACATTTATTAAGTAGCACTGATCTTCAGATTACTGTTCTCTAAAACAATTGTGAGAAGTGAATAAAATCAAAATTAATCTTTAAATAAGTGTTTTTAAACTTCCACTCTCCCTTTTCTAAAGGATAAAGGGCCGAAGCACTGTTTAGATGCACTATAAGTAGCTTTTGGTGACTGTAATGAGCATAGACCCACTTAAGATGTTAAAAGGTACACCACCCGTGCTTCATGCTCTGCCTCTTGGCTTTTGGAAGGAAAGACACCGATTTCTAGTGCATTAACTTTGAGCCATATTTTCACAAGCAAGTGAAGTCATTAAACAATTTTACGTATGTGAGATCAAAACTATGGTTTCCTAGTTTTGCACTAGGAAGAAAATATCCTGTAATGGAATGTTTACTTGAAATAATGATAAATATTAAGTGTTCACAATGTGTTAGGAACTAAAACATAATCTCAGCTTTAAGTAATAATGATAGCTGTCATTTATTGAGCATCTGATACACACTAGGCACTGTCCTAGGTGTTGCATGTTTAGTATCTCTAATTCTCACCACAGCTCCGCAAGTAGGCGTTCTTATCCCAGTTTTACCCATTAAGAAACTGACATCGGAACAGTTAAGAAACTTGTCCAACATCCCACAGTAAGCAGCAGAGTTGGGATTGGAATTCAGGTGTGATTGAAACCTAGAAGGAATTCATGGTACCTGATTCCAAATGCCGTGTTCTTTTCATTATCTGCATTGACTTTTCAATTATTTAAAACTCTAGAAAGATGAGTAAAGATTAATTTAAACTTACCTAAGAAGATAAGAATTAAACAAAACAAGTATGCTTACTCTAGTTAAAAGAAAAATAAATCTCATGTCAGACAAAAAAGAAATCACTGTCGGAGTTTAAACTATCTTAAGCCAATTGCAAAATTTTATACTACAAA
>NW_012138636.1:3238142-3240190 GCF_000956105.1 Propithecus coquereli | reverse complement strand
GATTTGAGGTAAATGTGGAAGGATATGTAGGTTTGGGCTTAGAAGAGGAAAGGCATTGAGCTCAGAATTAGGAATGAACTAAAAGCTCATTTTAGCATGAGATATGCATATATGGCTCTTCGCACAAACCACATCTTGCAGTTGGCCCACATGCACTTATAGGAGGTCATAATTTTAGCTAGATAAGACAAGGCTTTGTAGGCCAACCTGAGAGATTCGAGCTGTAGGCGATAAGGAGCCCTTGAAGATTATGAATGAAGGAATGACATGACGAAAATAGGATTATGGGAAAATAATCCTTTGGAATCGGCCAGGATGAATCGAAAAGAAGGAAAGTCAAGAGGCAGAGGCAGCAAGAGCAGTTAGGCCATTCAAGGATTTCAGACTGCAGCGATGAAAACTAGAAGGGGTGTCATTAGAACAGAAAGGAAGAGACAATTTGTTGTAAACTTATATATTAAATAATTGATTATTTGTATAATGCTTGTTTTTAAAAGGAATTTAGTTTAATTAAAACAAATCAGAAACATTACCCATTTTCTTTTAAATGTATCTTTGTGATACGTTCAGCCATTGTAATTTGTATATACTTCTTTTAAAACTTTCAGTTGCTTGTCAAGAATTTTTGGCGAAAAAGAGACTTGATATTTCTCTTTCTTAGTACATCTTCACGGTTCTGAGGCAGAACATCCTTTTTATAACACATTTTACATTGTATCTCTCTACATGATTTCAAAATGACTTGAAAAGTCACAGAAGCCACAAAGCTTGTAGTTCTGGCCGTAAAAAAAATCAAGAGTCTCTTTTGTGAGTTGAACTTTCTACTCATAGTTCTGGGAGGTTCACAGTTCAGCGTGACTGGATGTCATTCATGTAATAAACCACATGGCTGATGGCAATGTCGCAGATAAGCATAATAGACTTTGTTCGGTACTAATGACCAGCAAAGAAGCAGAGAGGTCTTCAGCCTCGGTAAGGTTTCACTCACTCCAAAGCAGACGACAGTGTCAACGATACTGGACAAGCCAATGCACAGGTGAGGCCCAAGTGAATATGTATTTTCTGAAAAGTTAGGGGAGTCCTTTCTTTAAAATGTGGCATAATTTTAATTTTATACTATAGCTATACCGTTTTGGTAGCTACATTTTAATGCCCCAATTTCTAAGAAATCACACATTCACTTAAATGGGCAATCAAGGCAAGATACCTTTCCTAAATCTTAAATTGAAAATTAAATTTTCTGCTTCTTATTTGCTTTAGTTACTACATGTTATTTTGAATAAATCAATTCATTTTACTTTTTTCAGGCATTATGAAAATCCTCCGTTTCAGAGTTATCACCACAGTTATAGGTCTTTATTTTACTGGAACGATGACAAATCCATCAAGAAAAAGCAGCATTTTATTCAATTCTGAGTGCCAATGGAGAGAGTATCTTCTGACAAATTGTTCTTTTACCAGAAAGCATGATATACCTGTGGACCTATCCCAGACGGCAGCCACAGTGGATATAAGTCTCAGCTTCTTTAGAGTTCTCTTGCAGTCTCACACGAAGAAAGAATGGAAAATAAAACATCTGGACCTCAGTAACAATCTCATATCGAAAATAACCCTAAGCCCGCTCGCATATTTGCGCACTTTGGAAGTGTTAAATCTCAGCAACAATGCCATCCGCTCTGTCTCATTTGATCCGCCCGGGCCTAAGTCCTCATGGGTGAAACACCACAGAAGCAGCTTCACAAATGGGCTTCCGTCCCTAAAGGTGCTAATTCTGCAAAGAAATAAACTCAGCGACGCTCCCAAGGGTGAGTACAATTTTAAAAGATGTACTATAACGAGAAACAGCGTGTGAAGAGTTCATGTTTTATGTCCATAAGAATTCCATGTTTGTTTTCAGATTCAAGGAAACAGATGACAGTGAAGATATTTGATCAGAGCAAATATAACAAAATGAGTTTCTTAGTGGAATTGGAAATTACAGTGTGTGCTTCGAATTTATAATCGAAGCAATTTAACCTCCCATCAGTATAATTTACATTAACGTTATA
>NW_012138636.1:3234984-3236867 GCF_000956105.1 Propithecus coquereli | reverse complement strand
AGTGGAATCATACAATGTGCATACTGTTTTGTCTGGCTTCTTTCATTCAGTATAGTTCTTTTGAGATTCATCCATTTTGGTGCATGTATCAATAGTCTGTTCCTTTTTGCTCCTGGGTAGTATTCCATTGTATGGCTACATTATACTTTGTTTTATCCATTCATCCATTAATAGATCCTTTGGTTGTTTCCAGTTTGGGGCCATTACAAATAATGCCATACACTCAGTTTAAATTTTTTGTGGTCAAATGTATTGACATTTTCCTTTATAATTTCTTCTTTTGTTTTTATTCTGAAAAACAGCTTCGTCCAATTTCAGCTCCACCAAGCTCTTATATTTATGTGCCTCACACCCCATGGATGGCAAAATTGTCAGAGATTTTTCAAGCAGATTATACTTTTAAGCCAACTGGAATTTACTTTGTTGTGTAGGGATCAGAATATTGTCTGCAGGTGATCTCCGGAATTCACCCAGGTCAGATTACTTTATTGGGAGCTCTTTTCCTGAAACCTGGATCTCAGAGTATCTCCCACCGTCAGGGCCAGCTAGATACCGTGCCCTGGGTTTTCTGCAGACCGGAACTGGGAAGTCATGTTTGATGCTAGCTTACTAACAGCTTCTGCCTTCATCTTCATCCCAGCACCAGCCCATTCATCAGATAGTGTGGCAGCACTTACAGAACAGTCCAGCATAATTCACACGAGTCACCTGAGGCTGGTGGAGCTCGTGTGCCAGCTCTCACTAAACGACTCTCATTCTATAAATAAGAAAAATATCTTGACAGCCAATAGCAGGTCTCACCGTCTCCTATGCAGTTGACTGTTATTCCTCAAAGGATTGTACCTATTGTCTCGAAAGTTACACGCTGGGTCCAAATCCATTTCACATGTCCCTTATTTGGACCAGCAGGCCAGCAGGCTGTGTTCTTCTCTGACAGCGGCAGGAGCCAAGAGAGCAAGTCCCGGCACACAGGCATGTTTCTAACCTTTGCTCGCACCACCTCTGCTAATTTTCCATTGGCCAGAGCAAGTCACATGGCCAGACTCAACTCAGTGGGGTGGGGAAGTGTCTTCTGCCCGCAGGAGAGTGAACTGATGAACAAGCACCCAAACTACTGCACCTGGCTTCCACTGGGCTCGAAAACCTCGAAGATCACGGTAATCAAAGACATATCCCAATTCCAGCTATGAGAAACAATTTTTAAGGAAGGTAACTAAGGCATAGAGACCGTAAAAGGTGTTCACTGACTCATATCAAAAGTCACAAAGACGGAATAAAACTTAGTCTCTTAAGTCTCTCTCCACGACCCTATTAATTCCATGACACAAGCAGGAAAACTGAGCGACCCCAACACATCTGGCCATTTCATTATGTATTCCACGGCCCAGACCATTCTTTTGCCTAAAAAGCCCTGACCTCCAGTCTTCTTTCCCCCTTTCTAAATTCAAGTTCTCTTGCAGGGCCCTGCTCATATCTTTTTTTTTTTTTTGTAATTAAAAAGATGGGCATGGTTAAAGGGTTATGATTAAGAGATCTGGGTTTTGATCCCAGCTCCACCTACCACAGCATTGTTTGGGCAAGTTCTTAACTTCGCTAGGCCTAGGTTTTTTAATTTGTAAAACGGTGATAACGCCCAGGACTTGGTGAAGACTAAAAGATGTCTGTGAAATGCTTAGAGCATGAAGAGTGCACAATTAAATAGGAGTTTAAAAATAATTTCTTTGTAATCCTAGCACTCTGGGAGGCCGAGGCGGGCGGATTGTTTGAGCTCAGGGGTTCGAGACCAGCCTCAGCAAGAGCGAGACCCCGTCTCTACCAAAAATAGAAAGAAATTAATTGGACAGCTAAAAATATATAGAAAAAAAATTAGCCGGGCATGGTGG
>NW_012138636.1:3226498-3231654 GCF_000956105.1 Propithecus coquereli | reverse complement strand
ATATTCAAAATTCACCCAGAAGCCTTCAAGCATCTCAAAAAATTACAGGTTCTAAAATCATTTTTATAATATTTCAATATGCTGACATAATGGGCAATTACATTCGGAGAATATTTCCACTGAAGAATTTCTTCATGTCCGGTTGTAATGGCCATTCATCAAAAAAGATACCTCTATTTTAACATCTCCTGAAAGAGCAGAAGTCACTTTCTTGCCTCAAAAATCTTGCCTCGAAAGCCATAGTCATGGACATGAATTTTACTGGAACGTAATAGCAGCAAGAAGTGGCACATTATTTTTCAAAATCAAGTTAGATCCAACCCCAAGTTTCCACTTACCAGTTGGCAAGAAATTAAATCTTAGTTCTTAGTGAGACTGCCTCCCTCTCTACGCTGCAGGGTCCGTCAAAGGTCTCAGGGGTTTTTTTGGAATCTGGAATGCTTGGGGAGGTCTCTGACCACCCTGGTTGATGCTGAGATGTCAACCAACCCAGGACTAGATGGGCCTCTGAAGGCCAATGACCCTGTTGCTTCCATGACAAAATGGGGCGCAAAATAATAAAAATGATAATGACAATAGTTCATACCTGTATAGCACTTACCATGTACCACAGGTGGTTCCCAACAGCAGACCCGTATTGAGGGGATCTGTGTCACATTTGGGCACAGCAGGCACGTGGCGGTGAGTCTCCTCGAGGTCCTGGCACGGCAAGGGTAGGGAACCCCTAAAGCTCTGCTCTAGGTTTAGCAGCTCCAGCCCCTTCTCCTCCAAGCCCCTTCCCCCAAGCCCTGCCCCTTTGGGAGTGTATCCTAAACTCTCCCCTCAGCGGGCCTTCAGCGACACCAGAGTGGCCTCCCGTGTGGCATCCAGAGGTGGTTTGGGAGAGTCTTGTCCTCCAGCTCCATCGCCCCACCGCACACCCCCATTCTTCCTTTAGTCCAGTGTCATTCAACAGCAGCACAATTCGAGCCACAGATGCAATTTTACATGTTCTAGTAACTAAATTTAAAGAGTAAAAATAAGGTACATTTCCTCTTAGTGATATGTAGTATTTAACCCAATATACTCAAATATTATCTTTTATACATGTAATCAATATAAAAATTATTAATGAGATATTTAAAATCCCTTTTCATACTAAGTCTTCAAAACCTGGTGTGTGTTTTCCCATTTGGACCACCCACACTTTAATTGCTCGGTAACTCTGTGTGGCTCATGGCTGTCGTATCAGGCAGCGTCGACACAGACAACCGAGGTTCCCCAGTGTTCTGCAAAGTAGTATTCAGGCGTGGCTGCAAGACAGGTCTCCAGCTGCCCCCGGCCATCCAGAACAGCCCCCGGGGTCCCTCCTTTACAGAGGGGAGTCTAGTGGTCTTGTGAGGCTGCGGTGAGCAGGGTGGATGACAGCCAGCTGCCTGCCCTTAAACCTGGCCTCGGCCACCTTCCAGCCACCCCATCTCGGGCAAGTTATCAAACCTCTCTCTGCCTCGGTTTTCCCACCTGAAAAATGGAGATAACTTAGTTCCTTTCTCCTAGAGTTTTGTGAGAATTAAGTGTTTTAATACACGTGCAGTGCTTAGAACAGTATTTGGAGTAACAGCAAGCTCTTCACAGACTTCATATATAAATTTTAAAGCGGCCACAGTGCCTGACTCTTTCAACATACAAATCTGTTTGTGCCCCTTCTTAGTTAAAACCCTCCTAAAGACTTCACCCTGGGCCTGGCCCCTGTCTGCCTCTCCGGCCTCCCTTCCGGCCACTCTCCTTGCCCCTGCACCCCTGCCTCTGTTTTCACCTCAAGCCCTCCCTGCTTACTGATCTTGCCTGGAATGGCCACCTATGTTAATACTATCAGTTTCTGCCTGACTGTCACTTCCTCAAGGAGGCCTTCCCTGGGCCTCCAGGTTGAATTAGGCCCTTTTTTATGCACACTTAGAGCATGTTATACTTTTTCCTTGTTGCACCTAACCCAACTGAAATTAGTTAGTTTTAAGGATGGCTAGTTGTTAACACCTAAGCCCCCAGAACCCTTCTAAGCTCTTTGAGGACATATACCATGTCTCTTACGTTTTCTAGTGCTTTGCATATGCCCAGGACCTGATGCATATTTTAAAATACTTGTTGAACAAACAAAGGAATGAATGAATGCATGACGATCATGGATAGGTATATTACTCATAGTTATCTACTGCTGCATAACAAATGACTACAAACTTAGCAGCTTAAAACCATGCACATACATTATCTCACAATTTCTGTGGGTCAGGAATCCAGGCATAGCTTAGCTGGGGCCTCTGCTTCAGGGTCTCTCAAGAGGCTACGATCAAAGTGTTGGCCAAAGCCGGAGTCTCACCTGAAAGCCCAGCTAGAAAAAGCTTCACTTCCAAGCTCACACGGCTGCGGGCAGGTTTCGGGTCCCGTGGGCTGATGGAGTAAGGGCGCAGTCCCTGGCTGGCTGTCGGCCTAAGGCTGCCCTCGGTTCTGTGCCACGTGGGCCTTTCCAAAGGGCAGTTCACAACGTGGCAGCGTGCGTCAGAACCAGCAAGGACAAGAGCCTGCTAGCGAAAAGAACATGACAATTTTATGTAATGTCATCATGGAAGTGACATCCACAAATCACAGGTCCTGTTCACACTCAAGGGGAGGAGATTGCTCAAGGGCATGAATACCAGGAGGCAGGGTCACTGGCGACCATCTTAGAGTCTGTCTGCCACAGCAGCTATCGGGACAGATGAGAAAGCCCACTTAACTTCAAATAGGTAGTCAAATTGCCTGGGAAGCTCATTTAGTACATTGTATACTGATTATAAATAGTATATTTGACTATGTAATTTGCCCTACGTTTGTTTTATTTCCTGTGCATTTTAATTGTACTTTATGAGTCTTCTGCAGCTCGCCTGTAATAGACGCCACAGGCAAACTAAAAATCAGCTCCAAGAATGTGTTAAATGCAGCCGTCACACTCAAATGCACTGGAACTGCCCAGAATCACACTATTTCTCCTTCTCGATTATCCCTTCTACATGTTTGGCAATAACTCTAAAAACTGGTTTTGGAACATGATGAACATATCTGGTACCAGAAAGCTAAATATCAAAATGGATGTTGTTCTTCTTCTGGGAGATGAATTTAATACTTGCACTATTCTACGTGACTTCCCATGTGGGAATCTTTTCAGAAGCCGGATAGATTTTTCAAAGCATAAATTCATCACCTCGCCATGTTTAGATGGAATGAAATCAGTTTCAATGACATTTCAAATTAGCATTTCTTTTCTTAATCTTACCCCCTTCTTCTTAGATGCAATGATTTGTGAAGTAATATTATATGCCTCTCTCAAACTTTCCACCATGTACACCCCTTTTAAATGCTGGTGGGTGGGTATTTCTTTAGCGAAACTGGACTATTCTGTTTTAATCTTTTTTTCAGAAATTATTCCTCCTGAATAATTTTATTAATTTTCTGTCCTTCCTCCAATTTTGCTTTCAAAACTAGATTCAAAACTGCTCTCTGATTTGAATATAATAAGATGCTAAGACAAAAATAATGCAGACATGCACTAAAAAGGAAGTAACTACCTGAAAAACATAAAAATATTTCAGTTGTTGTTGAGGAGGTGTACATAAGAAAGCTACTGATCCTCGCCAAAGCCAGGCCAATGCCAAGTGTTTTTTCTTCCTAAACCCACGGTCTCCTGCTTCTAATCCTTGGCAACCTTCCTTTGAGAGTCAACACCACGTGGCTACTCAACACTGCAAGATTCACCCTCACTACCTAAGTTCACAAAAATTCTGATTCTGCACGTAGCGGTCTTGTTTGTAGCACTGTGTGATCGTTTGCTTGAATAAGCTCTTCTTACTTATTTACATAACCCAAGACGTAAATGCTGATTTTCCCCTGATGTCTATAAAACAATTGGTCTTGATAACCTTCGGCCTTTCTAGCTTTCATCCATAGTCCTCTATTTTAAAGCAAGGGTTGCATTTTCTCTTTTATGATTTTCTCTTCTCCTAACACCCACCTGCCCCACCACAAACCCCACGAACCTGCCCTGGTGCCTCAGCTCCAGGCTTCCTCCATCCAGCCCTTCCTTCCTTCTCTCTCCTGCCGTGCTGGCTCGGGCTCCAGGAGGGTGTGTTCTGTGGTGGAAGGCACACAGCTGTGAAGTCAGAGCACATCTCAGCTCTGCCATGTTATTCATTCATTCCTTTCCAGTATTTACTGAGCACTTGCTATGTACCAGGGTAGGGTCTATGCGGGATATACTATGTGGCCTAGTCCAGTTTCTTCCTCTGTAAGAAGGAGACGATGAGGAAGTTGTGAGGAGGATCAGAGGTCGTGTATGCAAAGCAACCAGTAGGGTGTCTGGTAGACAGCGGTGCTCTATAAATGGTAGCTAGAGCGACTCCTAACTGTGCTTTCCCTGCTGTATCATGCTACGACCATGTTCAGCTTCGACAGATCCCGTGTTTTTAGAGCTACTGAATCCCTTTTGTTCCCCAGTTTCCCCTTCATTTCCAATCAGACTAGAAAAATTAGTCATCGTGCATGTACTGAATAGCCATGGATACACAGAAATATACTACTGCCCTGGAGATAATACTTGATGCAAAACATCTCTCTTTGGTACTTCTGGTCAACCACGATTCTTCTATGCGCTATGTTCTCATCATTCAGTATTTTCTACTGCTTTCAAGATCGCAGTGCTTCTACAAATTCTTGACCTGGTATCCAATTCTAGACCTTGATAACATGAGAGCCTAGGTTTTATTGAATAGTACAAATTGGAACTCACAGGAAAGAAGAAGAGAAAATGATGATCTATTATAGGCACCATACTTGAAGCTTTCACATACAGTTAATCCTCACAACGACCCTGGGAGGTAGGCTCAGAGAGAGTTATCAATTTGCTAATACTTGTAGAGTTTTTAGGGGCAGAGCTAAGATTTAAACTCAATGATTTTCTAACTCAGAAACCAGTGCTTGGCCGGGTTCGGTGGCTCACGCCTGTAATCCTAGCACTCTGGGAGGCCGAGGCAGGAGGATCACTCAAGGTCAAGGGTTCAAGACCAGCCTGAACAAGAGAGAGACCCCATCTCTACTAAAAATAGAAAGAAATTAGCTGGACAACTAAAAATATATAGAAAAAATTAGCC
>NW_012138636.1:3223509-3226448 GCF_000956105.1 Propithecus coquereli | reverse complement strand
TCCTTGTGTGTGTCTTATCACTGGACCAGACTAGACTCTTTAAGGGTAAGGGTCATATGCTTTCCATACTTGTCCCCAGTACCAAGTGCCTCGCTCATGACGCATTGATTGATTTGCTGCCTTGATGATCTCTTGCTTAGTCTGTACAACTAAAATGAACATTCGGCAACCCAGACGGCGCAGCCATGTCAATCAGGCCATCCTCTCTCTGCATGATCAGCTTTACAATAAGTACCCTGCAGAAAGCAGACAAGGAATAAACCCTCCTGAAACTGAACCAGCCTGATCTGTCACGTGATAGTTGGTTAAAGACACATGCGAGAACAGAGCAGAAGGAAATGTAAAATACAGGCTCTTGCTTGCAAGACGCACATGGGACATCAAATCTGAGAGGCCACTGCAACTGGCACCTTATTGTCAACCTTTATTTGTTTTCGGTGCCAAATGGAACTCCTGGTTACGCTCTGGAATCAGATGGAATACAAAGGCAGAGACCAAAATTCAATTTGATTATGTTGCTAGAAAACAAAATCTAGCTATCACTTGTTACCTTTGAAAAGTATAAGAACGCCTAGAAAATAATCATAATATCAACAACAAGTAGTTCTATAAAAGGGACAGGGCTACAACATAGAACAAGAAAATCTTAAAACTGGAAGAATTCATTCACGTAAATAAAGCATCAAAATAACTTTTTCCTCTACTGCCATAGCAAGATGATTTAACAATTAAACAAATATTTATTTTCCACCTCTTTCAATCAAGGTTAGATTTTTTTTTTATTTCAGCATATTATGGCGGTACAGATATTTAGGTTACGTATGTTGCCCTTTTCCCCGCTCCTCCCTCCAAGGTTAGATTTTTAATTGATGCTCTTATTTTAAAAGTGGCACATGCTCATTGAAAAAGAGAATTCAAAAGTGTATACAATAAAAAGGAAATTTCCCTCCTTATCCTCCCTCATTTCCCTCAATCATCCTACTCCTAAGTATAACTACTATTAATAGTTTATTTCGTCTCCTTTCAGGTCTTTTTTCTGCTCAATCAAAATATACGTATTTGTTTGCGTCTGGCTCTTTTTTTTTGAATAACATTGGAATTTTACTCTGTACTGTTCCGCATTTAACTTTTTCCTTCATGTTCAATCAGTTCACATGTCGATCCACCCCGTTCTCGTTTGAGACTACGTATTATTTCATAGCACTAATATAACATACTTTGTTTAATAGTTTCTCAATTGAGAACGTTTAATGTCGTCTCCAGTTGTTCACCATGGCAAAAAATGATGCAGTAAATATCACCAGTTTAGATTTTAATTTACTTTTTAATTTTAACAGGACTATGGAAACTGAAGTCTTTGCAGAGTTTGGATCTGTCATTCAATGGGATATTGCAAATTGGGTTGTCTGATTTTCATAACTGCCTACAACTGGAGAACCTCTATTTAAGGAGCAACAAGATATTCAAAATTCACCCAGAAGTCTTCAAGCATCTCAAAAAATTACAGGTTCTAAAATCATTTTTATAATATTTCAATATGCTGACATAATGGGCAATTACATTCGGAGAATATTTCCACTGAAGAATTTCTTCATGTCCGGTTGTAATGGCCATTCATCAAAAAAGATACCTCTATTTTAACATCTCCTGAAAGAGCAGAAGTCACTTTCTTGCCTCAAAAATCTTGCCTCGAAAGCCATAGTCATGGACATGAATTTTACTGGAACGTAATAGCAGCAAGAAGTGGCACATTATTTTTCAAAATCAAGTTAGATCCAACCCCAAGTTTCCACTTACCAGTTGGCAAGAAATTAAATCTTAGTTCTTAGTGAGACTGCCTCCCTCTCTACGCTGCAGGGTCCGTCAAAGGTCTCAGGGGTTTTTTTGGAATCTGGAATGCTTGGGGAGGTCTCTGACCACCCTGGTTGATGCTGAGATGTCAACCAACCCAGGACTAGATGGGCCTCTGAAGGCCAATGACCCTGTTGCTTCCATGACAAAATGGGGCGCAAAATAATAAAAATGATAATGACAATAGTTCATACCTGTATAGCACTTACCATGTACCACAGGTGGTTCCCAACAGCAGACCCGTATTGAGGGGATCTGTGTCACATTTGGGCACAGCAGGCACGTGGCGGTGAGTCTCCTCGAGGTCCTGGCACGGCAAGGGTAGGGAACCCCTAAAGCTCTGCTCTAGGTTTAGCAGCTCCAGCCCCTTCTCCTCCAAGCCCCTTCCCCCAAGCCCTGCCCCTTTGGGAGTGTATCCTAAACTCTCCCCTCAGCGGGCCTTCAGCGACACCAGAGTGGCCTCCCGTGTGGCATCCAGAGGTGGTTTGGGAGAGTCTTGTCCTCCAGCTCCATCGCCCCACCGCACACCCCCATTCTTCCTTTAGTCCAGTGTCATTCAACAGCAGCACAATTCGAGCCACAGATGCAATTTTACATGTTCTAGTAACTAAATTTAAAGAGTAAAAATAAGGTACATTTCCTCTTAGTGATATGTAGTATTTAACCCAATATACTCAAATATTATCTTTTATACATGTAATCAATATAAAAATTATTAATGAGATATTTAAAATCCCTTTTCATACTAAGTCTTCAAAACCTGGTGTGTGTTTTCCCATTTGGACCACCCACACTTTAATTGCTCGGTAACTCTGTGTGGCTCATGGCTGTCGTATCAGGCAGCGTCGACACAGACAACCGAGGTTCCCCAGTGTTCTGCAAAGTAGTATTCAGGCGTGGCTGCAAGACAGGTCTCCAGCTGCCCCCGGCCATCCAGAACAGCCCCCGGGGTCCCTCCTTTACAGAGGGGAGTCTAGTGGTCTGGTGAGGCTACGGTGAGCAGGGTGGATGACAGCCAGCTGCCTGCCCTTAAACCTGGCCTCGGCCACCTTCCAGCCACCCCATCTCGGGCAAGTTATCAAACCTCT
>NW_012138636.1:3203305-3212404 GCF_000956105.1 Propithecus coquereli | reverse complement strand
GCTGGTAACCAATGGCGATGTGACCATAGCATGGCAGTCTTCCAGAATTTCCTTTCTGAATCCTGGAGGAAAAACTGGAACGTCATTTGCAGTAAGTCTGTAGGTAAGTGAGCAGTACTTCTCTCTGAAATGGTTCCATTTGAACTGAAAAATGCACATAAAAATGTAGTCCCATTTGAAACAATGACGGTCCCTCCGAAAGCCAGAGCGCCAATCCCTGCCATTAGTCAGCCCTGGGCTGTGTCACAGAAAAATCACCGGTGCCTAACTGCTCTCCTCAGTTCAGGAACGATTTTCTCCATGTGGTCAAAGAAACCTAGTTCAAATCACACAGAATCAATTGGATTTGGTCAAAAACAGAAATTTAACTAAAAGAGAACTTTGCCCTGAAGCCCCAAAATGTCACGATTTTCCCCAATTCTTAACAAATAATTAATGAAAGAACTTTTAAAAATTGAAACATTATTTTAAATACTCGCCAACATTCTGAAAGCGTGATCTCATACCTATACAAAACAAACACACGTACTTCAAAAGTATGTTTTCCTTTGATTTGTTCCTTGCCTGGGAAGTCCTCATGTTGTCAGCCACACTTGTTTCGTCCCTTTATAAAAACCAGAGCTGGCATTCTGAGGGTGGGGGGCAGAGCGTCAGGAACCAGTAGAGAAAACTGGATATTTGGGGGGGTTACCAGCACTGGGGAACGGCGAGAAGATAATACTGCAAACCTCGTAGGGCTGAGAGTGGTGTAACAGGGGCCTGATGGAATGTTCTGGCAAATATGGAGCAGGTGAGGTAATGGAGGAAGGAGAAGCGATGTGGCTGCCCCTCCGGTCTGGCTTCTTCCTCCCAGGGGCAGCAGACAGGCAGGAAGACAAAGAAACATCCAGCCTCCTGGGCCTGACAGCCACGTGTGAACGTGCACGGAGCCACACGCATGCTGGTGGCATCAGACAAGAATGGATGAATTAATTCATGGATGAATTAGATAGATCGAAATTTAAAACTACTTACCATGATGTAATGTACACGTCAAGGTCTAGCTAGATAAAGAGGGACGAGGACCCGCGGGAGCTTTGAAACTCGCTGCCTCCCATCTCGGCGTCCGCTCAGTGCGCGTTTTCCATCCCCCGCCCGCAGGGAACCACGAGGCAGGCCCGGCGGCGCCCCACCGTCCTCCCGTCCGTCTGAATCGCAGGGGCAGCGGCGCGGGCGGGCCCGGGCCAGGCGGGCACCCGAGCACCCCCGCCCCGGGGCAGCGGGGCCCAGGGCGGCTCAGACGCGCGCGGGACGTGCGCGCCGCGGACCGAGACGGGGACGCCGCCGGGGACCTCGCCCTGGCCGTCTGCCTGTCGGTGGCCATCACGTTCCTCGCGGCTTTCTGCCTGGGGGCTTTCGCGAGGCCTTACCTCGACAGACTGTGGCGACAGAGTCGCTGCCGCAGATGTCGCGGAGGCCCCGGCTCGGAGCGCGCCTGTTCCAACGCGGGCCTGCACCGGGACGTCGGAGCCGCGGGGAGCGCGCAGCGCCCGAAGACGCCCCCGCGCCAGGCCGCCCGCGCCCCGAACCCCTACGAGAACCCGGGCTGGCTCCGGGCCGCAGCGCCCAGCCCGCACGCGGCCGCCGTTCCTGGCGGGACTCCGGGAGGGAGCGGCGCGGAGCCGGGCAGCTGGGGACCGAGCGGGGGCGACAACGCGCTTCCCGGGGACAGCGCGGCGCGCTCCCGTCCCCGCCCGCATCCCGACGCCGGCGACCACGGCCCGGCGTCAGCCGCGCAGGGCCGCATCGGCAGGAATGATGTTCCTGGGGGCCGGGATTATGACACCGTGGCCCAAGAACAGCCTCTCGCCGAACCTCCAGGGGGCGTCTCATCCCAAACCGTCTCGGGCTCCCGCCCCACGGACGCCGACCGGGACCCCTCGCTCTCAAGGTCAGTGGCACCTTCTGGCTGGGAAATGCGAACGCATCTCACAGCACCGAGGCCTGGAGAGAGCGCGGAGAGAGGGGACGCCGAGCCGCCACCGCGGGAGAGTGCGGGCCGGCCGCCGGGGTTTTCCGGGGAAATACCCGCGAGCGCTCCCGACGGCCTGCGGGCCCATGCCGAGGAAGAGCTTCCGGCCTCCTGCGGAGCGGGGACGCGCAGCGACCCGGGACACACGGACCCATCGGCCTTTCCTCCCACCTGGGGCAGCGGCCTGGATGCCACTCCTGCTGACGAGGCGCCAGTGCAGACATCTGCTCCTTGCGACACTCAGCCCGAGCTGGAGAGCGACGATGAAGGCTCCTTGTTCACTCTGAGTTCAGGGAGTTCAGAGGGTGCCAGGAGCGTGACTGAAGAAGAGGCGCTCGGCGGGGACAGCTGCGAGGCCGGGGAGCCCCTGCAGGACCAGAGCTCAGGGGCAAGCAGGGACAATGTCACCTTCCAGAATATTCTAGGGAGATGTGAGAATCAGGAAGATCAGTTTGAAAAACCTCTCATTTCTGGTCCAGACTCTGGTTTGTGCAAGACTCACCTGGAAAATGTCTCTAACATCGATAAATTTGAGGATCCATCACCCCTGCCCAGATCACTGGGGAACAGTCCTCCAGGGGATGAGAGTCCGGGCATGCATGTTTATGACTATGACACAGTGCCTCAGTCCGCGGTAACAAAATGGCTTTACTCACTTAAAGACTTGGTATTTTCAGATGTGGACATCGTACCACAAACGCCACCACATTCTGCAGACCTTCCCTCAGATCCTGATGAGGGGACCTGCTATGAAAGAGACTCAGACATTTGTAAACAAAAACCTTTCATGCAGGGAATAGACACAGCTCAAAGAGATACTCCTTTCGAGATCACTACAGGGGAAACCGTAGGACCTTCACAGCAAGATCCTGAAGGAGACGTGAATTCCAACGAGCTGGAAACTGATGCAGATGATGGGCTTGTACATCCACTGGAGGCCTGTGATTCCAGACAGGTTACAAGCCAAACACAATTGTCACAATCCTATGGTGATGAACCTGCTCTTCAGAGTGAACGAGGAGGAGGGGACTGTTTCGAAGATGGTTCCAAGAACCATGCACCATTATTACAAGAGCTTCCAAATGAAACCCGTTCCCTAAGCATACAAGAGCGCTTCAGTGGCAGAGATTGGGGTGAATGTTCAGAGGAGAATCTGTTGCACTTACAAAAAGATGATTCTAACTTTCATTCTCAAATGCAGACCCAGAGCAATCGGATGGGGGTCGGCTCTCTATATGAAGAACAGCTAAACCATGACAAAGACAAGAACGTTCAACCTGATAATCAAACGGAATTCAAGTGACACTTTTCGTACATATTAAAGCACTTACATGGAAATGCGTAACAGATATTGATGAATTCAGCACGAACACTTGCACAACTTTTTGGAGGTTGATCATGAAACTGCGAAATTGAAAGAATTTAGAGCAACTAAATATTTTTAATAAGTTGTGTTAAAAGAGAAGAAGGATGGTTTTCTAGAATGAAATGTAAATTAAAAACCAATTTTCAAGAAAAGAATTGATGTTGTCTGTAAAAGATATCAAAATTGCTGTAGATACATTTTTCTGTTACCTCAGCATCAGTTCATTCATGTTTATCACATTCCCTGGATGCCGTCCACACGCCCTTCAGCCACCGAGAAATGAGCTTCCGATGCTGGACGATGAGAAATAACATCGAGAATTATGCAGAGAATAACAAATCCTTATCCCCATCTATTCTTTTTTTCAAATTTGTCATTCTGTCCGTTCTTATCGCTAGTGTAGGCAACTGCACTGACAGTAGGAAGTATTATTCCAATTTGGAGCAGTTTCCAGTTGAATAATGAAATCAGACCCGGAAGAGCCCACCATTCAGACTCACCTATTCTGTAGATGAGGAAAGTAAAACACAGATTAGTAAATTTACGTGCCTAGGGTCACCCCACTAGTTCTTGTTCCCAAGCAGAATTCACTTTCTTCCCGTCAATGAGGACAACCTTTCTTTATCCTTACATCTTCCACTCCGGCTGTCTGCCTTCTGCGGGCTTGCTCACTGGATAGGAAGCCCTGCCACCCAGGAGAGTTAGGAAGCATCCTTTCCAGAATGTCACAGCATCTTGCAGACACTCTTTTCCAAGAGGAGCAGCTGCCTGTGGCAGCAAATGCCATATCTGACATCCTAACTGCTCCCCGCACCGTGACAGTGGGTGGGATTTGCAGCCGGATTGAGCCTCGTGCTCTTTCCCCAGGACCAGCCTGCGTCTTCCTCCTTTCGCAGTCTGAGACGGGCTCTGCAGAGCCAGCTTCAGAGACCGGCGCTTCCATGTCCTCCTCCCTCCATCACTCCCTGAGGTGCACATTTTTCCGTTCCACACCATGCCTTTCCCACATGGGTCTCTCCCTCAGGTTTACCTGGGCACACCTTGTACCAGGCAGCAGGGAACGCCTACGTGCATGAAAGCAATAACAGCACAAATGGCCCTCGATTTCCTTTTTATTAAAAAAAGTAGCTGGAATGTGTTTGTTCTGAAACTGTTCCCGCTAAAGACAGCCTCAACCCAGCATGCTCTGTCAAAAGTCTCCCACAACGGAAGGAGGTATCACCCAGCACTGCTGGCTCAAACTGTGAGGTCAATTAGGGCTGCCAGATTTAGCCAGTAAAAACACAGCCTGCCCAGTTGAGTTTGCATTTCAGATAAACAAATACTTTCTTAGTATGTAAGCATGTCCCATGCAATATTTGGGACCTCTTTATACTATTTTTCATTGTTTATCTGAAATTCAGCTTGCATTGGGTGAGCTGTATTTTCTCCAGCAATCCTATTTTAATATTCAAATAAAATGAACTGGAAAACCTTTCACTCAATGTACAGAGAGGTTCTGCAGTTCCAGCAAGGGAGGGAAGAAAGCGCGTATTTCTGAGCTGCATTTGCTGCGGCAGAGAAGTGATCAGACGTCTGATAAGTTCTGCATGAGGCATTAAGCACATACCACCGGTGCCTGCAAAAGCGCTTCTGTCAAAACTCGAGGCAGTGATTTACAAAGCGGTAAAAATGGGAATCCACTCCCACCGAAATGGGGGAGGTGCGGGGACCCAGAACACCAAGTCCTGCCTGTAGTTGCCAAGGAAAAACAAAATAAAACAGGACAAAACAAAATACTGCAAAAGTGTTTCCTTGCACAGAAGCAAAGAGTTACTTGTAGGGAGGGTGGATTATGTAAAAGCTTGGGGAGTTTCGAAAAAGGAGAGCCTTCCATTGTGTACGTTCCACCACTAGCAGCCAGGCCGCTCGCACACGTACCTCTCCACCTACCCTGGACTTCATGGCTTCAAAATGCAGCCGCTTTTACTTTAGCTGACTCAGCAGCCTGGGAGGTATTACTTTTCGTTAATTCCATTTAAAATACCGTAAGCACATTGAAAAATACCACAAGCACTGCTTTGGCTTGCTACATTGTATGCACACGTGCGTGGGAATGCTCTTATATTTACCACTCAATTCAACTGAACGCCTCTAATGTGCAAAATGTGTAAGCCACGGGATGAGGGTGGGGTGTGAGGGAGAAGGAGGGTGGTAGGGGTTGGTGCAACACAATCTTGCCCTTGGAGAGGGCACAGAATCCAGTGGGAAAGGCTCACCAAGACAAACTTCCTACGCCAGAAGCACAAACATGATGTCCAGAGAGACCAATTCCATGTTTTGGAAAAGCGGGGCAGAGGAGAGGGAGTAGGACTGAGAGCCTAGAGAGGTGGGGAGTATGCATGCTACACTTCTGTCCATATTTTAAAATAATTTATGGATTTATGCAGAAGAAACGCCAATGTGTTGTTTAGACCACATATCTAAATAATAAATGTTAAATTGCATTCAAAACTACCCAAATGTAATGGGCTACGGCTCTACGTGGGTCAGTAGAGGAAAAATCGATTTGCAAATTCATCAACCAGATTCAATTTACATTTAGTTATGAAGCCCTAACCATTTAGAACGATCTAAATCTACAGATGAAAGCATGTGGAAATTTTATCTTTGAGTATGTAACGTTATAAACTGCAATATGTAAGCGAAATTCAACACGCCAGAGGAAATGCAAATACACACTCATTTGTATGTGAATAAGATTACCATTTTTAAAAAATGAAATGTTTTCTTTTAAAAAATTGTGAATCCTGACCCAGAAGGGAATGCATAGATCGCCTTTTGTCATTCTCCATTAAAAAGCTAGCTCGGAATCTCTGTCTCGTTGCTTATTTTAAAAGAACAAAGGAGAATCCCCACATCTCGTCAAGTCCTGAAGCAGCAACCATGAAACTGGAGAACTCCGCGGGCACACAAGAGGCTGCACTGTTCAAGTACTATCCTCCCAGAGACTTCCCATCAAATCATTGTTCATTGAAGTATTTTCTTGTGTGTTTTCTGTTTTCCCAATAAACGCAAAAATCTTCTTTGTCTTGATCACTGCAGCACACCTGGGCAGGGGACAGTGCCTAGCACACAATAGGTGTTCTGTCAACATTTGTTGATTGAACAAATAAATTTTGACTCCAGATAAGCCAAATAGAAACAGCGTTTTTTAACATACCACGTTGGAAGGGCACACATGTTACTGATGGGCGTGAGGTCCCAGACTAGTCAATTTCAGAAGTGACAGAAGAACAATGCATCCGATCTCCTCTACTCATGACTTCAGGTGATTTCTTTGGAAGCATCCCCATATTCCAAAAGATTGAAAAAATTAGAAGTATATTTACTATTCCCAAGTTTCAGTCTAACTTTTTCTTCACTTAAAACATTTCCATAAAATTTCAAGCGAGAGGGAGCTACCGAGTACTGGCTCTCTGACAATTTTCAGCATTGGAAGGAAGACGACTTGCTTTGAACCAACTTTTATATGCTTTGGTGAAAAGAAATACATCTGTAATTGTACTTTTGAAAGGAGTTGCGTAAGGATTCCTGGGGATTGTGATCTGGTATGCGCTCCAACAGAGTGGTGGGAGGAAAAGGAAACTATTAACTGTCCTTACTTTTAAAGTGTGCAAGGTTAAGTATGCCTGCGAGGGTTGCGCATGCGCCCTTGGAAAGAGGGAAGGGAGAGGTGTTTTTCCACTTACTCTTTCCAGCTTTCCCTCTCTGCCCACATCCTTAGCACAGTGCACCTGGCTCTACCCTGATCTTCCAGCTAGGCTGAATGCTATGTATCCCTCCTTCCCTCTCCAATGCCCTAACCCTGTCTGGGCCACTTTGCTTCTCCGAGCTACCTTGCACCAGGTACAGACAAATCTCTGGTCCCCTCAGTGCAGCGCAGCAGGGTTTAGAGATTTTCAGGAAGAACTTTATTGAGAACTTAAAGGAGGGACTGGTACTGAGCTGGTATTCACCAGTGTGATCCTACTGGCTGTAAAGACACTGCGACACTTCTGTGCCAGCCGGCATTCAACAGCTTGCCCTCAACCCTGAAGGTCCCCCATCAAAGGGGGAACACCCGCGACAGCAGCGGGGGGCGACTCCAGCTCCCTGCCTCAGCGCTGGGCATGCATCCGTCCAGCTGGTTAGTGCCTGGACTTCCGCATCCTTGCATATCACCTCATGCGAGGGAGAATGAATAAAATTACACGTTCCAGAGCTCAGATTCCTCGTTTGAGGTTGAGGAAGACAGAGACCCGCAGGCTTTCACTGCCTGGGGGACACACCAAGGCTGTCCCCACAGAGCGGCCTGACACAGGTAAGCTCCCTTGCTGATGGAAGCGGGGATGCTTCCCTCCTCCTCCTGTTTCTAGCCTAGAACTTGGCACCAGGCCTCCTGGCCCAGTGGTTCCCAAACAGCCACGAGGATCGGCGCCCCTCTGTGAGGAAGGTTTTACCAACCTGCTGAGGTGTGAGAGACGCAAGAAATACACTCAGCGTTTTATATTTTTTTAAAAAGGAAAGTGATGGCTTCATTTGATTTTTTTAATTGTGAAACACACATAACATTTTCCATCTTAACCATTTTTAAGTGTACAGTTCGGTAGCGTTCAGTATATCAACATTGCTGTGCAATGGGTCTCCACAATCTTTCGTCTTGCAAAACTGAAACTCTGTCCCCGTTCCATTCCTGTAAATGGGATCATACAGTATTTGTCACTTCGTGACTGCTCATTTCACTTCGTCTCACGCTCTCAAAGTTTAGCCATGTTGTAGCATGTGTCGGAATTCCTTTCCTTTTCAAGGCTGAGTAATAGTCCATGTGTGAACAGACCATATTCTGCTGTCTGTTCACCCGCCATGGACACTTGGGCTGCTTCCACCCGTTAGCTATTGTGCATAGCACCGTTACGAGCGCGCACGTACAAATATCTGTTCAAGCCCCTGCTTTCAAGTCTTTTGGGTATATACCCAGAAGCGGAACGGCTGAATCATATGATAATTCTATTTTTAATTGTTTCAGGAACCACCATACTGTTTTCCAGGGCAGCCGTACCATTTTGCGTGCTCACGAACAGTGCGCAAGAGTGCCGATGTCGCCACATCCTCGCCAATGCTCGTTATGTTCTAGTTTTTAAATGGTAGCCATCCTAATGGATGTGATTATATACAGTGTTTTTTGAAAAGGTAAAATTATTCTATTGTCCTTTCTTCTGGGATCACATCTTTTCTTACTTCTTTTAAAGTTAAAATCTCCTTTCTTTTATCAAATGGCGGCAATTATAGACAGTATTTTTTTTTTAAACATCCTTACATGAGAAAATTAAAAGTTGACATCGTTACACCAGTCCTTTCAGTTAAAAGAAAATTTCAGGTCATGAAATCCAAGTCCAGAAAGCTACTGAGCAAGAAAGAGCCGTAGTAAATGCACTAATATCTGCCTGGGGTAAGAAGAGAATGTGTTTACAAAACAAAAAGAGAAAATGAATTGATTCTACCATAGATGCAATAAAGACAAAACAGATTGCCAATTTCACCAGCTCTAATCTAGGATGGACACTGAGCGGGTATCAGAGGCTACGGGGTAGACCCAGCCTCACCCACGGCACTCCCAGTAAGGCAGTCTGTGAGCTGAGATTAGACGCAACAGAAACAGAATGATAGGTTCAACTGGCCATATTTTATATTCTTCTTTAGA
>NW_012138636.1:3201256-3201725 GCF_000956105.1 Propithecus coquereli | reverse complement strand
CTCCTGCCACCCCAGTGAATCATAGCAGGGCCACTAAACCACTCACAAGGCACACAGACTTGCACAGCAAATGCAATTTCTTTCTTTCATCTCTAGCGGATATTCTTCGCGGCCCCCCGCCCACCCCGATAGCAGGAACGACTTAAGACTTGCCAATGAAAAATATTTCTCTCTCTTCCAATCAAAATCGTCTCCTTTCTACTTAAAATTGTAATCTGTCAAAAGTTAACTGAACCCCCCGTCAGGACTGGTGTGAGCAGTCCTACCAGTGACTCCTCTGTCTATTCTTCACTATTTTGGTGGCATCTGAGTATAGGAGTGACACACTCTGTCTCTGAGGCTTTGCAAGGCAGAGGTCCTCAGAGTTGGCTTTGCAGGAGGCAGGAGAAACAGGACTTGAACGACGTGTGAGCACTCCGAGACACACGAAACAGGTCGCCAAAAGGCATCTTTTTTTTTTTTTTTTTTT
>NW_012138636.1:3188158-3200619 GCF_000956105.1 Propithecus coquereli | reverse complement strand
ACAAAAAAACAAACCCTCTTCAGCTTACTTTCTCATAGCCAGGATTCTTCACAGTCCGTATTCTTCAGAGAGTGATTGCAAAGGAATTTCTTTCAAAGGACCGAATACATTTCCTCTGGAGAAGAGATTTTACATTTTAAATGATGTTTAAAAAAATTTCCACTTAATTACCATAGTCAATTTTTGTTTTTCAGTTTCCATTATTCTCAGCGTAGCCCACTTACTCACCATGATTTCTAAGCGAGTACTTCTATACATGGGATGATTTTATTTTCTGTTACGGCAATTGGAGATACATGCAAGAAACAAATTCGGGCAGGGGAAAAACTAAACATTTTTCTGCTGAATGTGCCAAAAGTGGTGAACGTGCCCTGTTTTGGATTATCTTCTGCCTTACAAGCTTAGAAAGGGCAGAGAGGGCCAGAAAGTTTGATGTATCCCTTCCTCATATGATCGGGTTGGTTTTTTTCCTTTCTAGCTGTAACAAAGTTCCAAAGGCAATTCTTTTCTAAAGGAATCCTGAAAGCTTTTCTCTAATCTTCTGCGTAGAAGTCACACTACACGCAAGGATCTGCAGGTGACGTTCCGATGAGTCGTTCCGGTATGATGCAACACGTGGCAGCAGCCATGGAAAAAGCATGTCCTGCCTTCACGGAGATGCAGACAAATCAAGGAAACTGCTAAAGAGGCAATTGTCCTCCTCACTTCTGCAGCCCTGGGGTGGACCTGATCATCTTCTTTTCTGTGGATAATGTTTTTCATTTTTTCTCTATCCCATTATTTCAAAGGGCTTAAAGATGTCCTTCAGAGAGACCTTCCTGTAACTTTCTTCCTTCCTAGGTATGTCTGCAATGCACACCAACTGGGTTTGTCTTGAGCAAGCATCAGTGATTTTTTTCCTTCCCTAGTCGACCTTGTTCCAATTCCATTGCTGGAGAACGTTTATTTCATTTCCTGTTACTGTACACGTGACTACCAGTATTGTCCAGCAGAACACACTCTTCCGTCACTGGAGAACGTGCTTCATTATTTTCTACCGCCTGCTGCGGGTTGCCATGTCCCGCTCCTTTTCATCTACTTGGGATTAAGCTTTGTCCTTTACCTCCACCTACTGTCCCCTCTTCTTTCTGGGTGTCTGGAAGAATAGAGATTTTCTTGGTTTGATCCTCAGCTTTTGGCCCAAATCACAGTTGAAATAACCATCTATGTCACCAATTTAAATAGTGTGCACCTGGGTTCTGGACTCTGTTTCTTAGGAATCTTGTCTTCTACTTCCGCTCTTGCTTTCAAGCTTCTGAAAATCATGAAGTCAGCATCAGCTCTTCCTGGGTTTTCTAATCTTTACGTGAGGTTTCTTATGTCCTGACACCTCTTTGCCCAGAGAGGGACCTTTGTGACTTGCTTCCTCCCCCACGTTTTCTGGCCACCCATGAGGGGCCGGAGGTCCTGCTCTCAGGAAGCTCACGCTCTAGCGTTTGACAACTTCAGGGAGTTGCAGCCAGGGCTGATCTGTATGCTGATAAGCAGACCAACCGGGTGGTAGCCCTGGGGACAGTAAAAATGGTCATTTCTGCCTGGTTCTTGGTGCACTCAATTATTAGCTCAATGTTTAGAAATACACAATACATGGTAGTAAATTTTTAAAAATCACTATTTGGCTGAGGAGTGTTTGTACTATCTTTAATCAAAACATTTTTAATGCTGTATCTGGAAGTGTTCTAGATTAAGAGAAACTAAAGTAGTATGACAATTAAATGAAATGCTTAGCCCTGGATTAAAAATAGCTATCAAGGCTATTATGGGTACAGATGGGGAGATTTTAACCCGGGCGGTATATTGGATAATATAAGAGTATTGTATCACTGTTCAACTTGAGTGTGCTCCTTGTATTGTGGTTATAGGACAATGTTCGAATTCTCAAATATGAGCTGTCAAGTGTCATAATGTAATTTCCTCTCAAATCATTTAGAAAAACAGTACGTCTAGAGAGCAAGAAGTCCACACACACACACACACACACACACACACGGTGGGGCAGGAGATGTGGTATAATAGTAGCAACTGGAAAATCTAAGTGATAGGTATAAGCGTGTTCATTACATTATTCTTGCATTTTTTTTTCCGTAGCCTTGAAAATTTTCAATAGAAAAAGTTGGGAAAAAACAGAAAACAAACAAAAAGTACTTTAAATGGTTTTGAAGAGAAAGCCAGAGAAGAAAGAATTTACAAATCAGTTCTGAAACCAAACACAAATACTTTTTATTTATGGGATATCGTTTTACATCGAGTCCATTAAAACCTAAAACCAGTTTGCTGTACTCGAGTTAGGTGGCGTGACATTGTTTTAGTTAAGCTGGAGTCACAGGACTTGCACACTTTATGGATGTAATGCAGGTACTGACGACACGAAGCATTCACAGTTATAGGTTAGCTGCTGTTCATTTAACAGTAACCCCCAATAGAAATCAGTTTATGAAAAAAAGCAACCCACATTTTGGTCTCATTTACAGACACCCAACATTTTAGTTGGTCAATGAATTCTATACATTTATGATACAACACTGGAAAGAATAAAGGATAAGGCTTACAGAGGTATTTTAGCAGTTGTAAGAACAAAATCCAAGGGCACAAACTAACTTTTAAAGCTTTCTGGATAAACTTCAAAAGCACTGTTAAAATAGAGACCGAGAGGCGAAAGAAATCTGTTGTTAAACCAGAATCTAGAGGTTTGTCTAGTCAGATGTATAAAAACGTAATTCAGAGTTCATGCTTCAGAAAAGGTGCACGTAATATTACAGTGGATGCTCGTGGCAAATTGAACAGTGCAATTTCTGACCTAGCGCAGCAGTGAACATCTGGGAGTTGTATTCCATCACGACGGAGTATCGCAGTGTCGAGTTCAAAACACAACGGAGAGGGAGAAACGGTGTAGACTTCGGTACTAAAGAAAAACCAGAAGAAGGCGCCCTGATTTACTTAACATTAGCCAGTAGATAAGCTGTCAGTGATGGTTCGGTTTTGCGTAACTTAGGGAAATTCTTAAGAAAATGTATCTTATTATTCCGTCCAACCCTTTTTTCTCCCGTTAAAAACAACTACATAAAATCAAGAAAACCAAGGGCAAGCAATCTGCCATCAGTAGTCACAGAGGTTTATTTTTCAAGGCAGTTGAAGGATTATTTGGAGTTTTCTAAATATGCGAGATTATCCCTTTGGAATACTTATTTTCATATCACACACCATGAAACAGCTTTTACTCGAGTTCTTCTACTGTCACCAAAATGTTCACTGTGGATGAAATGTAACGTCTCCCCCTTGTAACAATTCTTTCATATGAGGATAAACTGTGCTTCGTGTTGAAAAAATGTTCCAGATTCTAACATAACATTTAAAATAATTTTACCTATGATTTATATTTGCTTTAAACAAAACTATAGTTGATCAAATTTAAAACCGTTGCCTTTAAAGTGTGATTTTTTAACTTTCTGGGGGTACTTTTACAAATGAATCACTTCTCCACAGATCTGAACCTCCCCACGGCCAGGCGCCTCTGCAATACACATACATCCGTCACATTCGTCTCGCTAGCTGTCGCTTGCCATCGACATTTTCTGTTCTTTTCAGGTATTAATTTATGCAAACTGGTATTAATTTGTAAGGTTAAAAGTCAGTCTACAAACAAGGAATGGTTAAGTATGCTTAATCACTACAGAGTTTTTAAAACTTCTGGTTTATTTCACAGCAAACCAAATCTTTCTATTTGGTAGGAAAAAAAAAGTAGTTGCATTCTACCATACCATGATTTTGCATATGCACACACACTGTATATACATACAAAATTTCTGTCTTTGGTGGTTCAGTCAGGGAAAAAATAATATGGAAATCTGAACACTGTTCGCAAAGAAACCGTAACAGTGATCAAGAGTAGCATTGTCTGTGTGCTTTGCTCATTTAATGCCACTTAAAGGTTCACATGTCATCTAAAAGACTTCTTGGCCAGATTTCCAAAAAATCCAAACTTCTTCCAATCATCACATGCTCAATCAAGGATCTTGCTGACAACTACAGCATCCACTCGTTCAAATGCACCATTAGCTTTTCACTTGGTCAAATCATTAGACTGTTGTGGTTTCACAGAACTTTAGGGACTGAATCAGTATCATTCAATAGCACCAGGAAGTTGGGGTAAAACATGTTCTCTCTCTGTTTCCTCAAGAAGGGCAAGGCCAAAAAAGAAAAAAGACATAAAACAGAAACCTAAAAACACCATCCTCTTTACTCTCATTTCCTCATCCACATAAATAATGGCTATTCCCCTCTGTACAAATGACTCGGGTAATGACAAGTGGCCCCTCCAAGACAGGTCCCAGCGAGAACTGGGCCATCTCGACGCTGGTGGTCACGTGTCCACTGCCCGCAATGGACATGCTGCAAGGAAAAGCCCAGCGTGACAGAAACGAACAAGGAAAACAAACTAGAACAAAACACCTCTCACTCGTAGTATGGTTCTTTTCTCAAAAAACTAGAAATTAGACACCATAAAAGCTGAACTAAAAATTCAAGCCACAACTAAAAGTGCTCTGCATTTATAAATTGCCAGCAAACCATGAGGTTTTCACAAGGAGGCAAAGTGAATCTATGTAGAGTGGCACAGAGAGCACCAGCAGACCAAACACTGGCTAGAAGAATGCAAAAGGGAAATAGAAAAAGAGAAAAACCATCAAAGAAAGAATGTTTACAGGAATTTAAACCCCATTTTAAAAAAAAGGTGCAATTTGAATTTGTTCATTTGTACCTATATTCAAGCTACTATAGTTTTAACATTAAAAAGCAAAAAACTATACCCTTGCATGGTAGGAATGATTTGTGGCATGTTACGTGTCTATATGTTCAAATAATTATAACTTTCATGCTGATATTGTTGAGTAAACCAAATTATGTTTGGCATTTGCCTCTGAGAAGTTAGGACTCCCACCTCCTTCCAGAAGTCGGCCTCTCGGACAGTAAGGTTATTCTGGCAACGTTTACTCAGGTCACAGCTGTTTTGTCTTGTTTGCTGAAATGCTACATTTGAGACCGAACAGAGGATAACTGGTTCATTCGAAAAAAAGGGACTAGAAATACGCCACAAAATTATTTTTACAATACATTTTTGAAGAAATAATCTCTAGGTGAAGCTTTTTCTTTTTATACACATATACAAAATTTAAACAGCAATATACACATCATCACAGTGAGGACGTTGGCAAATTCACCAATCTGTAGTGTAAATACACACTGCGAAGCAGCCCTCCGAGAGAACAATGCTACACAGCAAGCAGAGCTGGCCCACTCAATAGCAAACACCGACACGTCCCTGCGCAAGGGAGACAGTGCAAGAAAAGCAGCATGCGCTTGGATACGAACAGCAATTTATGGCTAATGGGTGACATAACTGGTAACAGTGACTCTCTCGCTGCTGTGCAGACAGTCCTAGGACATCTGTTTGTCTTTATACCACTCCACAAACTCGTCCAACAAAACCGGCCCTGGAGAGAGGGAGAGAGAAAACAACGTGGCTCGGAGGCTTTTCCCGGCGAGGCTGCGGACAAACGCACGCGATGGGGCAAGAGAGGCGCCAGTACTTACACGCGCCGTCTTCATCATAGTTGCCGAGGTCAAGGTTAATTGTTCTGCTAAACTCTAGGACATTGCACCACTGGTCTTTATTAATAACTTTGTATTTTGATTGCTGATGGAGGGAAAAGTAATAAGAATTACTGACACTTAAAACGAACGAATGCGATGGTTTCAATTGCTGTATAAATCAACTAAATACAGTTCACGTAAGGCTAACTCTTTCCCTTTGAGCTGTGTTAAGCACCGATCTCAGAGGACGGTGAGGGAGACCAAGAGTAGAATTTAAGATGGCAATTTTCATTGCAGCTCAACACAAAATGGCAAGCACATCAAAGAAACATGATTTTGTATCCCCAGAAGTGAAGCTTCTAGACGGCCACAGTCCTTTTATATAAAATGCAGATAATACCTTTTATATAAAATGGGGAGATGTTGCAAGGATTAAAAGAGATAATTTACATAATTTATGTAAAGCACTTCATGCAGTGCTTGGCACAAAGTAAGTGCTAACTAAAGAGGAGCTCCCATTAATGATCCCGGACATAATCAGCACTGCCCATGGCCAAGCTGTCATCTTAGAGCACATGCAGGAGAAGTCACGTCATAAGAACCGCTAAGCGCCGCGAGTGGTCTCAAACCTAGGTGCTCTTGTCACTGAAGAAAATTGCTGTTCTAATAATTCACAACTTGAATCTGATCATAAAAGAAACTAGAAGAGCTGTGAAGTAGTTTTTCTATTCCTCTTAGACAAGAAATGTGCCGTACATATATCTGAAAATACGGTATCCTCGTATAAAGATTTAAAGATGAAATCCAGAACCAACAACTTTCAAATCCTCACCACTAAAACCGGGAACACAGTAAAACAATACAAGTACATAAAAAGCAAAGAGAGTTGAGCCGATGGTTTTGAGGACGCAAATGCAAGGAAAGCTGAAGTGGAAGGATTGCTATCTCCTTTGAAAAGAAAACCGCAAACTAATGTCAGAGAGGGAACAAAACACAGACTACAAGTCTAACTTTCTAAGCAACGAGAAGCAAAGGCCAGTCTTGAAACAGCTGATGATGCGCCTGGCATCGTGCAGCTGAATTTCCTCACGGCCAGGTCTTCCGAGTGTAAGAGCCCTTTGCATTCAGGCGCAAGTCCTGTTACATTCTCTGAGAACAAGGAACTACTTCCACTGATTTTCCAAATGGTGCTAACTCATCTCATGGGGGTATCAGGGCAATCAGAACAGATCAGATGTAGATACGGGTTATCAGGTAAACAAACACTTCTTATACTTGAAACCAGTTTTTATAACTTTCTCGAGGAGGCCCTGTTAGTAATGTTAAAAGAACTTTTAATAGCAGTCCTCAAAGAATCATGTAAGTTTTTCTGGACTATTACACAAAGTAAACTGTAAGAAAGATTATTTCAAGAGTGAAGCTGGAGTCAGGGTAAGGTCCAGGATTTCCTCAAAGACCCAACATCCTCGTCCTTACAAGCAAAGGACGTTTTTTTTTTTAAGGGGTTTGGGGCAGGAGGGCAAGGAGGATGCCATATATGACAACCCGAGTAACTCAAACTTACATCCCAGATACTACCAGGCCCTGCAGGATGACATTTCAACAAAACCAGCTCCTAATAATCAGTTCAAAATTTCTGATCATCAATACTTAAAGCAAACAACCAACAATGATGGAGTGAGGTGCTGGATTGTTTCTGATACAGATCTGAAAACAATTTAAACTGAACGGGATATGGTCAGTTTGCCTGATACTTAGACTGGTCCTCATGCTACTTAGAGATGAGAGTAGATAAGCAAGGTAGATTGTAACTAAGTAGATTACAACCTAGTTTTAGTAAGAAGGCAGATGGCTGTTTTTTAACCTTTGCTTAATAAAAGTGGAAATTCATCTAAAGTCAAAAGAAAGTAAATCTTATTTTTCTACTGTTATAAAGAGCAGGAAATCTAAACAAAAGTGAAGCTTTTAAATAGGGACAAGAAAGGAGGGAAGGACAGAGCTGTGGCTGTTTCTGATGCATTTGTACGTGGAATGATGCAACACGACATTAAACGCATAGAGATGCACTCCAAGAAGACAGGTAGCTGCTGACTGAACAGCAATTATGTCACCAAAATTCCTACAGGCAGAAAAGTACAACAAATAAAAAAGTACATAAAATGGTTAAATAAAGTATATTTGGTAGTTCTAAGCAAGCAAACACACATTTCATAAAACAACAATTTGGTACCTCTAAGAATTGGTGAAAAACTGGAAAAAGGGGCCAGATTTTTCCTAATAACAGTCCCAACATGCACTTGGCAGTGTTTATGTCTAGGCTGCGCTGGTCCTTCTCCTGTTTAACAAACAAAAACAAGGATGAGCCAGATGCCCCCAAATAATAAATTCCAGTAATCCAAATTTGGTATTTTACTTCAACAACAAATCAGTAAACAGCTCATATATCACACACCATAAAAACCCTGAGTCAAGACTGGGGAGGGAGATGGGAGGTCGTCAGATACAACGGAAGGCTTGGTCATTTCGGTAATATATAAACTCGCTGTGAGAAAGGTTCATGTCACTTGAGTGCTCACCCTAATGCAAAATCAGTTATGTAGTATCTACAATCATTTCATGGGATAAATACAAATCTATAACTCAATTACTTGCTTCACATTTTTGATAATTATCAAAATCATAATTGTTGACCCTAAAGCCCATAACTTAACTCAATAAAGTTTAAAGGGTTTGACTCCCATGCTTAGGAATCAGGTTTCCTTAATAAAAATGATTTTTCCAACAATTTGATGCCACTGATAAATTTTTTTCTTGTACCTAAACATGCTGGAATTAAGTTTAGCTCATCATAAATGTTGGGGCTCTGGAGATTCTCTCCAAATCAGAGGATATATTCATCTACTCAGTTGGTGGGAAAACAGTTTTATCTACCCAGTATCCTTCTTACCTTGGGTTTCTGAGACGTGACTCTCCTAGCAGAATGCCCCTAACTAGTAACCAACCAAAAGATAACATTTCAAAAGGGAACCAGTAAAGAGCACATAAACCCAAATATGGACAGATTAAGCTCATTCCGCTTATATTTGCAATTAAGAGCCTACTTTCTCATTCCCATCTTTATCTGTTTCCATTCCAGAACTACAAGTGGGCAGTTTCTATGGAAAGGAACAGAGGGCCTGGGACTGTAAGGATACCTTCCAGCAGTGGTCCCCAACCTTTTGGCACCAGGGACTGGTTTCATGGAAGACCATTTTTCCGCAGCCTGGGGGTGGGGGCGGGGGAGGCGGAGCTCCGGCAGCGGTGCCAGCAGCTGCAGCCTGGCTCCTAACAGGCCACGGACCGGTACCAGTCCACGGCCCAGGGGTTGGGGACCACAGCTTACATATCCAAAACTAGCCTCCATGTGGTAACTTAACTACAGTGGGAATGTGCAAAGTACTTCTCTGCAAAGGGAGGAAAGTGCCTGCTATCCCAGTGGAGTGGAATCTAAATGTTCAAATTAAAGGATGATGCGTGACCACTGTCAGCCACGTATGTGGTCACACATACCTCCTGATAAAATAAATCCTTACCACAAGGACTCTAACAGTGAGGTGCTCTTTAGTACACAAAGAATTTCTAGCCATGACACTGAACTGGGACTTAAACAAAATACAGCAAATAGAAGGGCCTCACTCAACGATAGCAAACAAGGTAGATGAAGATACAGAAAGATGCTGCTTAAGGAAGATGTACAATAGATCTTTTGGTCCCAGTTGTGAGGTACAAGCGCTAGTCACAAATAGAACAGGTCAGATGGCTCTGTGTCACCCTTCTCTGTTAGAAGTCACACAACTTAAGTCTGCTGCTGGCAGGGGTGTCCCAATTCCACAGTTCTACGCACCCAGGTAGGGTCTCCTCTCCACAGCGTTCTCTGCCTGTGCCTCGGGCATGCATGTGGTCCTGCTCGGGGCTGCAGCCCTCACTCCCAGTGGAGAAGAGGACGGTGGAAGAGGTGCTCTGGAGACTGCCTGCCTTCTACCAACCAAACCTACTGGTCTGTTGCGTTTTAAGGGCTTACACTTCTGCGATGCGCTGTGGAAGCAAATGGAAAACCTCCTCTTCCCCTGTAATGCAGGTGTGGCAGATGGCAACGGCACACCATGCTAGGAAGCACTCCACAAGAAAAACGAGTAAACTGTTGAGAAACACACGTGGCACCACAGGACCGGGCCAAAGTCCGTTTGCTGAACAACAGCTCACGCAGCACTGGGCTGACGACACTGGCGCTCTGGAAAAGTTTTCCTTTTGCAGAGTTTGTAATCATTCACTAAACCCAAAATCTCTAGTCTTGCTGTGATATGTATGTGCCTTCTTCCACCACCATCGGTGCCTATAGCCCCATCACAATGGACATACACTAAGGTGACAGAAAAGAAAAAAAGATACAAAGGACCTGGACAGACTCTTTGCAACAATATAACCATCTGACAAACTGATGATCATGAAGGGTTTCGATGCGTATGTTTGGCAGTGATGCCGAAACATGGAGGAAAGGCATCAGACTCACAGGACCGGAAAGCTGAGCGCACTCACTCACTCCTGCTCTGCAAGGGTGCCAGCCAGCAGCTCGCAATCACTAACACCATCTTCTGCCTAGCAAACAAGAGAAAGATATTATGGATGCACTCCCAGTCTGAACAGTGGCAACTCGCTGATAACCAACATTGCCTAGGGGTGGGCTTGCAGCTAAGTGCAAATGACCACAACCAGAACACTCAACATTCCTGGGAACAACACAGTCAAGAGACCCCACAGCAAAAATCTGCTACGCATCAAAATGGAGGCACTCCCAGGGGGTTCTCTGATGACAATGATCCTAATGGCATTCTCTGCAAAGGGGTTCCCAATTAAAAGTGAAAAGAATCTCCCAGGATGCTGTCAGGCATCAACATTATAGGTATTTAAAAAAAATAGTCGCCTTAACAAATTCAAGGAGTAAAGACATCCAAAAGCTCTTTACAAGAAATTAAACTAGTACACTTGTCAACACCAATCCTGTGACCCTCTGCTCAAGTGGCACCAAGGAACAAGGGGCAGACCAATAGATTTCTGCATCCCAAGGTCAGACTCTAAGCAGAAAGTACCTTGAGACAGCCCGCCAAGAGCCAATCGGCGGCCCCAGAAGGCCCACCAAAGTTAAAGGAGAAGAAAACGAAAACTTTTCTCCCTACCCACCTCTTAACCCAAAATATGTACGTATGTATTTCATAAACTTTAATTTTCTGAGATAAATAAAAAAAAATTTTGTGTCATTTTTCAAATAAAAACAGGAAGTAAACAGGTTCTATACACCAAAAATGTACCCACTCCCGACAATCTATAACTAGACTCTACCTTGTTGCCTTCCCAAATATGGATTAAAAACAGCAGTTACAGAATGGTATCAGATCTCTAATAGTACAGCAGCAAAACCAAAGAATCCTACTCTGAATATTCTAAGAAGTAATAAAATTGTATTAAGGTCTGACTTGAAGATCTGATAGAAAAAAGAAATAGTTCCTTTGTTTATATAATACTGTTTCAGTATAGGTCCTCCTGTAAGATGTTGTGACAATTAAGCATTTTTTTCCTTAGGTGGCACAAATGACTTATACTATAGCTGAAATTAATTGTAAATATGTACATGTAAAATTGATATTACAAAAATAAATCTTTAACACATTGACTGCCCCACCAGAAAAAAAATTTTTTTTCCTTGGGGCCACAGTGTTTTATTACAAAAATAGAATAAAAACTTTGAAAACAAAATGATCCTTTCTAATTGAATGAAAAATTTGTTATTTTTTATTGTTTTCTGTGTGTGAGTTATATGCAACTTGAAAAATAGTTCACTCGGCTCCCGGTGTAGAGACGTGTGAGTTACGTATGCTTCACGAGGCCCTGGGCTCAAAACTAGCGTGAGTTAAATACAACTCACATGGCAGTTACCATGTTAAACATCTCGGTATCCAGATGTGCTCTCCGCAGAGCCACGCCGCCTCCCTGACTCAACTGCCATCACCCCGTGGTATCTTGTCAGAGGGAGATGGCGGGATAGAAATTCAAAGGCCAAAATGACCAGTTCTCTCATACGATTGGAATTTTGTTTCAGTATTTTTATGTATAGGGTTTTTTCCCCCCCCTCAGTGTAAATTTTATTTATTATATAAACAAATATTGTTTTATGCTTCTTTTAAATAAAACAGCCATTTCTCCTTGGTTCCTTTTTTTTAAAAAAAAGACCTAATGAGAACAAGAAGATTGGATGAAGAGAATGAGCTAAAAGGCTAACCACAGCAATCTTTCATTGATGGGAGAAACGCTAGTAAACACCAGTCCGTTCGGTGTCCCGTTCTCTGTGGGAGGGGTGCGGGGTGGAGGGAGCCTGATCAGCAGTGGCACCGAGGGCCGGAGGCCGAGGGTTTGCAGCGCTGCTGTTCTCCGCGGCAATGGGTGTTCCCCTGCATCGCAGCCCCGCCTGGTGCAGAAAGGGACCGGCTTTGAGGGAGAAGTTTATGGCTCAGTTCTAAGAGCGTAATTAAACTCCCATTCACAAAACTGATTCGCTGTATTTTCAGTTGTATAAACTGAGCCACAGAATTTAAGATTTGAAGGCTTTAGAGCCATCTGTCTTTACCCTTTGTTGACTTGGGTAGCTGTGTAAAGGACAGCATTTTCTCTAGGTCTGTGTTTTGTAGTCTCTGTGGTCCCAGCTGAGAATGCCAGGACATACGTCAGAGGTCTGTCTTTACGTCTTTTGATTTCACGTACCAATTTCTGACTGGGTCTTCACCATTTATGTTTGGAATCAC
>NW_012138636.1:3186649-3187028 GCF_000956105.1 Propithecus coquereli | reverse complement strand
AGGTCCTCCTGTAAGATGTTGTGACAATTAAGCATTTTTTTCCTTAGGTGGCACAAATGACTTATACTATAGCTGAAATTAATTGTAAATATGTAAATGTAAAACTGATATTACAAAAATAAATCTTTAACACACTGACTGCCCCACCAGAAAAAAAATTTTTTTTCCTTGGGGCCACAGTGTTTTATTACAAAAATAGAATAAAAACTTTGAAAACAAAATGATCCTTTCTAATTGAATGAAAAATTTGTTATTCTTTATTGTTTTCTATGTGTGAGTTATACGCAACTTGAAAAATAGTTCACTCAGCTCAAGGTAAAGAGACGTGTGAGTTACGTATGCTTCACGAGGCCCTGGGCTCAAAACTAGCGTGAGTTAA
>NW_012138636.1:3183092-3185124 GCF_000956105.1 Propithecus coquereli | reverse complement strand
GTATACTGTAAAGTCTAGACTAGAGCAACCACTAGAAAAAAATAAATGAAGATACATCTAATAAGACAATAGTGGAAATAAAATGGAATCATGTAAAAAAAAACTCAATCCACAAAAGAAGGCATGAAAAGAAGAAAAAAAGGAACAAAAAACCAGATGGAATAATAGAGAAAAAATAACAAGACAGATGATATAAACTTAACCATACCAACAATTACATTGAATATGAGTAGCTTTGGCATTCCAATTAAGAAAGCTATTGTTGGACCCAACTGTATGCTATCTATAAGAAATTCACTTTAAATATGAAGAAACAAATAGGTTAAAAGTACAAGGATGGGAAGAAACCTATTATGCAGTCTTTAATCAAAAGAAAGCTGGAGTGGCTATATTTGCATCTGACAAAGTCGACTGCAGACAACATTACCCGAAATAAAGAGAAGCACTGCCTAATGGCAAAGGATCAATTCATCAAGAGGAGATGACAATATTCAGTATGTCTAAGCCTACTATTGGAGCTTCAAAAAACATGAAGCAAAAAAATTACAGGGAGAAATAACTAGTCAATTCTTCTCTCAGTAATTGATAGAACAAGTGGACAGAAATCAGTAAGGATGCAGAAGACCTGGACGACACTACCAACCACCTCGACCTGACACAGAACACTCCACCGAACAACAGCAGAGCGTCCGTTCTTTTCGAGTACACACCAGACATTCACAGTAGATCATCTTCTAGACCATAAATCAAATAGATCAAAACTATACAGGTTACATTCTCTGACCACAACAGTACTAAACTGGGTATTAATAGTAGAAGGTTAGCTGGAAAATCCTAAATGCTTGGAAAAAAATTAAACTTCTAAGAAATCAATTGGTCAAAAAAAAAAAAATCACAAGGGAAACTGGAAAGTACTTTTAACTGAATGCAAATAAAAACACATCATCTCAAAACGTGAGATACAGGTAAACACAGGAAAGCAAAAAAGGATTAACAAATTCATCTTACAGCATATTTTAGCTGAACTGAATCTGGTAATTAAGTAGTGATTAAATATGGGTGGTTGCTATTCATCATTACATGAAAGGGCTTAATCCACCAGTATTTGCTGAGACTCTCCTTAAAAGCGAAGAACTGTGGCTGGCTGTTACTAGGTATACAAAGAAAGAAAACACAGAGTCCTCAATCTTCCAGGAAAAATTAAGGCCTGTACCCGAATTCCAAAGCTAGGCAGAGCAAACATCAAGGCCACGGAAGTGCAGGATGACCCGAGGCGGCCGTGTGCAGGGGCAGCCTCCCCTCGGGACGGAGCTGGGGGAGGGCAGACAGGGGCTCGAGCATGACCAAAGGCAGAAAGGTCGAAAGGCCGGGAAGCAGGTTCAGTGAGAACAGCTCACGAAATGTCAGCACAGCACAGGCGCCGTGTGGGGGAGCGTGGGACTTGACTATGAGGGCCTGGTGTGACCCACAGACGAGACCTGGAGTAAGAAAACCTCAGTTTGAGTCCTTGATCTACTGTCTACGAACAGGGAGACCATGGTCAAATTTCTCCACTCCTCTGAGGCCCGCCCTCTTCCTCTGTGAGGCACACGGACCCCACCCTGGCGGCCCCCCAGGGCTGCTGCAAGAACCATCCCGTATGCACTGGGAAGCGCTACCTTAACACAGAGGCAAAGGGAAGGTGCTGGAGGCTTGGACAGCGGGAAGGAGGCCCAGCGACAGGGGCTGGAAGAAGAGGAATGCCACCCTACTGAGGTCAGTTCTGGATGAAAGTGAAAGAATGTGGAAACGAGGCCACTGGAAGACCAACAAGGGCCTCGACAGGTGAGGCCGTGGTAGAGGCACCAAGAAAGGCGACCGAAGGAGCCCTCGCTAGAGGGGCCATGGTGACTGACCCGGAACGGGATGGAAGCCAGGGAGAAGTGAAACGGAACCTGGATCTAAAGTACAGCAGATATCTGGGAGAGCTTTGACCCCTAAACGAGGACGTTAAAGAACAGAGCTGATTTTGGTGCAGAAGGTGGGATGCCTC
>NW_012138636.1:3172891-3174367 GCF_000956105.1 Propithecus coquereli | reverse complement strand
CCAGAGGGTGATTCTGCAGTGTCTATCAAAATTAAAACCAGTTATTGACTCAGCAGTTCCACCTATGGAAAGTTATCCTGCATATATACTCAAAGATGTATATATACAACAATATTTATTGCAATGCTATTTGTAGTAGCAAAAAGTTGAAAACAAACCAACTGCCCACCAATAATGGACTCGTTAAATACTACTTTGCTGAACATATTCCATATAAAGGAATACTACGACACCATTCAGATGAATAAGTAGAGCTATCTATGCAAACATGGAACAATCTCCAAGACTGATTCACTGAAGCAGCAAGCAGCAGAACAGGGTGTTAGAACATACAAAGGTGGATGGTGGGAGCTGTATCACACATACACTAATGTTTGTGACGTCGACTATACACACCAGGGGAAAATCGTTTTAAAGTAGCCCAACGGCACTGCGCCCGGCCCAGTCGCTTCCCAGTGGGGGGCGGTCTCCCAGTGCCACTCCTGCTTCTGTGAATTTTCTGAAACTCCGCAGGTCTCAGGGACTGTGACAACTCTGGTCTGCGCCACTGCTTACCTACCACTTCTTCACTTAGCTATTTTAGAGAAAAGATGGCACAGAGAACTGATGATGACTTCTAACAAATGCCTGACGGTGTAGAGACAAAATTACACTTCGAAGGTGCATCCAGCTCCAAGCTGTCTAAAATGCTGCACAGGGACAGAGCTGAGGCCGTCCATGACAGGGGTAAGAAGCAGGCTTCCCTCTTCTCTACCTCAAAAACCTAAGTAAAGGTGAGGAACAACTACATAGGAAAGTATGTCGGTCCTAAAAAGGCAAAGAAGAGGGACAGGGCCTTCTTAGGACTATCCTGCCACTCTGCAAGGCTGGGTAGCTCTGGACAGTCATTCACATACAAGGGACACCCAAGTCCTAAGTGAGGGATCAGGTAGACACTGCTGATGTCTCTCTCCATTTGTTGTTATCGGAAACAGGCAATGGGTAGAAATACATGTTTCTGTAATACAGCTGGCCAAGGACTAAGGATACTCCACATTCAGCAGTTAATTCGATCTCTTTACATAGAACCTAAGGCTTCATTTCAGCTACTTGGAAGAACTATCCACAAACCGTCAAACCACCATCCATGTACCAAACAGGGTCAGAGGGTGGTGGTGGTGAAAGGAATTATGATAATATAAAAACATGAAATATTAGGCAAGAAGTCATTTAGAAATCATTTTTAATGAGTCTCCAATGATTTAATTAGCCCGAGAGCCAACGTATACATTAAGAACTCCAGAACAAGAACATTTAGGAGATTCAGAAGATCTGCCCTTTTATCTGTTTGCCAATAAGCTAGCTTGCAGACTAAAAATCTCCTGCTTTGTCTAATTTATATCTAGAAGATTAATGAAAAGTTTTCGTTAGTGAAAACTTTGTGGTTTTCCACTTTAGAAATTAACATCCATGAAAACCTTCTAAATTTCTAGGATC
>NW_012138636.1:3170252-3172841 GCF_000956105.1 Propithecus coquereli | reverse complement strand
CTATTCTTAGCAATAAATTTGTGAAAGCTCCGTTTTTGTAGCTAACTACAAATAAGTCCTTGTGACCTATCGAGATGATGAACTATCTAAGTGCCAAAAATTAGAGTAAATGTTTAATTTCTATGGAACAGAACAATTTAGAATGTCCTTTATTTCTTTCTCATGTTGGACAATAAAAAAGATTAAAACTATTTTAGAAGTCAGAAAAGACTTCTTCAAGGGACTGACACATAAGCTGAAAGCCGAAAGATAAGGAGGAATTAGATGCTTTTGGAGAGGTGAGAAGGGCTCTCCAGGTATCAGGAACAGCATGTGCAAAGGCCCAGTGGCAGAAGGGGGTATGACAAGTCCAAGGGACTAAAAGAAAACCACTGTCGGTGGAGTGGACAGAGTAAGAGGGAAACAGGCACAAGACGAGGCTGAGAGGTAGGGTGAGCACATAAAGGGCTTTTGTGGTCCACAGTGAGGATTTTTAAAATTAAATTCTAGGAACAATGGAAGCCACCTCCCGCCATAAGAGAGACCATGATCAGGCTTGCATCTTGAGACCCTCACTCTGGATCTCTGTGGAGCAGGATTTGGGGAAGAAAAAGAGGAGATACCGAGATCCTAGTTAGAAATCTACCGCCAGAACCCGTATGAGGGGCAATGGAGAAAGAAGGATGTACAAGAATGCAGTAAGCAGGAGTACGTCTGGGAGGCAGGGCTTACTTGACATTGGCTACTCTACCATAGGGTTCAAGTTTTCAATGGTGTGTATATAAATAATCATTGTGACGGGGGAGGGTCAAAGAGAAGGGAAACTAGCTAACCTCAAAGTATAAGGCCCAGATCCCTGCTCTTCACTGGAAAGGTAGGTCAAGGACCAAAGCCATAGGAAATTGGCCAGATTTTGACTGGCAGCTTAGTTTAGTCCTGTCCAATGAGAGAAAGAAGAGAAGTTGTTTGTTTTAATGGATTCAGGAGCAGGAACCACTCATTTAGGTATCTACTATAGAGTTAAAATAAATAAGCTGCAAGTCTTTGGGCAGAGCTGCAGGGTGAAATGTGAAGTTCTGTACCATGCCTGGGAACAGCCCAGCCACCCTGGCAAAAAGACGTCCCTTTGTCTTAAAGATGCTCAGAGATCACGTCCAACGTGTAAGAAATTAACAGTTCTTGTGTTTTAAACATGAAACGCACAAAGTAATATTTCTACTGCATGTACCCATTAAGAATGATTACCTCGGGTTAGAGCTGATACTGTAAATAAGAGTTTAACCTCCTTTAAAGGGGACCTTGTCCCCGCAGAGCCTCTGGACTAATCTCTATTAGGGAAAAAGGCCTCTGAGTCACCCTGTTCGGAACCACAGGTTGCCATCTAGTGGCTACTCAACAAGAACATCTTCAGAGGGACTGGGTTCTCACAGGGCCCGTGAACAGGCATGGGAAGCATAAGCCACTAGCCTGAGACTTTTTAGAATACAGCCACATCTTCAACCCAAGTTTCCCCATGTTTTTCCGTGTACCATGTATAATAAAACTCACGGAAGCCACAGGGTGACAATGTCACCCTTCCAAGAGCACCATTTCCCAAAACAAAACATGCATACAATGTAAGATCCTTTATTTCAGTTTGCTGCTGTAACAGATTCAGAAGTGACAGAAATCAGTACAGTAACCCTAAAGGTTATAAAATCAGAGGTAACTTTACCCTATTACCCAGGAAAAAGCCTTCGTTCCTTTGCTTATTAGCCCAAAGGTATTTTTCCGGCCCATCATCAGTTTTACACAAAGTTAGCTGCAGTTCTAACTCACTTTTTTTTTTAAGCTTAAACACTCCCACCATTAGACTAATTCAACAGAGGTGACCTCAAAACCACACGTTAGAATAAGGCAATAAACAGTCAATCAAAACAAGAGCTGTGTCTTCTCTGGCTGAGAATGAGCTAGGGAGCGTAGAGACGCACGTTCCCCACTAGCTGCTGCCACAACTTCCGCTACGCTCACGCACCACCACTTGTTCCGGACTGACAGCCCCAGGGGAGGCTGAGCACACGATTCCTCTAGGCGGCGGTGTCAAGCAGACTGAGCTCTGGGTGCCCAGGTGCAGGCCGCATGCCATCCACCTCGACTGCATCTTTCAAGGCGTAACACAGAGTAACAATCTGTTTTCTTGAATGAACCTCTTAGCGAACACAACACACGTGTGCACACGCACACACACATGCGCATGCATACAAGCACAAAGCGAATACATAAAATCCCTGGTTTTTTATTATGAACCAAGTAACACAAACAGAATCTTTATTATTTTTTTATCACTAGTGTAATGAAGTTTTAATTTTGCCCAAAGCCAAAATCAGAATATATAAAAGAGAAGATGGCCAGTATTTTCACTTTTAAATTATACTTTACTCAGCTTTTTCTCACTGCCTAGAAACCAGATGCTAAGCCTTTGCCTTTTAAGTTCTAAACCTGCAGGGTCCACCACAGCAGCCACTAGGCACATGTGACTGGGGAGCACTGGAAACGCGGCTGATACGAACTAAGATGGGCCGTAAACGTAAAATACCTCAATGATTTTTAAGAAATATTGATTACATGCTG
>NW_012138636.1:3168385-3170202 GCF_000956105.1 Propithecus coquereli | reverse complement strand
AAACACAATACCAGGGGAAAGACTAAAAACCCTTAAGTTGATACCTATTTTTTCTACACTTAAAAAAAAATCTTCAATGTACAGAAAAGTTGAGCAAATACTAAGTACCCCCCACCTATCCCCTTGATTCAGCAATGAACCGTCTTCCACACTTGCACCCTCCCACACACACGCACCTCGCCCCGACCATCTGAAAGCTGCAAACATATTGACACTTCACCCCAAACACCTCATACCATTGCCATTCTGAATACCGAATCAATGCCAACCTTCTTAGCTAACGTACAATCCACACACAAATTTCCCAATTATTCCCCACATTTCCTTTACAGCTGCTGTTTTCAACCCAGGATCCAATCGAAGATCACACACTGCTGTTAGCTGTCATAGCTCCTTAGTCTCTACAAGAGTGCCTGGCCTTTTTCTGTCTTGACAATGTCATTTCTTAAGAGACTTGACCAGCTGTTTTTGTAGCATGTCATTTTGTCAGATAATTTCCCCATGACTACATTTAGGTTGAACACTTCTGACAAGAACACTACTGTGACGTGTGTCCTTCCCAGTGCACCCCAGAAGGAGGCTCACCACGTCCGTCTGTCCCCTCATTCGTGACACTGTTGATTCCTATGGTTAAGGTGGTGTCCGCCAGATTCTCTGTGTAAAAGTACTTTCCTCTCTTCTGCAGTAGTATTAACAAGTAATCTGTGGGACGGCATCTTGAGACCGCGAACGTCCTGTTCCTCAACAACCTTTCACTCAACGTGTACATTTTTTAAAACTTCCTGTTTCCCTGATGTCCCAACATCCTCAGGAACAAGCTGTGAAGACCCCGCCCGGGAGAGCAGGTGTACCTGTGCAACAAGGCTAGCCCCTGCCACAAGGCCCCCTTCTTGCCCCCCACTATGACGGAGTGACATTCAAACACACCAATGTTTGCCAGAAAGGCTGGGGACCAAGAGTTATAAAAAACAAACAACAAACACGCCAACGAAACCCCAACGCTTTATGCTCGTGTACTCCCGCGAGCCCCAGCGAAGGCACCTGCCGCAGGTCCTCCCTCCCAGCCCCCTCCCTGCTCGCTGGAGCCGCTCCCGGCACGTCCCACACGCCTCCCTCTCTAGGACCTGAGAGTAATAAATCCTTTAATCTCATGTGCCTGAGTGCAATTTCTGTGGCCATGTTGGCATGAGCCTCAAAGGCCCCACAGAGGGGACGGACTCCCCCATTTCAGCACACAGTGGTTTCGCATCCATTGCTGATACCTGCCTGAACCAATCATCGTATCTGAAGACGCAAGACGGCGATTTTCTAATCCTATCATTCCTCCTACATGTATCGGCTATCATTCTTCTACAAAGAAGAGCTCCACGCGCCACTTCTATTACTTTCCAGACTTAGGATTTTTTTACTCTTAATTCAGTACGTTACGCTCGATTACTATCTTTGGGCAGTGGCCCCACAAAGCTGGCTCTAGCGTCCTCCTGTCACGTCCACTAGGTTCTGAGCACTTCCTTGCGTTCCGGCACAAGATGTTCCGGCTCACCTTGTTCTTTCCCTACTCCAGACTTGAAATCAGCCATTTCTCCATGGAGCCCTGGTGATGATAACCTATTTTTACCAGGTGATTTACTTTTCACAGGGAAATACACTTAATTGGTTATTTTTTTACAAATTAACTTTCTGCTTGCAATATCTAGCTCTTAAAAATGAGAATCAAGGCCAGGCGCGGTGGCTCACGCCTGTAATCCCAGCACTCTGGGAGGCCAAGGCGGGCGGATTGTTTGAGCTCAGGAGTTCGAGACCAGCCTGAGCAAGAG
>NW_012138636.1:3165881-3167324 GCF_000956105.1 Propithecus coquereli | reverse complement strand
TACATAAGATATAATAAAAATCACATACAGTCGTCCCTCAGTATACTCAGAGGACTGGTTCTAGAACCTCGCCTATACTCAAATCCACTCCTATTCAAGTCCCCCAGTTGGCCCTTTAGGACCCGCATATGCGCAAAGTTGGCACCTCACCAGTACCAGATTTTCAATGCACATTTTGGTTGGACAAAAGCCCGCATATAAGTGGAACCTCGCGGTTCAAACCTGTGTTGTTCAAGGGTCAACTTACAACTCTTTTTTACTGAACATTTATTCATGACCTAGACATTCGCCAGATTATCAGTATATACCTCTGATTAGAGATTCTGGGTTTTAACACCAAAAAAAGAACATGGTTATAGGGTGTTAAATGACTCAAACTGCTAACCACCAGTTGTGTATTTCTTCTGTGAAAGGTCGCCATACCATCTGAAAACAAAGGTGGATACCAGCCAAGGATTCAAACCGATATGCTCAAATCCCAGGCTTAGACATTTCTATCTCACCTCAAAGCGCGTAATTGGTCCATAGCCTGGAGAACTATGCCTGACACTACAATATTTGAATTGAAAAATACTCTACATAAAAAAAAGGACCAAGACCATACAATGGAATATCATCCAACAAATGAAAGGTGCAAAATACTGATATATATGCTATTACGTGATGAGCCGCAAAAACATCAGGCTAAGTGAAAAAGCAAGACACAAAGACCATTTATATGAAATGTCCATAAAAGGCACATCTGCAGAGACAAAATAGATCAGTGGTTGCCTGGGGCTGGGAGTGGGAACAGATAATGACTGATCCGGCATGAGAGATCTGAGTGGGACGATGAAAATGTTTTAAAACTGGTTTGTAGAGATGGTTTGAACAACTCAGTTAATAAAAATCACTGACCTGTACACTTAAAATGAATGAACCTTATAGTATCTACATAAGTTTAAAAAAAAAAAAAAAACCCAAGAATGAAACTCAAACTACAATTCAACTGCCAGTTCTTAGTCTGGCTTTATCATAGTAAATTATATTAGACTGTGGTGAAAAAATAATAAGTGCTATACAGTCACAAAATGCTATGTGATTATTATAATTTGACAATTCCCTGATAATAACATTCACACCACCCAAGTATCAAGCAACCTGGCTTCCTAAAGTTGAAAATCACTGGCCTAAAGATTGCTGGTGATTATCTTCTAAATCACTGCTACCTTCTTTTAGATAATACTAATTTGAGACATAAACAGTGACATTACGTTTACATTTTCAGAGTCCATCTCTCTATACCTCCAACTGAGTTGCAGCATATGAAGAATTACAGCAAGAAAGAAACAGAAAATCTCATCTAAATCCCCTGGATTTACACATGTGAAAATTCAGGGCCATTAGTGAAGTGACCCACAGAGCCAGAATGGGAAAGACAGAAAAAGGCAGAAAAGATCAGAC
>NW_012138636.1:3163933-3165831 GCF_000956105.1 Propithecus coquereli | reverse complement strand
CAAGGAACCACTCAGCAGGGATTCCAAGGAACCTAAATCATGCGGCTTAATCTTCATTCCCAAATGTCACCTTTCTGCAGTCAGAGAACGGCAAAGAAGAAAAATTGTGCCTTGCTTTCTTTTTAAAGAAAACAGGAGTGTGGCTTATACCATGGAAAAATTTATGTTTGCTTATAAAGGAAGGCACACAAAAAAATCAGAATAGCTATGCTATGATGGTGGGATTAAATGTACCTTTTCTTTGTTTAAAATTTCTTCTTTATAATACATTTTCATAACAGTAAGTGTGAATCAATACAGGAAAACAAGTGATCTTCATAATCGAAGTGATATAAATGAGACAACTTCATTCATTCAGCATCCATTTCCTAAACACCGGGTAAGGTGTCAATCCCTCTTACCAGGAACACAAAAGGTTTCCAAGAGATTCATGTTCTAATGCAATAAACACGAAAACAGATAAATTCTAATACCATGTAAGTGTTTGCACTAATGTCCACACTCTGTGAACAAAATCCAGCTCAAACTAATTAAAGCAACGAAGGAGAATTCACTAGAAAGATATTGGGGTAGCTCACAAAAACCCAAAGAAGAGCTACAGGAATAAGGACTGCATCCTTTCGCGTCCTCCGCCAGAAGAGAAGAGAAAAAACTCTTCTCCCAGCCTCGATCTGAAAATTCCTGACAGATTCGTCTCACTGGCCTGGCCTGAGTTACCTGCCAGCAGCCTGGACCAACCTGTGTGGCCAAAAGGGGCAAGGATCTTATCAGGAAAGGGGGGGGGTAGGGCACAATCAGCCCACGGCGGGAAAGCCTCCTTACAATACCAACAAAAGGGGATCAAAACAAGTTATGAACACTATCCAACGGGAGTATAAAGAAGGCTATTAAGCTAATTAAGGAGCTTAAAAGATGTACAGAGCATGTCAGATGGAAAAGTGGAGAAAAGCATTCCAGCCAAAGGACGGTGAGTTAGGTGTTTTTTATCCTGTAGGTAGCAGGGATTTTTTAGGAGAGGAAGGGGGAGAGATTTTTAGGGAATAACATACGTGATCTGTTCTGTTTATTTTTTTTTTTAAAGAAAGACAACAGGGGCACATGGAACCTGGTCTGGAGCAGAGACTGATGACAAGAAAATTGGTTGGAAGGTTGTTGGAAAAGTCAAGCTGATAGGTTACGAAAGGGCCTGAAACAAGGGCAGGAAGAAGAAAACTAAAAGAGCCTTCAGCTCAAACTTGGCTGAAAATTTCTTTTTCTCTTTTTACACCATACACAGCCACAATAACAAGTCCTAGACTGCGGTATTATATTATCCAACCAATTACAGTAAGTTGCAAAATGGAGACTAAATTTAAGACATTTTAAAAGACAAAACAAACATTTTCTACCAAATGATCTTTCCAAGCAGAGACACTTAATATAAAGAAATATCCATTGCACTACATAAGGGTTCAAAGCAGCAAAGCTATTTTAACTTCTGTGCTTAAACCAAATAATCACCCATTATCAGCATTCTAAATAGGTTTCTTAGCAATCCAAAGTATTTCTCCCAAGAGCATTTCATCTTTTCAGTTCCCTTCTAGTGTTCTGAATTCTTGGCTTAGCTGCCAGCTATAAATAGGACATTTAGTGATTTGTTTCAACTATGTCCCTCCCTCCCCCCTCTCTCCAACAGGGACACACACACACACACACACACACCCCAAATTTGAAAAGCACACATTTTCTAAATTCTTTAATCTCCTCTAAGGTATTACTTATTTTATAAGGATCAATTTTAGATGACATAAATGATTACCTACCTGCATATTCATAGAACCATTCTAAGCACCTCTTACTTGAAAAGGCTTCTTCTTCAGTCTTTATTCTAGTTGAATCATATTTTCTATACATGCTAG
>NW_012138636.1:3158380-3160142 GCF_000956105.1 Propithecus coquereli | reverse complement strand
GCAGAAGTCTGATATGACCTCAAGCAAAATTTCCACAATAATTTTCTTTTGTTTCTCCCACTTGAAGAAGATTCTGCCATGTTCAGTCAGGAAGCATACTGTCACTTGGTAAAAGACATTAAAATGCAGTAACAACATCATCAAGCATTTATTGAGACCTTACTGTGAGCCAGGCCCTGTTCTCAACACTTGCACATACTGACTCAGGTAAGCTCCCAGCAAGCCGATGAAGAAATAATCACAATTGCATCATGCAGGTAAGAAAACAGGCAGGGAGAGGTCAGGTAAGTGGTAAAACTGAGATTCAAACCCACGTAGTCACACTTGACTGTCTTAAACTATTATAAATTACAAGACAATTATAAGACAATTAAAATATGCCATCTTGGCACAAGTGCCATCAGACTGGCGGAAGCAGAGGCCAGACTACAGCGCGCTGTGGGGGATGTGACGCGAGGAACCTGCCCTGAAGGCAGGGAGCTGTCACTAGCCAACAGTCACCACCTTGCTAAGAGCAATGGTAAGGGCTGGAATCTAAATCCCAGTTCATATTTAGTTCCTAGAGTGACACGCTCCAGGAACGCACCAGTCAGCGGCACCCTCTCTGTTATAAATGAGGAGCACGGCCCAAGTGAGGCTGCTACCCCGAGCCTGGTACTGGACGGCGTGTGAGCTCAAGGCCCCGCTTGCTCCTTCGGCACAGAACCAGAGCCCGACCGGGTCTAAACCGAGGACCCTCAGCCGCCTTTCCTGGGGGCCCAACCACACCCTATCTTTCCAAGGGTGGGAATACAGGGTTCTTCAGAGACACAAGGCACCCCCATCTCTCTGTGCCTGCAACTGCAGTGACAACTGGAAGAGAAAGAGCCAGAGAGAGTGCTGCCTACCACCCCACACCCTATTCATCTTCCCTGAAAAACAGTGTCCCAATCACAAACATGAAAACATACTAAAAGGTCCAAAGACTTGCAGTGACCCAAGCTTTTGCAGACTGCCAGCATACGAGATTTATTCTTATCTATTAATGTCTCGGCGCGCGGCTCGCAGAATGCAAAAGTGTGATCTGCCCGGTTGCAAAGCCTGCCACACTGCCCAGAAATGAAAGGCTGTCCTGAATCCCGAGGCTGGCTTCTCCCTCCTTGGATGTGTATGCATAAAGGAAAGACATTTTATTCCAACAGCAGTCAGGGTTTGGTTCTGAGCATCTGGTCTGGCAGTAACCTCTCCTTTCCACAAATATTTGCAGAACACAGAAGAAAATGCACGTATCTCCTCAGTCCACGGGAAGAGGAGCACTGTTTAAAACAATGTCTTCACCAATACTCCCAATAAATGTTCATTCCTTAGCTCCTCCACCATCTGCCTCTTCATGGAAACACTGGTGTAACGTCTGGCTTACGCTGAATCCTGCCTGTCAAGAGTAGCATGTTTTTGGTAAACATACAAGTTAACCTACTTTTTCAACTTTCTCTCATTTTTTTTCTTATTGATGAATGCTTTCTGTTAAATGTTTCACAAATCACTTTTTTTTATGTCTGTGTAAAACTTATTCATATCTGAAATCCAAACCATTCCAGATTTGGCAATTTACTCTTACATTTATTCAACATTTTTATCTCCTAAGAAGCACGACTTTTTTTTGAGATCTCGCCACTCTAATCATCAGTCAGCGTAAGCGAGAGACTGTTAAGGGACCATTTTTCACAAAGAAACTGTTCACTTGCCCTGACGTCCATCCCCACCCAGGCTCTCAGCGACCCCC
>NW_012138636.1:3150148-3155345 GCF_000956105.1 Propithecus coquereli | reverse complement strand
AAGCATTAGAGTGATTAAACTTAGATTTCCAAACATCATACATTTTGTGTTGTTTAATTTTTAAAGTATGTATACTCTGTCAGGCGTGAGAATCACAAGCGATGCTATAACAAGACGGGGAAATGTTAATGAAATGGACTACTCTAAGAAATTACGAACACTAACCGACGTCGGCTGGGCACTTATGAGGCAGCAGGCAACGCACCAGCATGTCACACACCAGACGTCAGACACGTCCGCCATCTCCAAAGGGAAAATGGGAGGCATGAGGCCAAATATACTTTCCTCTTTCATCTTCCTTAATTATAACATACAGTTATTAAATTGCCACGTTTCAGGTTAAATATTTAGATGTGAAATTACTATAGTAACAACACTCACTTAAATCAAAAGTTCAAAATTAACTACATAATGTACAGGATTCAGAACTCACATTTACCACGCTAAAAGACGGCCTCAGGGCTTTACAAATGCAAAATTCAATTTTAAAAATTGAAACTACAGTAATTCTTAAGTTTAGAAAATCCACAAAACCTGCCATCATATTGTTTCAGAATCAGAGAGAAATGTGCTTTTTATTCCTAACTATCAAAAGTGGCCCTAAAAAATTTATTTCAGCATTACTGGTAGTAGCTAAAAGTTAAATACGCAAATGTATATAAATCAACAGGAGGCTGGAGAAACATTATGATATAGCCACGAATTAGAAACTTGTGCAGCCATTATAAAAGAAAGCAGATGATTTATAAGTGTGTTACTATGAAAAGACCTCCAAGATTTCCTGAGTGGCAAAAAACAAGTGGCATGTACATCTGAGGAAAAAAAGACCACCACCACCATCATCATCATCATCATAATTTGGTTAACAAATATAAGAAATTTAAGAGTTACCTCCAAAAAGTCAAATGTGGAGTACTAGTGGCAGGTGAGAGCTGGGATGATAAAATGGGACAGAAGCTTTCACTTTTATTTTATACTTTTTGACACTTCTTTTAAAACCATGTGCATATATTTCTTTTAAAATTAAGGAAGAAACTGCCTTTGACTGCCCTTGAGTTGATCTACATTTACCGATAGGGAAAGATAAGGCGAAGGGACCCTCAGTGCCCATGCACTCCTAGACCACTCCTGGCAGTCTCTGCCCCCTTGTCTCACTCCTTCCAGGAGTCTAACCAGTGAGACTGAACTGAGCAGAGAGCCCAGCCCCTCTGAACCTCCTTTCAGATCTGCCTGCCAGCGGTGCAGGCAAAGGGTACGAACGCTCCACTTCCACCGTCATGCTGCGGCTATGGGGAAGGGGGACAGCAGGTGCGTTGGACTGCACTTATCCAGCTGTGGCCACGATCCAGGTGAAATACTGAAAAGCATATGCATCCCTGCTGCACATCTGCTACCATGATTAAACCGCACGCTGGGGGAAGGCAGTAGGATTGGGAGGCATGAAGAAAGATCGTCATTTTTCACTCCATTTACTTCCGTGCTATTCGAAATTCCCAACAAGCATTGCTATGGCCTGAATGCTTGTGTGTCTCCCCAAAACTCAAATGGCAAAATCTAATCTCCAATGTGTTGGTGTTAAGAAGTAAGGCCTTTAGGAGGTGATTAGGTCTTGAGAGTAGAGCCCTTGTGAATGGCAGTGGTCTTATAAAAGAGGCCTGCAGGAGCTACATGTCCCTTCCACCATGTGAGGGTGCAGCCAGATATACCGTCAGTGAGGAACAGACCTTTATCAGACACAAAAACTGCTGGTGCCTAGACTTCTCAGGCTCCAGAACCATGAGCAATAAATGTCTACTGTTTTCAGTGTTATGGAACAGTTTCAGTAGAATAGGTACCAGTTCTTTGTTGTAGGTCTGGGAGAATTTGGCTGCGAATCCACCTGGTCCTGGGCTTTTTTTGTTGTTGTTGGGAGGTTTGTTATTGCTGATTCAATCTTACTACCTGTTACTACTAGTCTGCCTGTTCAGGATTTCTATTTCTATTTCTTCAGGCTTGGGAGGTTGTATGTTTCCAAAAATTTATCCATCGTCTCTAGATTTTTTTAGTTGGTGTGCATAAAGATGTTCACAGTAGTCACAGATGACCTTTTGTGAATCCTCCCTAACATATTCTACGAAGCCAGTATCCTGATACCAAAGCCAGGAAAGGATACCACAAAAAAAGAAAATAGACCAATATCACTCGTGAACATAGATGTAAAAATCCTCAACAAAATACTAGCAAACTGAATCCAACAAAAAAATAATTCACCATAATCAAGTGAGTTTCATCCCAGGGATGCAAGGATGGTTCAACATATGCAAATCCATAAATGTGATTCACCACATAAACAGAATTAAAAACAAAAACCATATGATCGTCTCAACAGATGCAGAAAAAACATTCGATAAAATCCAGCAGTCCTTCATGATAAAAACGCTTAACAAACTAGGCATAGAAGGGACATACCTTAAAATAATGAAAGCCATATATGACAAACCCACAGCCAACATCATACTGAATGGGAAAAAGGTGAAAGCATTCCCTCTAAGAACTGGAACAAGATAAGGATGCTCACATTCGCCACTTCTTTTCAAGATAGTACTGGAAGTCCCAGCCGTTTAACATTTATGGAATCCCTTTCAAACTGCATTACTGGAACACCTTTTTAGTATAAACTAAAATACGTTAGTAGAGAAATAAATGATATCTTGAAACCATTAGAGAAAGTCCCTAGCCCCTTTAAAGGGGTTAAAGCGCTCTGTCATAAACCAGAGCCCCAGAAAAGATTTCCTGCCGGGAAGGAGCTGTAACATGGCTGCCTTCACTACACTCTGAAAACCAACCTCAACCAAGTCACAAATTGCTAATGGAGTGTATTACTATATAACAAAACAAAGCATTCGTGACTAGATTTTCTCTTTCATAGTTTCATATTAAGAACTTTATTTAAAATTAAGTCATGTTAGATTTACAGATACCTGTTTGGTGATCGTCTTGGCCAACGTCTTCTGTTAGATTCTGCAAGAAATATGTTCATTATTACCAAGAAAACACATGCCATACATCAAGTTTTAAAATTCGGTATTTTCATAAGCAACTGGTATCTTAATATCTAATTTTTTTTAATCTAAATTTTTATCAAATACAGTTACACAAAATGACTACTTCAAATAGTTGGTAATTTTGTCTTTAAAAGATTGACTTACTAGCTTATTAAGGGTGTGGTAGATCTTATGAATATTTGCCAGTGTTGAGAGATGAGAGTTCAGCTGAAAGTCTTTGAAAGAAAGAGGAGAAAATTCAGTGTCATTTATTTCCAATACTGCAAAAAGACTAAAAAAAACCAAAAAGTTCAGAAGTGAAGATAAATGTTTAGACACAGCTGAATAATACCTCAATTAATTTGATAACTTACTAAATAAAAAACAACATGCAATTACTGACCTATCCCCTAGAAATAAAGTTGGACAATAAAGTTAAATTCCCATCCAAATGTTAAAAGTTCATGAAATTTTCATGTGAACTCCAAGGTAAAACAAATAATCCAGTAGTTGTAAAATCCTGCCAGCAGTGAACTTGAACTTAATAGAAAAATATCAATAATGTTAGCAAATTAAACAAATCACACAAGTAGAAGACAGATCTCAAGTGTAACACGTCCACTTTTCCCTTCCCTTCCCCAGAATTATTGGTACAATAAGCAAGTTCCTGGCAAGAAAATGATAGAAAAGCATCTCAAGGTTTAGTATCTGACAATATATTTATTTTGTTGTCACTTATGCAACAGAGAAAGTTAAAAACAAAATCTAAGCCCCTCCCTCTCCCATTAAACAAACAAACAAATCAAAGAACTATCCTATCTTGCAGCCTCCACGTTTGAGAGGCCAGAGCCCAGTGATGTAGCTGATAGAGTCGCGTGCATGCACCGCAATATTAAAGTGCGCCACAGAACCAGAAACAGAAGCAGAAATCATACTCCTGAAGACACACTGCCACATCAACGAGTGAATCCACACAGCATCTCTGATCACTTCAGAATGACACACCAAGTCATACGCAAAAGACAAATGAGGTTGTTCCATTTTAGCATCCTGCACAATATAAAACTGTAAGTTAACCTGGTACGCTTTTAATCTCTAATTTTAAATGTTTTCATAAACTTTATGCTTGCATACATACTAGGCTATACAAATACAAGTTGAAAGTTTATGAATAATTTCACATTTGAATAAACATCAATAGAAATATTTTCATAACATACCAGGATTACATTAGTTTCTTTTCTTTCCTATCATAAAGCAAAGCTTAGGATGAGGAGAACCCTGAAAAGATACTGTAACTCTCCAAGTTATGCCGTTCTAATTTAAAAAGAGGAGGAGGAGGAGGAAAAAAGTACCTTTCACTGGAACGTTTTATTTGGGACATGTATTAGATCCAAAGAACAGACCCAAAGAGCAGGGGCTACAACATAAGTTGTATTGCTGGGGCTGGACCCTCTGGGCTGCTACTCTGAATCCTGAAAGCAAGCTGACCCTGCCCACGGTCAGACAGCCTTACTGCATCTTCTAAAAGCTTGCTGGAATCCAGCTCTGAGCAGGCCTGCAGGGGCAGAGGGGCTGGGCAGGAACAGAGCCCCTGACATTCCCATGCAGCCATGGGGAGCAGCAGGCCACGCTTGTACATGCACAGATGCGCTGCGCTCTGCTCCAGCCTGCCTGGTGGCAGCCAATGGCCTCACACCACAGTCACAGCCACCTAGAACGGTCCAAAGAACCAACATTTTTGGCTGAGAGATAGCCAGAGCAGGGCCTCAAGCTCTCAATGGGCCTCTGGTATAGATACATGTTAACGGGTTGGCATCTAAATAGTCTAGCCAAGCTTATGGTACACGATGGCACGATGTGGCTCAGAACCTGGATTTTCCATCTTAAGTCATTCAATTGCACAGAAAAGGTTCAGAAAAGCATTTGGGGTGTGTGAGTGTATGTATGCGTATTGTGTACTTATTTACTCATGTTCATATGTAATAAACATGCATGGAGTGTCTAAAACCAGAAGCAACAGCCCTCTCGGGACCAGCAAGAGGCCGTGAGGAGCTTAAACATCCACTCTCGCACCTCCGTCCTTCTGCTACCAAGCCAGAACTCCCTTTTTTTACTCTCTCAACTTAAAAATAGCAAGACAAATAACAGATTCCATTATCACCTTGAAATAT
>NW_012138636.1:3144673-3147363 GCF_000956105.1 Propithecus coquereli | reverse complement strand
GGTAGTGTTCGAGGCAAAAGAAAACTCCTTATTACGGGCTTAAGGCCCTGCACACTCTGCTTCCACCCATCTCTCCAACCTCATTTCCTTCCTATCTTCCCCTTGCTCATTCTGCTCAGCCACAGTGAGCTTCCTGCTGTTTTAGTAACACTCCAAGCACACTCCCACCTCAGGGCCTTTGCATGTGCTGTTCTCTTTACCTTGAGCCCTCGCCCCCTAATAATAACATGGCTCGCTCTCACACTTCACCAGGTTGCCATTTAAATATCACCTCCTTTGATGGATGTTAATTAGCCTGATTTGATCATTCAACAATATACACGTGACATGCATCGAAATACCATACTGTACCCCATAAATATATACATTTGTTAATTTTAAAAAAATCACCTTTTTTCAGAACCTTGCCAGACAAACAAACAGGACCCTTTCTTCACTCTTTATCACCTTATATTTGTCATCTTCCTCTCCCACTGGAACGTAGGCTCTGCGGAGGCCCAGACTTAGTCTTGTCCATTGCTGTATCCCTAATCACTAGAACAGTACCTGGCACATATTAGGTGCTCAATAAGTAGTCAATAAACGAATGAATGCAGGCACAAAGGCACCAAAACTTAAATTCCATATGTTCAGGGCATTTTAAGTGACCTTCAGACATGGGAACGGTCATGGTAAGAGAAGACACAAAAGGAAAGCAAAGGTCAGAAAATGAAGAACCTGTGACTCCTGCTTCAGAGTTTGGATTTAATCTCCTAAGGGTTTGTATTTCCAACCGGGCCACCAGGGGATACGCTAATGTAACGGATAAACGTGGCACACTCAAGCAGCATCAATTCTACTCAATGGTAATTCATCTACAGCAGTTTTACAAAAAAACAAACATGATTACGGCAAAAGACTTTAAAAAAAATTTCCCCACACTGAGCTACGCTCCCCAGCCCAAGAGTGCTTAACTCGCCCACCTGTGCACAGCAAAACACTGGTGGGGAAGTTTCAGAAGCCCTCCTGGGAGTCTAGGTGCCACTGAGGTGCTCTGATCAGGAGAGTTATCTAGCAAGATCACTCTGGGACAAATGTGCAGCACGGATGGTGGGTGACCCGGATTTAGAGTGGCCATTTAGGGTCTCTAAACAATTAGGGCCCTAAGTTAGACAGTGGCTGTACAAGTGGAGAGGAGAGATCCTAAGTACAGTGGAGTCGTGGAAAATAGACGTTTAACTGACACAAATTCAACTTTATTCACTTGGCCAAAAAAAAAAGAGGGAGCAAGAAGAAAAGAAATTTCAGTTGTCCTGGCAACCGCCCTCCCTTCTACTTAATGAGCACAAGACAGGACACAATAGTCAGTCAGCTGGTCTCAGTTTCCACACGCCAATCACGTTTGTGCATCTCACAACGCTATGTGAGTACAGTATTTAAAGAGATGTATTTTTCATAAAACATGGTCCCTAAATGCAAGCCAGCTGCTTCAACGGGGGCACAACTGAAGAGCCAGCAATCTGCCCCAACGCTGGAGGAAGGAACTGGCCGTGCTGGATTTATCTGAGACAATCTCCAATGGGGTATCTTCCGCAAGTACTTCCAACGGTATTTTTAATACAGGTGATTTTCACTTTACACAGGGACTTTAGAACCAACCTCTATATAAAATGTAATTGTCCTGTAAGGAGAACCAATAGGGTGGCCCGTGGGAGAGGAGAGAGTGAGCAGCTCCATGCTTCATGCCCTTTTGTCTGAGTCCCATCAAGCAGGGTCAGACAGCTAGCTGTGGTCAACCTGGAAATAACACATCTTCTAAGGCCCAATCCAAGGCTACTTCTTCCATTCTAGCTTATTTCTGGTCGGAGCAAAAATGCCAGTCTAGCTTGACATTCCGTAAAGAGAAAAAAGCAGCAGTATTTCCTGCCCAAAGTTGTTAATAATCAAGCACACAAACTTCAAGTAATTTCATATTAAAGAAAAAGATATTAAAACTGGCTAAATGTAAAATAATCTACCAAACTTTTTTAAGAGAAAAAATGATGCAGGAAAGATATAGCACCAATGTTTATTCTATTTTAAATACACTTCACTCATCTGATCACTAAAGATTAATAAAAGTATTTTATTATTAGCTAAACTCCAGCTACCAATCAGTGAGCAATGTTCTCAGGTACAAAAGTTTTAAATATAGCACTATCCACTTAATAAATACTGTTTGAGGACAATGAAAATGCTAAAATAAACCTGTAAAGGCTACGGAGAGGGCAAAATAATGACCATGTTATTGCCAAAAGAGCAAAACGAAACTGGACAGAGTTAAAGGTTATCAAAACCATAGCTCATTTTAAATGTCTCTGGGACAGAACTAGAACATGATCTTGCAGTGCAGGGTTAGGCATTCTCACTGAGATTCAACAGGGAATGCGTAAGAGTGCTCCAAGCTACGGGTCGCGTGGCCCAGCCACCTGAAAAGTCAATATTACTAAGTGATACGGAAAAAGAAAAAAAAAATATGTTATTAAAGCCAAGGGTGCACTGTAGTTGAGATCCATCGTTTAGATTTCTCGTTTCCTTCCTTCAAGAAACAGAAGCCCAGACAGACTGACTATGAGAATGTCAATGACGCAGAGCAGAGACCCCATAACAACCTGGAAAGGACATGTAACAACTTTCAACTTCAATCACTGAGATTTTGGATTTGTAACTGC
>NW_012138636.1:3116307-3133438 GCF_000956105.1 Propithecus coquereli | reverse complement strand
GGCAAGAAAATGACAGAAAAGCATCTCAAGGTTTAGTATCTGACAATATATTTATTTTGTTGTCACTTATGCAACAGAGAAAGTTAAAAACAAAATCTAAGCCCCTCCCTCTCCCATTAAACAAACAAACAAATCAAAGAACTATCCTATCTTGCAGCCTCCACGTTTGAGAGGCCAGAGCCCAGTGATGTAGCTGATAGAGTCGGGTGCATGCACCGCAATATTAAAGTGCGCCACAGAACCAGAAACAGAAGCAGAAATCATACTCCTGAAGACACACTGCCACATCAACGAGTGAATCCACACAGCATCTCTGATCACTTCGGAATGACACACCAAGTCATACGCAAAAGACAAATGAGGTTGTTCCATTTTAGCATCCTGCACAATATAAAACTGTAAGTTAACCTGGTACGCTTTTAATCTCTAATTTTAAATGTTTTCATAAACTTTATGCTTGCATACATACTAGGCTATACAAATACAAGTTGAAAGTTTATGAATAATTTCACATTTGAATAAACATCAATAGAAATATTTTCATAACATACCAGGATTACATTAGTTTCTTTTCTTTCCTATCATAAAGCAAAGCTTAGGATGAGGAAAACCCTGAAAAGATACTGTAACTCTCCAAGTTATGCCGTTCTAATTTAAAAAGAGGAGGAGGAGGAGGAAAAAAGTACCTTTCACTGGAACGTTTTATTTGGGACATGTATTAGATCCAAAGAACAGACCCAAAGAGCAGGGGCTACAACATAAGTTGTATTGCTGGGGCTGGACCCTCTGGGCTGCTACTCTGAATCCTGAAAGCAAGCTGCCCCTGCCCATGGTCAGACAGCCTTACTGCATCTTCTAAAAGCTTGCTGGAATCCAGCTCTGAGCAGGCCTGCAGGGGCAGAGGGGCTGGGCAGGAACAGAGCCCCTGACATTCCCATGCAGCCATGGGGAGCAGCAGGCCACGCTTGTACATGCACAGATGCGCTGCACTCTGCTCCAGCCTGCCTGGTGGCAGCCAATGGCCTCACACCACAGTCACAGCCACCTAGAACGGTCCAAAGAACCAGCATTTTTGGCTGAGAGATAGCCAGAGCAGGGCCTCAAGCTCTCAATGGGCCTCTGGTATAGATACATGTTAACGGGTTGGCATCTAAATAGTCCAGCCAAGCTTATGGTACACGATGGCACGATGTGGCTCAGAACCTGGATTTTCCATCTTAAGTCATTCAATTGCACAGAAAAGGTTCAGAAAAGCATTTGGGGTGTGTGAGTGTATGTATGCGTATTGTGTACTTATTTACTTATGTTCATATGTAATAAACATGCATGGAGTGTCTAAAACCAGAAGCAACAGCCCTCTCGGGACCAGCAAGAGGCTGTGAGGAGCTTAAACATCCACTCTCGCACCTCCGTCCTTCTGCTACCAAGCCAGAACTCCCTTTTTTTACTCTCTCAACTTAAAAATAGCAAGACAAATAACACATTCCATTATCACCTTGAAATATAAGTTTAACTCGTGGGCCCCCAAAAAACCCAAACAAACACTGAGAAAACTTTAGGCTCCAGATTCTCTTTTCACGAGGCCACACAGAAAGGGAGAGTAGAAGGCTCGCCAAGAGTCACTCGGGCAGTGAGGTCTCTGCTCAGGCTCCGTGCTGGGCTTTTGTCACTTCACCACCCTGTCAATTCAACTGTCAAAATTCACACAAGAGAATCTAAATGAATTGAAACTGTTCAATCTTTCTCCTCCTTTATATGAATATAGAAGTAGAAAAGATAACAAGTTGTCCTCAAGCTGAAACGGGCTGGGCCCAAACCATATTTCCAAACTTCCTTCACCAGCCCGTTCTGCAAAGCCCCCCTTTCCACCCCCACACGCGTCCTGCTGCTCCCCCTACTCCCAGTGGAGTCCCAGAGTGCACGTGTGGACAGACACACACACACACACGCGCACACACACACACACTCTGTCCCTGTCAAAAATACCACTCCGCTTCACAGCCTGACTCTGGAATCCAACAGCAGGTTCAAATTTCAGGTCTGCCAGTTATTTAACCTAAATCCCAGTTCTTTAACCTAAATCTCAATTTGCTCATCTGTAAAATAAGGATAAGAAATTCTCCTTTCATAATGTTCTTGTAAGGCTGAAAATAGGATGCAATGCCCAGATGTGTCAGACACCCATTACAATGCCTGGAATGTAAGTGCTCAATAAATGACATCGGTTCCCACTATACTTGCTTATACCATGCTCCACACCACACAGCCATTTAAAACAGTCTCTAACTCTCCCTAGGTCCAACTCTACTTCCACATCAAGACCCCAAAGTCGGAGCTCCCTCTGCAATTGAGGCATGTGGCCCGGTACACCCGAACAGCCTATGATGGCATTGCTATGTTCCCATGCTACGAAGTGATGTTCATAATGATTGCAGGTAATCTCAACATACCGAGAAAAAACAAAGGTGTGTTTGAGACCAGATTCTACATACGAGGTTTCACTTTACTAAATGCAACGAGAAAAAAAAGGTTCATTTCACAAATCACATGTCAGAAAGTATCCATTTCTATATCCAACCCCTACCACCACACCCCTACCATCATCGCTTCACCCAAAAAAAGGAAAAAGAAAGAAATGAAACTAGTACCAGGAATAATTTCTCTTTCGCTTCACCAATGTAAGAAATTAAGGAGAAGACATGAATTCGGGGGGGAGGGGGAAAAGGCATTAAAAGATAAATGCACAAAGGTTAACATATATTGGATTTATGGTTCATCTGTTCAGTGCTAAGGGCAAGTAATGGACCTTGAAATCTAAAATAGATTTCACATCCTTAAGGCATAGATGTTAAGGGTAAAGATCAAATGCTTTACCAAGAACATATTCCGCAAAGCACTAACTGATTCATAAAAATCTCCTCCTGCTCCTATTTCAATTCCAAAGGATAAATGCTAGGTTAAGTCGGCAGCATTGCATGATCAAATGGCTCTCCACAGTGAAGTGGTAGCTGAGTTTGACTCTCCTGTGTGACGTGGAAACTATATTCTGTATTAAAAGCAACAAGCAGCTCTGCAAAAAGGCACAATCTGCTTAACAAACGGCCTGCCTAAATTATCTTCTGGATATCCCCGAAACTATCAGCAAATGCTGACTGAGCGTAAACTTGTCTGGGTTTTTGTTTGTTTGTTTTAACTACTCTCTGCTATGACCTACGCAATATGAAAGAAAACAGTGAACACCACTGAGGGGGTGTTCCCCAAACTCCCCAAAGTCCATGTCCCCAAACTACCCTAGGTATAGAACCCCAAATTATAGGCAGAGACGTAAATATTAGGAATGAAACAATTATTGGTAAGTTCAGACACTGTCAACCAAAAGAATCAAATTTAAAAGGTAACAGTCCTAATAGTTTACTCTCCTAATAGGGTCAAAAATAGAATTTAAATTCATAAAAAGCAAAAGCTGTGCTTTATATCATCAATTTTTAGTCACTTGTAAAATATAACTGGGAGAAGATTTCAACTATAATAGCAACAAAAATCAATAATGCATGAGAATAAACTTCATTACATAAGATACAAAAGAAAAAATAAAAGTTTACTGAAAAACATATATGTAGAGACATTATATTTCCGGAATGGAAAGACCCACCCTTGTAAAGCAATCACTTCTCCCTTCACTAAACTACAAATAAATGCAATCAAATTCTCATTTTGCCTGTCCCCAGTTCTCTACCCCAAAAGAAAGGTAGGGAAAAGGAAGGAAGTCAGGCAAGCTCGGCAGATTGTTCTAAAGTTCATCTGGAAGAATAAATGCGCTAGACTTGCCAAGAAACTATTGAAAAAGAATGAGGAAGAACTTGCCCTATCAGATATCAATACAGAGGATGGCAAACTCTGTGAAGGGGCAGACTGTAAATATTTCTAGCGTTCTGGGCCACACAATCTCTGTTGCGACTACACTGCCACTGCAGCTCAAAAGCAGCCACAAACGATACATAAGTAAGTGTGGCTGCTTTCCAATCAAGCCTTATTTATAAAAACTAAATGTTTTATAGTAGGGGGCTAGATTTGGCCCATAAGCCACAGTGTGACCAGGCCAGGTATATAAACGCACAGTAATTTTAACAATATGGTACGTGTGCAAGAAGACAAATCAATGACAGAATTAATAAACATGTACCAATACACAAACATAACATGACAAAATGGCATTTCAAACCAACAGAAAAGTAATGATTCAGTAAATAGAGGCACAACTCACTAGCATGCAGAACAAATTAATTCCAACCTCACCCAAGAGTTACAGATGGAAGGGTAGTGTTTGAGGCAAAAGAAAACTCCTTATTACGGGCTTAAGGCCCTGCGCACTCTGCTTCCACCCATCTCTCCAACCTCATTTCCTTCCTATCTTCCCCTTGCTCATTCTGCTCAGCCACAGTGAGCTTCCTGCTGTTTTAGTAACACTCCAAGCACACTCCCACCTCAGGGCCTTTGCATGTGCTGTTCTCTTTACCTTGAGCCCTCGCCCCCTAATAATAACATGGCTCGCTCTCACACTTCACCAGGTTGCCATTTAAATATCACCTCCTTTGATGGATGTTAATTAGCCTGATTTGATCATTCAACAATATACACGTGACATGCATCGAAATACCATACTGTACCCCATAAATATATACATTTGTTAATTTTAAAAAAATCACCTTTTTTCAGAACCTTGCCAGACAAACAAACAGGACCCTTTCTTCACTCTTTATCACCTTATATTTGTCATCTTCCTCTCCCACTGGAACGTAGGCTCTGCGGAGGCCCAGACTTAGTCTTGTCCATTGCTGTATCCCTAATCACTAGAACAGTACCTGGCACATATTAGGTGCTCAATAAGTAGTCAATAAACGAATGAATGCAGGCACAAAGGCACCAAAACTTAAATTCCATATGTTCAGGGCATTTTAAGTGACCTTCAGACATGGGAACGGTCATGGTAAGAGAAGACACAAAAGGAAAGCAAAGGTCAGAAAATGAAGAACCTGTGACTCCTGCTTCAGAGTTTGGATTTAATCTCCTAAGGGTTTGTATTTCCAACCGGGCCACCAGGGGATACGCTAATGTAACGGATAAACGTGGCACACTCAAGCAGCATCAATTCTACTCAATGGTAATTCATCTACAGCAGTTTTACAAAAAAACAAACATGATTACGGCAAAAGACTTTAAAAAAAATTTCCCCACACTGAGCTACGCTCCCCAGCCCAAGAGTGCTTAACTCGCCCACCTGTGCACAGCAAAACACTGGTGGGGAAGTTTCAGAAGCCCTCCTGGGAGTCTAGGTGCCACTGAGGTGCTCTGATCAGGAGAGTTATCTAGCAAGATCACTCTGGGACAAATGTGCAGCACGGATGGTGGGTGACCCGGATTTAGAGTGGTCATTTAGGGTCTCTAAACAATTAGGGCCCTAAGTTAGACAGTGGCTGTACAAGTGGAGAGGAGAGATCCTAAGTACAGTGGAGTCGTGGAAAATAGACGTTTAACTGACACAAATTCAACTTTATTCACTTGGCCAAAAAAAAAAGAGGGAGCAAGAAGAAAAGAAATTTCAGTTGTCCTGGCAACCGCCCTCCCTTCTACTTAATGAGCACAAGACAGGACACAATAGTCAGTCAGCTGGTCTCAGTTTCCACACGCCAATCACGTTTGTGCATCTCACAACGCTATGTGAGTACAGTATTTAAAGAGATGTATTTTTCATAAAACATGGTCCCTAAATGCAAGCCAGCTGCTTCAACGGGGGCACAACTGAAGAGCCAGCAATCTGCCCCAACGCTGGAGGAAGGAACTGGCCGTGCTGGATTTATCTGAGACAATCTCCAATGGGGTATCTTCCGCAAGTACTTCCAACGGTATTTTTAATACAGGTGATTTTCACTTTACACAGGGACTTTAGAACCAACCTCTATATAAAATGTAATTGTCCTGTAAGGAGAACCAATAGGGTGGCCCGTGGGAGAGGAGAGAGTGAGCAGCTCCATGCTTCATGCCCTTTTGTCTGAGTCCCATCAAGCAGGGTCAGACAGCTAGCTGTGGTCAACCTGGAAATAACACATCTTCTAAGGCCCAATCCAAGGCTACTTCTTCCATTCTAGCTTATTTCTGGTCGGAGCAAAAATGCCAGTCTAGCTTGACATTCCGTAAAGAGAAAAAAGCAGCAGTATTTCCTGCCCAAAGTTGTTAATAATCAAGCACACAAACTTCAAGTAATTTCATATTAAAGAAAAAGATATTAAAACTGGCTAAATCTAAAATAATCTACCAAACTTTTTTAAGAGAAAAAATGATGCAGGAAAGATATAGCACCAATGTTTATTCTATTTTAAATACACTTCACTCATCTGATCACTAAAGATTAATAAAAGTATTTTATTATTAGCTAAACTCCAGCTACCAATCAGTGAGCAATGTTCTCAGGTACAAAAGTTTTAAATATAGCACTATCCACTTAATAAATACTGTTTGAGGACAATGAAAATGCTAAAATAAACCTGTAAAGGCTACGGAGAGGGCAAAATAATGACCATGTTATTGCCAAAAGAGCAAAACGAAACTGGACAGAGTTAAAGGTTATCAAAACCATAGCTCATTTTAAATGTCTCTGGGACAGAACTAGAACATGATCTTGCAGTGCAGGGTTAGGCATTCTCACTGAGATTCAACAGGGAATGCGTAAGAGTGCTCCAAGCTACGGGTCACGTAGCCCAGCCACCTGAAAAGTCAATATTACTAAGTGATATGGAAAAAGAAAAAAAAAATATGTTATTAAAGCCAAGGGTGCACTGTAGTTGAGATCCATCGTTTAGATTTCTCGTTTCCTTCCTTCAAGAAACAGAAGCCCAGACAGACTGACTATGAGAATGTCAATGACGCAGAGCAGAGACCCCATAACAACCTGGAAAGGACATGTAACAACTTTCAACTTCAATCACTGAGATTTTGGATTTGTAACTGCAGCATTAAAAAAAAAAAAAAAAATTCAAGTCCTTACAAAGCCCAACATGATCTGACCTAAATCATCTCATTCCATTATCCTTGCTCACTCCATTCCAGCCACATGCTTCCTTGAACACTCAAGTGGATGCCCACCTCAGGGGCTTTGCATTTACTATGCCTCTGCCCGCATGACCCCCCGATGCTCACAGGCCCCACAGCTGTGAATTATCTATTTAAACGTCTCTTCTGACTTCTCTATCCAAAGCAGTACCTCCATCCCCCACCAGGTTTAGATTTTTTCATAGCACTTACCACTTCCTGATATTATGCTTTTTATGTTTTGTTGAGACATAATTCACATACCATAGAATTCACCCATTTAATGCGTACAATTCAACGGTTTTTAGTGTATTCACGGGGTTGTGCGGCCTTCAGCACAATCTAATCACAAAACATTTTAATCACCCCATTAGGAGTCATTCCCCACTTCTCCCCTCAACCCCCCCAGCCCTAGGCAACCACTAATCTACTTTCTGTCTCTATAGGTTTGTCTATGCCGGACATTCTGTATCAACAGAGTCACACAGCATGAGGTCTTTCATGATCCTGACATTGTATTTTATATACATTTCCATCTTCCTAGAGCCCAAGCTCCATGAGGACGGGGCTTTCTTTTGTTTTAGTCACCACTCTACCCCAATACAGGTTGAATATCCCTTATCCCAAATGCTTGGGACCAGAAGTGTTTCAGATTTCGAATTTTTTCGGATTTTATAATATTTGCATTATATTTACCGGCTGGGCATCCCTAATCCAAAAATCCAAAATCAGAAATACTCCAATGATCATTTCCTTTGAGAGTCATGTTGGAGCTCAAAAAGTTTCAGATTTTGGAGCATTCTGGATTTCAGATTTTTGTATACGGGATACTCAACCTGTACCTACAACAGCACAAGCCAGGTACCAGTAAATAGGGAAATTGAGGCTTTCAAAATAGTCACTAGGTGTAGCAACATGCAGGTTATGCCATGGCCTCAGAGAAGACTGCAGTGACAGAACCAAGGCCAGAGAGAAGCGGGCTAAGGATAGAGCAGGAGATGAGAAAACAGACATCAGGCAAAGACCACTTGTTCAACAAACTGGCTGTGAAGGGAAGACTAGAGATGCATGTGGCTCTGAGGGAGTGTTGAGTTTGGGTTTTAGGATGGCAGGATTTGAGCACGTTTGAAACACTGGTATTGATTTGCTTAGTATCCTGGCGGGTTCCAGCAGCCAGAACGTGAAGACGCAGGTCAGATCACAAGTCAGCGCGGATCTATATATGCTCTCAAAGACCACAGTACATTTTAAAAGAAAAGTACATAATGCAATTTGAAGAAAAAAAGGCTACATTAAAAATGTGTTCTACCTCAAAATGACTTAGAATATAAAATCTACCATAAAGTAAAATCTACTTATTGTTGAAACCATAAAAAGTAGTGTTTTAAAAGATTTACGATACCAATTTACAACGTTGCATACCAACAGTAGTCATTAGCTGTATGAGATGGCACAGGTCTTAGTTTCATTTGTAAAAACAAACATATTCACATATTCACATTCACAAATTACTAAAATACAAAGATCTGAAGTGAGTTTTCCACACCCCAAAACTAGGAAAGATCAAAAGCTAGGTTTACGGGTCAGGTTCGTACTACATGCCTTTCGTTGCGAGAAGTAGGAACTTTTCTAAAGAACGGATAAAAACAGTGCTTACTTCATAAGGACGCTGAGGATTAGGTGAGTTAACGCTGCACTGTGCTTCCAACAGGGCCTGGCACAGGAAGCACTAGCAAGCGCTGGCGACTGGGTCACAGGCGAGCAGCAATGGTCTCCGTGCCATCCGCCCAGCGCAGGGCCTGTGGGAGACCCGCTGCATCTCTTGAACCCTCACCCCCACAGCCCAAACCAAACCCAGCTCACTCACTGTGCTATTTCCACGAAGCCATTGGCCGCATATTAGAATCACCTGGGGAGCCTGAACAACACCGACGCCAGGGCTCCAATCCAGACCCATTAAATAAACATGAGAGTGAGCCATCAATTTTTCTCAAGCAGCCCAGGTGGTTCTAATGTGCAACCGGCAAGGAGAGTTCTATCCCCACCCTCAACTCAATCCCTGACCTGCCAGTAGCCAATGCACTCCTGGAACAACCTCAGCGCGGCCAGACAGGAATCTAACTCCTTCAGCCACCCATCAGCACCTGGGGAAAAAAGGTCAAGGTGCAGCTGAAAAGCAGCAGGAAAACAAGAAGAAACAAAAGTAGCAGGTGAGGAAGGTGTTAACTTCAGTCTCCTCATCGGCAAATATTTGCTATTTACAAGGCACAAAAGCCAAAAGGGGGAGCCACGGAAAGGGGAAAATTGATAAGGGAAGCATTGCAGGTGACTCAGCGTTTTCATCGAACACAAGATCCAAAGCTAAAGCCATCCAAGCATATCGCTGCTGGCTTTTTCCTTCTAACTCTCGCAGGACCCATAAAAGGGGCTGGCTGGGAGCAGAAACCATCCGCCCAAGAGAGGCAGCGTGCCACCTAGCACCCATCACCCGCCACACTGCCTGTGCCATCTCAAAGGAGTCAGTCACTTGAGGACGTGAGTCTGGCTGCATTTCCAATGTGTCAAGGTACAAAGGACCCTAGATTCATTCTCCTCACCCCCCTACCCACTAAAGGTGAGCAGGAATGGTCTGTGCTACCCACTGAAGAACACAGATCCACTCAGTAGTTCAGAGTAAAAACCATCCTTCAGTCTCCTTAAGTTACAAGAGCCCAGATTTAGGTTCAAGAATGTCAGCTCTGGCAACAGAACGCCCGAGGCTGGAGTCCCAGCTCCAACTCAATCCTGGCTAAGTGACCCTGCACACGTTATCCAACTTCACGGTGCCTCTGTGTCCTCATCTGGACAGCTGAAATAACAGGACCTCTTCACAAGGCTCCTGGGAGGACTAAATGAGATGGCGCAGGTCACGCACTTAGTGCAGGGCTGGTCCCTACTATGCACCAATCAGGGTCAATTATTTTTATCCCTATTATTATTAGAACACAGAAGAGACTGAGATGGACTGAATCTAGAACAGCAAAAAGGGCAGACAGGGCAGAATGGATTAACAAGGTGACGAGTCTTTAGGACTATTCATTCAATAGCCATTGGACTTGAATGTACAACTAGCCTCAGTTTCCTCTTTAATAATTAAGAACAAGTAATCTGTGGTCGAATTTGGGGAACTGCATACACAGAAAGAGATATTAAAGGGGAAAATACTGAGCAATATAGCAAGACCCTGTCTCTACAAAAAACAAGAAAAAAAATTAGCTGAGTGTGATGGAACATGCCTGTAGTCCCAGCTACTCAAGAGGCTGAGGCAGGAGGATCACTTGAGCCTAGGAGCTGGAGGCTGCAGTGAGCTATGATCAAGCCATTGTAGTCCAGCCTGGGTGACAGAGCAAGACTCTGTCTTAAAAAAAAAAATGTATTTCAATGTTTTTCTTCTTAAAACTCATTTTGTTCTGCTTAAAAGAATAATTTTCAAAAGGTATTAAATACAGCAGGCGGGCTAGGATCAAAGCCGATTGGACCATCAGGGGTTTTCTCACTCTTGCGAGATTCTTCAAGCAATCACTACGCCAATTGACACAGATGTTTCTCTTTCTTCATACGATGAAGATCAGGGATCCAAACTTATCTGAAAAGCTAGAGGCACCGTTTGTCCCCATTGGAATGGCCAAGTTTTGCAGCAATTGCTGCATACGGATGATACAAATTGAAGAGCATGGGAACTACTAACATATCCCTTCACCTGACCCACACGTGCGTGGCAGCCCAAGGCTTTGTTGTGGGAGCAATGACTCTTGGTATGGGCTGTTCCGTGTGTTGGGAATTCTAAGCAAAATCTTAACCCTAGAGGAAGAGATGCTGCCTTAGACTTGTTGGAGGAGATTGCTTTAGTTATTGAGGTTACTTTATCTATGTCGAAAATAAATTATTTGACTGGGTTCAGAAAATAATACAGTATTTTGAATACCGGCTTCCTTTCTTGCAGGCTTGATTTGCCTGGTAACCAAATTACTAGTGACTAGTTCACTAACTAGGTCATTCACAGGAGTCAAGTTAACACAAAAAGAAACTTGCTACCGAAATGCACTTGACGATGTTAAAATGACCACCTTCTAAACCATTAAATCAAATTAGTTCTAAAAAACATAGCAGGCCACCCCTGAAATACTCTCAGTTTGCTGCAGAATATCACATGCTTTGGATGTTACATAGGAGTCCTGTTTACCCCAGTTAATTTAACTTTTTTCTGCCTGCCTTGTGGACCGGTTGAATACTTCAGTTTTGGGCACTGGTTGGCTCTTTTAGAACTCTATAAAAAAAAGTACATGGAATATAATTTGTAAAGCCTCTCACAATTGAAAAGTGTATGTGTATGTGTTTAAACCAAACCTAGAAAGCTTACATCAGAGCTGCAGAGTTGTAGTACTTGTTTCAGAATCACAATTGTAAACATGACAATAACTTACGGATTCCAGCTTAGCTCTTTTGTAACTGCAAAATTATATTTTTGCTACTGTTACTAGAGTAATTTTTAAATGTCACCTTGAAATAGAAATATGTATTTTAAGCATTAATTCACAGGTAAATGAAGAACTTTTTAAAGTGTGTGCATTATGTTTATTTTCTCTGTAACAATTAGAATGTTAAACTAAACAAATAGCCTAAAATGGGAGTGATTAATGATTTATGAGCAAGCTGGTTTGGTCAGACATTATACACAAACCTTGATATACTACAGAATGCTTTATTATACTTGTGAAATTCTCTTGTCTAATCTGAACCTACATTCCATGGTGATAACACGGTATACGTTTTGTTACTAAAGTTGAGTGAACATGACAAAAAAAAAAAAAAGATACTTCTCCTAACCTGAATTTCAAAATAAGAAAAAGAACAAGCTAGAAAAGCTATTAACACTGATTCAAGCAGACCAACTATAAAAAGTTCAGCATTAATATCAGATTCACTACAGAAAATTTTACTCTGTAAATTTTACCTGCAACTTACACATTTTACTTGCTAAATGAAGAAAGTCTTTCAGCGATCTTCTTCAGCGATCTTACTATATTGTTAATTAAGAAATAAATCCTTAGGACCAGAATATGGCTATAAAACAAAAAGAGGAAAAAAGGAGAAACACTCTAGGCCCCCTTAACATCAGACCTGTTAACCCCACCCCACATGCTTCTGCACGCAGGACTCTGGCGTGAGACCAGAAATGGACACGTACATGTACATTCACAAACATTCCTCTGTTCCCTCAGCACATCACCAGCATTTTATTCTCTCCTTGAGAATTTCTCCAAGTCACAGACATTCTTCAAAACTGATATCTGCATGTATTTAAAAAAGAAATACTATTTCTGACTTTGACCAAAGAAAAAGGCAAAGAAATAATAAGTTTGCATTCCCTGAAGAAAAATCTAAAGATAATGAAAGAGGACCCAGAAGCATGCTGAACGGCAGCGAGAAAGATTCAGTGTTCTAGATAATTCCCTAACTGTTCAATAGTTGACCATTTAAATTCAATTCAATACATATTTGAGGACCTAGGCCAGGCACCATGCTAGATGTTGAAGTAGACACTAGGTAAATCATGGTCCCAGATCTCAAGGGGGTAACAATCGATTTGGGGAGGGGAGAAATAAATAAACAAGCAGTGATTGTTATCTAACATAAAACTGAACAACAGAAGTAAGCAGTACTTGGGAGATTCAATGGAGGGAGAGAGTCTGCTAGAAAGGGAACACAGTAAAGTTAATTTATATGGCATCAGCACCGAGGGAAGCTGGAGCTGGGCACAGTGGTGCGTGGCCTGTAGTCCCGGCTACTCGGGAGGCTGAAGCAGGAAGATCGCTGGAGCCCAAGAGTTCTAGTCCAGTCTGGGCAACATAGTGAGACCCTGTCTTTAAAAAAATAATAATAAAAATAGAAAAGGATTGCTGGTTATTACAACAATGTAAGACACCCTGGATCAGACATGACAATAGGTACTGGAAATAGAGGACAGGCATGGGAAGAGATGCAAACTCTGACCTCATGAAGAGAGGATAAGAAATGTCTAGGATTCCAGTATGGGTTATAAAAATTACTAAAGTTTCATTAACCAAATGAATAAAATTTATTAGTTTTGTTTTCCTCTTTGTTTTGACTATGAGGAAGCTCAAAGCCAAATATTTCCAACATATGAAATATGGCAAGTATTTCTGTGTACCTGTAAGTCTATATGTAATTTATTTTCCTTCTCTTGATAGGATTTTTATCTATATTTAGTAAGTCACCCAATTCTTTCAGAATAAGGCAGAAAATAAATCAACAGGGCTAGGCGCGGTGGCTCCCGTCTGTAATCCTAACACTTTGGGAGGCCGAGGAAGGAGGCTTGAGCCAAGGAGTTCATGATCAGCCTGAGCAACATAGCGAGAGACCCCATCTCTACAAAAAATAGAAAACTTAGTCAGATGTAATGATGCACATCTGTAGTCCCAGCTACTAGGGAAGCTGAGGCAGGAGGATCACTTGAGCCCAGGGATTTGAGGTTGCAGTGAGCTATGATGATATCACTGCACTCTAGCTGGGGAAACAGAACAAGACCCTGTCAAGGAAAGAAAAGGAAAAAGGAAAGGAGAAGAGAAGAGAGAAAAGAAGAGAAGAGAAGGGAAAAGAAAAGAAAAGAAATAAAGATTGAGACAAAGCCAGAGACAGCTGGTGAAAGTATCTGGTTCAAAGATATAACCTGCATACTGCCTACCCAAAGCATTCTCCCCACCCTTCTTCCACCCTCACAAAGGCCATATCCTGTTTCAGAAGCTGAAAAATGCTGGACTTTCACTTTCTCAGCCTCCCTCACAACTAGCAGTACCATGAGGTCAGTTTGAGCCAATGACACTGAAACATAAGTCTGCAAAGTGAACTTCTGGAAAAGGCTTTTCTCTGTTAAGAGGGAGTTGTAAGGAAATATGCTTCTTCCCTCCCTCTTTCTTGTATGATGTCTGGTGCTGCAGCAACCATATTGTAAACATGAGGGAATAAGCGTGAGTATCAAAAGCCAAAATATTAATAATAGAGGAAGAAAAATATACAAAGAGCCTCGATCTTTAATAACATTATTAAGCCACTCACCAGCTTTAGAACCACCTATTTCTAGACCTCTTGCTACTGGACAATAATAAGTCCTAAAATTCAAGCCATTTCTAGCTGAGTATTGTTATTTGCCAAAGGCATCCTAACTGATTTTGTAACAGATCATCTTGAGGTCAGTTCCTGACAGGTTGATTTTTATATTGCTTAGTTAAGCAGGATTATTAGTTATTAATTATTAGCTATAATTACCAGATAATGATAACCAAGATGGCTATATATAATGGCCAGAAAGAAGGCAATAAGCTAATAAAAGCTGCTGGGAGCAACCTAAGATAAAAATAGAAAAGGGGATAATGACAAAATTTGAAAAAAATATGATGAAGTGCCAGTAGGGGCACTCCTTGGCGGCAGGAAACTGAGGAAGAAGAGAGTAAATGTACAGAAGTCCTTTAAGGTAGAGAAAATGAGGCAGGCCTTCTTTTCCGGCAATGTTATAGGCAAGATTACCTAAAAATCCTTCCCAATATAAAACAGTCAAAAATTCTAGGTAAAGTGTAAGAAACATCTGTTTAAATGCATAGCTAAGTTCACAATAAAGGACCTTCCCAAGGGCCCAAAATCAAAGAGGAACCTCAAAACCAGAGCAGAAAGTGTAAGCTGATATTGTGTAGGAGCCTAAGGCTTTAGAGGATGGGGGAAGGGGGCTTGTGTCTCTGTAAAGGCACCTGTCCTTTGGGATATAATAGAAAAAAAGAAAGAGAGATATGACTAGACTCACATTTTCTTTAAAAACGCCATCTTGAAGACAATTACAGCTCTTGTATATATTTTTCAACCTCACCTTAATTACCCTTTGGAAGAGCAAATTCCAGAATTAAATGCACTTCTGGTACATATTTACATATTACGAAGGACCTCCTGGATATTTCACCAGAGCATTAAGTAAAATATGATAGATACAAATCATTTCCACAAAAACACCACACAATGCCCAAATTTTCAGATAGCATTAAAAGAACCAAACAATCAAGTATACAAGTTCAGCATATTTGTAACCATAGCAAATGGTTTCTAAATCTTAGTCATTCTTGGTAAAATTTTTATCCTTAGGGTCATTATAATATTCTTCTAATGGCTATGTTACCAGTAGTTTCATATCATCTCTGAGTTAATCTCACAGCCGTCTACATGACGAATTTTGGAGTCATCGCCTGCAAATAATAAGGGGAACCGGGGAAGGATGTGATGTTTAGGGACTCATCAGTCTCAGTCAGACCGAGAGGAAGGTTTCCAATATTAAAGAGAGAAGGAATTACAGCCTACAGCTAAATTACAGCTAAAACAAACAAGCAAGCAAGCAAACAAAAAAACTCTTAAGGCTCTCCACTTTGTACATGGTTCACCTTCCTCTAGTCTCATTTGCTTTCCAAGCTGCTTTGGAAACGGAAGACACCACATATTCCCTGTGCTCACCTTCACATTTTCGTGTTGGCTTTATGAATGGAACAATTTCCACTCTAAATTCCATTAAGCCACCTCCATCACTCAATTCATTCCAAGACCATCTTTCTTCAAAAAGTCCCCTTATCCTTGGGCAATCCAAATAGCCCAAATACCAACACATAGTTTACATTATCTTCACGAGGGTTACAGCTGCCTCCACTGCGTTCCCATATTTATGTAAGACTCAAGTGTTTTAACCTACTGCTTACACACACCGATGCCACAACAAGCACACCATCCTAAAAGAAGCTTTAGACTTTGTTGCATCTTGAATGTTTTCCCACAACCTGTGTGCGAGATGGTTCAAGACTAAGCATTTCTTCTGCAAGGCCACCAAATGCAGGGGAAAATAATTAACTTGGGGATCAAGAATCCAACTGTGAAAAAAAAAAGGGACTGTGCTTGGCTTGGGCTCTCCCTCTCCCGCTGATACGGGGAGAAGGGCCAGGGAACCGCTCCCGTCCCAGAGGACTCAGCATCCCCCGAGAGCCCGCTCGGGTCGGCGGGGAAATAAAGCAAGAGTTGGTCGTTCAGGGAGGTTCCGAGGGCGCACTGCATGCTGGGACTCGTTTCCACAGTTACCCACGTGCACCCAACCCAACCGCGGCCCGGCGCGGCTCGGACTACAAGTCCCAGAATTCCGCAGGACCGCCTTTCCCCTTCTCACCGACGACTGGAGCCAGACCCTAAAGGAAACCCCTAAAGCACCCTCCCCGCACGTCTGGGAGAAGTCGCGCCCCTCCAAGCGCCGCGCTGGGCTTCGGGCCCGGCCCTCCCTGCCGGGAAGCAGGTCCCAAGGCACCAACCCCCACACCTGATAGCCAGAAATTAGACAACTGCGTCACAAACTGCCAAACCCACGGGCTGCCGGGGACCCCGACACCTCCCCTGCGCAAAACCCCCACCTCGCCTTCAGGGCCCGACCCCTCCGGCACCCGCCGCGTTAAACCCGCAGCCCGCGCTCCCGCCCTGCCTCCCAGTCCCGCAGCCCGAGCCCGCGCCAGCGCTGACCTCGCTTCCCGCCGCTCGGGGGGAACCGCGGCCAGCGCCAACCTTGGGGCACTTCCCCCGTCCTCCACCTCAGCCCCGCCCCCTCCTCGCCCCGCACCCCGAGGCGCTGGGCTCCCCCTCCAGGGACCGAGCCTAGCCGGAGGGAGGAAGCACCTCCCCCAAACGCACAGTCCCGCACCCCCTAGCCCGGCGCCGGACAGAATCTGGACATGACAGTCCTGCTTCTCCTCCAACCTCCCCTTCTCCCCAGCTAGCTCTCCACCCCCACCTCGTCTAACCTATCCCTGCCTCCAGCCTGCCACCCCAAAGCCTCCCCACCTCGTCTCCTCTTCCTTCCAATCACCCCGCCGTCCCAACACGGTAACCCAACATCTTCCCCTCCCACCACTGTTACCCCACCATTACAACGCCCCTCCCGCCCGCCGGACTCCCCAACTATTCCATCACACCCCCA
>NW_012138636.1:3092570-3115882 GCF_000956105.1 Propithecus coquereli | reverse complement strand
GCCCCGCGCCGCCCGCGGCGTCACCGCCCGCCCCGGCCCCGGGAGGGGAAGGGGTGGCTCCCGGGCAGGGGCTCCCGGCGCGTTTCGGGACAGAAGGCGTGGGGCGGGGACTGCGGGAGCCGAGCGGCGAGTGTTGGCAGCCGCCCAGCCCCGGCCCGCTCGCTGTCCGTTACTCACTGACAGCGGTGGCATCCGAGTGCATTTTCGGGCAGCTCACAGCCCGCTCGCCGCCCAGGCTCCCGCGCTCGCCTCGCGGTCCCCCCACCGGTTCACCGCACCTCGGCTCGGAGCTGAGGACCCGCCGCCTGACACGCCCAGCCCTCCAAGCCTGCCTTCCCCATTGGCTGAGCCGCGGCTGAGAACCCGCCCTCCCGCGTGTCTCATTTGACAAAAGGAGTGCCGCGAGCACCTTTCTAGAGCTGGCAAGGAGGCCCCACCCCCTGGGGTCCAATGCGATTGGTTCTAGGGCCTCGTGTCTGTAACGCCCCTGGCGGAGGCCACGCTCTGGAATAGCCGGTTGGACCTGGCTGCTGTCAGTCATCCCCGGGGGTCCGAGAGCGCGTGTAGGGGCGAAGCTGGGGAATTGGTCCACCTTGACCCTGAAACCCCGCCCCGTGGCGGGCGGGATTGGTGGAGCTGGAGACCAACCGAGAAAGATGGGTCGGCGTCTGAAACAAAGCACGCGAAGTGTTCCCGAAAGAACCGAGGAGGGGACGCGCAGTTGGGGCGGCGTGTATCGCAGTGCTCGGAGTAGGGAAGTCAGCCGGTCCCCAGCGCCTGGCGCGACGCCTCCGGGTCCCCTACCGCTCGCCCCACGCCTCCGAGCGGCTCTGCGGGAGCCCGGCCCGCGCCGAACTTGGCCGCGGACTTCTCTTGCCAGCTGTTTCCTCCCGCAGGAAACTGGATGCAGAACTGCCGCGTCTCCATTCCTAGCAAACCCTCTGGCGGGGAGCAAATTCCCATTTCTCCTGCAACATCCACCACCTCCCCACTTTAGAAATGCACTTCTTTACCAGAGTCGGCGCCCTTCGCCCCCTTCGTCACACATGGGCTGCTGAAGAGGCTCTGAGTGCCACAGGCATTGTCTGTCACACATCTGTGTGCCCCAGACAGCACACGGAAATGCGGGGCCCGCTCTGAGCTGCGGAGTCAGCCTGGCACGGCGACAAGTCCAGGGGACAGGTCACCAGCCCACGAAAGACAGCATCATCTGAGAAAACCTCAGTCACTGACGCGGGGAGGCCGTCCAGAAAACGAAACTGGCTGTTATTGGGCAGAGGGAGGAGTTAATTTAGGTGAATTCTTCTGCCTCTCAGTCAAGAATTCGCACCGTTTTCCTGAGTTCTGCCCTGTTTTTTCAGTGCTTGAAAGCAACTCATCACACACTCACCACGTTATGGTAACGGAATAACATTTCGAGATAGTAACGGAGGACCCACCACCACCACCACCAACCCCAACAACACTACACGTTATCACTACTTCCCTGTGTCCCAAGGCCCTGCCCCAGCGGGCGGCCTCAGAGTAGGGAAGACACCACAAACCACAGGTAACAAAACGACCAGTCGCTTTGGTTTTAGATTGCTACAGCCAACGCTTTTGAATTTCAGGCATCTGGAAATTGAAGTTTCAGATCAGAACATAAATGTTACACAAGAAACAAAATGTTTGAAAGAAGTGGCTCAGACAAACCAATTCCTATGTCCTACAACAATCCCGTTGGAGTATGCTCTCTCTTAATCTCCAATTTCTCTTTAATAAATTACATCCTTATCATTTTATTTATATCATATTTTTATCATTCAAACATTTCTGAATCACTTTATCTAATTATAGAATTTCAGAATTTTACCTGAAATTGTTTATTATTTACTTTAGGTTCCTTCGCAAGGCAAGAATCTCATAGAACATTCCTATTGGTCACCTGTAACGTGGTGTACACCTCAGCCGGCCCGTGATGATGGGCAGGTACCTCTGGACTCTGAGATAGATTATTCCTTGTTGGGTAGATCTAGTTATGAGACTGTCCGCCCTTACCCTGAGTAGGCAACCTGCTCCTGCTTTCTTTATCCCATTTATGTTTTTAGCTTAATCTTCATCTGGGAAATAAATTATATATCATTTTATACAAATTTCTGATCTTTTGTGTATAATATTTGTATGGGGTATTTTGTTGTTGTTTATTGTTTATCAGGGTACTTCAAGGGCTGAGACACTTGTTATTTTGCACAGAAAAGGGCTTGCTTCTTGACACCTCTAGATTAAAATAAGCCCACAATTAATATGTTTTAGGTAGCCATTTGCCATATTAATTTATTTGCAGCGAACTTTATAATAATGTATCTGATAACCAAGCTATATGAAGGACCTGCCAGCTGCTTTGCCCCTAGCTCCCAGCACTCCCCTGGCACATACATGGTATCCATAAAAATTTATAGAATGTACACCCTCTGTCATTCCTCAACATTGCTTTCAGCTGGGTCAGTATGATTATTTTTCAAGTAAAACACAGACTGTGAGAGTAATTTACCCAGATCTTTGTAGTGAGTTAGCTACAGCATGAGGATTGAGAGGCAAAGCTCATTCTTAGTCTGTAAGCCTCACTGCCCCAAATGTTTTTTGATTATTAAACCTTTTTTGTTAAATTGCTTCCTTATTTTTTTGCGGTTCTTCCCTGGTCATTTTAATAATCTACATGAGTATAAACCTTTGAGGTCAGGAGGAAGATCGTTATATTTATCTTTTTATTTCTCTAGCACCTAGTACAGTGCTTTCAAATACAGTAGTAGGAACTGGGAAACCGTTATTTAAAGTGAACTGAATGTTGACTTTACATGAAATTTTAGCTCTAGAAGGAACCTTAGCAATTATCAGATCCAACTTCCTCATTTCAAGAATATGAGACTTGAGGTCCAAAGGAGTTAAATGTCTGTCTAATCCAAGTCATTCGGGTAGCTAGTAGCAAAGCAGTAGTTAAACTCAAGTTTCCCAACTCCTACTCCAGTCTTTTCCCCCGCACCACACTGTGCAATATTAAAGCTTCAAATTCCAAAGATGGGTAAACTACTCTCCCTTCCCTTTTGAAAGTTGTTGTACCAATATAATGCAAATTCTATACTTCGTAGTTGGAAGATTGCCTTCTTTTTTGTGAAATTCAGTAAGGATTTTTTTCATTATATAATACAGTATTTCAATTATTTTCTCATTGGTAGCATTCCAAAATAACATGATTCCTGTGGGGATGTTTGCTGAGATAATAATGTTATACTTCTGTGCATTTATATTCAAATCTCTGGAGAAAAAAATTAATAATTGAGTGTCTTGGGACTGTGATGGGTAGAGATAGTTGAGGATGCAGTCTTTATGCCATTTCATTTCACCTGGTCACTGCTTTAAGGTAATAGTAAAGCAAGTTACCTCATGTTAATAATACCTAATTTAATTGGAATTTTTCTGTTTTATTAGTTGTACAATATTGATTTTAACCAGATATATTTTGAAATGCCCTAAGCCTAGGTTAGAATTTGATACAGAAAAGTCTAGTGAGAGAAAGAGCAGCAGAGGAATTTATTGAGAAATTTATTTTCCCTCAATAAAATTTTAAACTTTCTCTCCAGTTCCACAAATCCCATTATAGCATGTTTGTCCTGCATGCGTTGGGGTTGGAATAAAGTTTGGCCTGCTCAGACAGATAAATGTGCCCCAGGTAAGATGTCAAGAGAATAAGAAAGAACACACGGCAGGGAGGAATTAATTTGGCCTGAGATTACAGTGAGAGAGTTTATGGAACTCCTCTAGTTATAAAAAGTCAGGCTAAGTGGGTTTCCAGGATATGGAAATAAAAACAAACCAAAAAAATAGTAAATGTATCCATAGAGGGCAGGATGGTTTATTTCTCCAAACCCAGCCAACTGAAAATTTGCTGTCCCAAATGCTGACAATGTTTTTCTTTATGCATCCTATGTGACAGGTTCTACTCTAATAGTGCTGTACTTGTAAACTATTCTACCTAACCTCACAACAGCCCAATGGGGCACTAATATTATCCCCAATTTACAGATAAGATAACTGAGGCTAAATAAGTAAAAGTGCCCCTAAGTAGTGAAACTCCCTGTGGATAATATTCCTGTGCTGGGCTTCAGTTCCTTCTCTTTTTAATCAGGTTAACATATGCCCCTATAGGGGGTGGGGAATTAGAAGTCTTAGGAATATTCTATTTCTTGATCTGGATGCTGGTTCGTTGGGTGTGTTGAGTTTGTGAAAATTTGTCCACTGTATACTTATAATATATGCACTTATGTATGCCATTCTTCAAAAGAATTTAAAAAAAAAATGCCCCTATATATCTCAGAGATTTTTTTTTTTTGAGACAGAGTCTTGCTCTGTTGCCCAGGCTAGAGTGAGTGCCGTGGCATCAGCCTAGCTCACAGCAACCTCAAACTCCTGGGCTCAAGTGATCTTCCTGCCTCAGCCTCCTGAGTAGCTGGGACTACAGGCATGCACCACCATGCCCAGCTAATTTTTTTCTATATATTTTTAGTTGTCCAGATAATTTATTTCTATTTTTAATAGAAGCAGGATCTCACTCTTGCTCAGGCTGGTCTCAAACTCCTGACCTCGAGCAATCCTCTCGCCTCGGCCTCCCAGAGTGCTAGGATTACAGGCGTGAGCCGCCGCGCCCGGCCTACTCAGAGATTATTAATAAGGATACGATAATGTAGATGTGTATGTGCTTTTAAAAGATAGTGAAACCAGGCCTGTTTCCAGGGATGAGCATCTAGCTACATGGGCTGCCTTTGTAGACAGATATTATGAAAAGTATGAGTGAGAAAGCTTACTTCCAGGTTACTAAATTCTTATGTATTTTACCCTTTTGACCTTATTTTAACAGCAACTCCCTACTTTATAGTATATTCTTAATGAGATTAGTTATCCAGAGTACCTACTGAGGTTCTGCTGAATATTATAAATCCTCTGCTTTGATATATCACTGACAATGGGAAAGTTATTCAGTCTTGCTGGAATTAACCTTTTAACCAATGAGGCCTGTGTTATTGGGAAACAGTTTCATCTCTTAAGCTTTTATTGACAAAGAATGTCACTGTAACATATGTTGTTTTTCGCATATATACATAGAACAGTTTTGCAAATAGCCACTTGCCAGCTGCTACTAGGACAATAAACATATTCCTTTCATTTTTCAAAACCTCCATATAGTCAAGTCCCAATTATCAGGTTAATGGAAAGATCCCAGAGGTAGACATTTTCCTTATTGTGCCAAGGAAGACATCCTCTCCTCACACTGGTAGTGACTGACAAGCTGAGAAGATGACATTGTTTGCCATCTATCTTCCTTTACTATGCTTTTTCTTTCATCAGCTTCCTTTCCCCCATCTGACCCTCGAGGTCAGAAAACTGAATTTTAAACACAGGCAGGCGGCCTCTTTATAATCGGCAACAGGTTAGTTTGTAGAATTGATATGCTTCTGTAATTTGGGCTTATTATGGATATTCAAGGGACTTCCATTTTTTTCATCAGCCTCCACTGGGGCTATAATGTATCCCCCAAAATAAAAAAAACTTAACAGATCAAATTGACAAGAACCTTCTGGAACCAACTCTCCTCTGGGCCTGTTAGCCTTGGGAGCATGTTTGCCATTTTTTTCAGAAGCAGAACATAGTCTTTCTGGATTTTAACCCAGATAACATGGGTTAAAATCCCACTGGCTCCACCACTGAACAAGAAATTACTTTACATCTCTGTGCCTGGGTTTCTTTATCTGCAAAACAGTGAAAACAACAGGCTCCACCTCACAGGGATGTTGTGAGAATTAAACGAATGAATATAAGTAGAGCACTTAAAAGTACCTGGCACAGAGTAATGCCCAATAAACAATGCGGTCGGAGTGGTGGCTGGTGCGACACTCTACAGTTCCGTCGCGTTCCTAAATAAACCCTTCCCCATCACATCCAGCTTGTCATCCCAAATCTTTCTTCGCCCCTAAGATAGTACCTGACTCTACAGTCACTGTGTTTTATTACCAGCCTTCCTTCCTCCCTGGCTTTCAGAGCTTACAGTGAACACTGAGTTAGGATGCAAAAGCATCTTTCACCGGGACATGCCACCACCGTGAAGTTAGCCCAGCTTGAAGCAGAAATGTGAGACTTTACACAGTAAAAATGAGTGCCCAGTATCAATGCCATGTCATTCAAACTCTTTGAAAACTAGTTTAGTGAAGACCGATTGCTACTAGGAGTTTAAATAGATGTAGGAAATTCCTGTGAATATAGAAAGATGGCGTCCTAAAAAAGTAAACAGACTGTAGTGGATAGAGACACATATTGTGTTCCCGTAATGAAAAATTTTTCTTCCTTGTACTTTGAAGTAATCTTACCCTTCCCTGAGAGCCATAGTTACTCCTATAAAACATTCTTAATCTGCTGTACCAGAGGCGAAGGCAAATGTCTTCAAGTATTACCCTTGGGCCAGCTTGGATTAAGACCCAGGCCATACCATTTAACAACCCTTGAACAAGGCATTAAACTTGTCTTGGTGTCAGATCCTTCATCTATAAAAATAAGGATAATATCTTCGAGGGGTGAATCAGGGCTAAACAAGATAAAATACGTAAAAGCATTTATAGAAGTAAGAGAGAGACACAGGGCTGAATGCATGCGCCCCAATTCCATGTTCTCTTCGCATGTTTCCCTGTGAACCTAATGCAATCCTGTAAGGTATGGTTGGCTAATTTTTCCGCTTAGGGACAATTTCAAGTAAAAATGAGTCCATACTTATAGATTTTCTAGAAAATCCTGTTTTCTTTCTTGTTATAAAGCAGCCATCTTAGAGATCTCTCAAAAGAGCTAAGAATTTTCCATTTGACAACCATATTTCAATTTTAATTTCACTTAGCAATGAATTCTTTGCCTCTCCTAAATATAGAGAAAATTTCGTTTATTTTAAAAATTGTTTCAAACTTCCAATATTTCTTGACACCCAACTATTAGGGTAGCATTCAATACGCCTTTTTGCTCATCTTTTTCCCCAGCACAGTCCTGGGATGCTTAAACCGACTCTTTTCCTTTTTACCCTTTTTATCCAGGGCCTTTTATTTTATGGAAATCACACCTGCCTAGGGAATTAACAGAGTATTTGAATAAAAATGTATTCGTTCATTACCAGATGTTCTTCTCTGAATTGAGTATTTTCACCTTATTTCACATTGAGCTAATCAAGTCCTAATGATGCCACATCAAATTCGATCTCAGAAGGTATAATTTTCCAATTGAATCTAAACAATGCACGACCTTCATGGTGACTTCCATAAATATAGCATTGCTCCAATTACTCCAGCTAGCAGGGGATGGGCAGAAAGAATAACCATTTTACTTGGACAATGGCTTCTGTGTCTTGTCAGGCTCTTCATGTCTCCTCGCCTTCTCTAGCCTGCTTCCATGAACACAGTGTCTCTTTAACGTCCCTCTCAGGGCAGGACAGGAGACCCCATCCATCTCCAGATGTCGGTGGCTGCACGGCAGCCGAGCATCTCATTATGGCAAAGCAAAGCATTCTGGGAGAGGGGATGGGACGGCAGAGAGCAGTGGGAAATGAGGGAGGGAAGAGGAGGACGGGAGCTGTGCGAAATATATGCTCCCTTCCTGGGTGATGATAACGTGTTATGGAAGTAAGAACTTCCTCTTCTATTATAGAAGAGGAGAGCAGGTAGGATGTCAAAAACCTGTGACTAAGCAGCGTCCAGACCTTAAAACCAGCTTAGCTGTCTCGACCAGCCCATGCCACCCTCACACCTGAACCCCCAGTTGAAGCTTCCATAGGAGCCATGTTGGTGGGAGGAAAGCAATGAATCCAAGCATTTAGGAAAATCTATGGTTCCAAAGTGGCAAAGGAAAAGAATTTGGAGACACACATGTGTTCACATGTAGGCGTGCACATGCACGAACACACATGCACCCAAATCACTATTTTACTTTCTTACACTGCCTTAGCCAAGACAGGTTACAACAAATGCCCTTAACATTTTGGGGGGGTCACAGACTCCTTTAAGAATCATTGAAAACGATGACTCTCTGTCCAAGGCCTAAACCCTCCCATGCCCACCTGCCACCCCTGAAATTAAGAATTCCTACATTAGCTCTTCATTTGAGGTAACAAGCATTTTCTTTTTAAAATGCAGGGGCTTTAGGGAACAGTCAGTGGCTGTCAGCAATTTTGTTAGTGAGAGATTAGTTCCACGCTGTTAGCTTTCCTGCTGGGACCACCGACATCCGAGCCTGCCCTCAAACGATGGGACTTTTGTTAGGGGGCTGGGAGGCGGGAGTGGAGGGAAGGCTTGGCTCCGGGGGCCAGCATCTCAAGGTCGTGCAAAGGTCCTGGACGTGGGGCAAGAGAGGAGAAGTGCTCTTGGAGAGGAGACGCCAAGAATGAACTGCATCTCTTTCCAAATTTTGCTCACTTCCAGTTCCAAACTGGGTTCTAGTCAAAACTGCTTTTTCTGCGGCTTCCCACGCCCAGCCTCCGGGGGCCCCCTGCCCGCAGGTTCCCTTTGCTTTTCCTCTCTCAGCAGCTCCTTAAACCCCAGATATGGCAGCTCCCGCTGCGTCCTAGGCCTGCGACGCTTCATCTGTATTTACAGCCGCTTCCCATCGCTGGCATCACCGCCTGGGCTCTGCCGTGCCGTCCCCCCACTCCCCACCCCTCCACTCTTGTCCATGGGAAAGTTGTCTTCCATGAAACCGGTCCCTGGTGCCAGAAAAGTTGGGGACCACTGCTCGAGGCCTCCCGGCAGTCCTGCCCCCTCCCCACAGTCTGGCCAGTGTAGCCTGAAAGTCCAGCCTTGAGCCCCACAACTGCTTCTGTTTTATCCTTTGCCCCTTCATCTCACAATCACTTTTCCTGGCTCCAAGGCACCATCACCGCCACCTTAGTCACACTCTATAACGTTAGCTTTGGGAAACATGTCAAATCCACAGATAAAAGACAGGGGAGTAGAAATACAGACACGCATTTACCTACCGCTCACTTTGCGGCAGGCACTGTTCTCAGTACTCACGTCGACTCATTAATCCTCCCAGCAATCCCAGGGGGTGGATACTTTTGTAAAACCCATCTCACAGGTGAGGACACTGAAGCACAGATAGGTAAAGTAACTTTCCCAAAGTCACACAGCTGGTAAGTGGTGGAACTGGGAGAATGAAACCCAAGCGGACTGGCTTCAGATCTGTATTTGTAACCACTGTGCTAACTTGCTTCTTTATGTAGCATTTTACAGAGGGCTTCCTGCCCACCTCCTCCCCACCTCTCCAACCCAGACTCCAGGTCCTTTATTGAGGTAGCTGTATCTATTTTTCTAGTACCAGTGGGCACCTAGTGTAGTCCTTGGAGACCAAGGCAAATCTGCTGTGTTCTCTCTGCCCACCGTTAGTGGCAACATGAAACAGTTTCCCCAATTCCAGAGTATGGGCCTTTATTCTCTTCCTTGAGAAACAGATGAAGGATCCAGAAACAGGACCACATGTCAGGGTAAGTAAGAGTAGGGCCCAAAGTAGCAGAATGTTGTTGCAGGTGATGCAGCTTTAAAAGATTCCCACTGGACACCGTCAGAACTACGCCACCTGCTCCCGTCCCCCCACTTCCTCTTTGTGAGCCTTCTCTCCCTTCTCCAGCTTCCTGTTCCAGGTGCCCCGGGCCCCGTCCCGTCGTTTCTGGTGGACACACTGCTCCCATGTTCGGGACGAGGCCCATTATTCTTAGCGGGTGAAGGCAAACCTCGTTGTTTGTTCCCTAACCTCGCTAATGGGCTGAAGAAGGTTAAAAGGAGCTTGAACAACACCCTTGAGGAAAGCAACAGAGAGGTAGCCTAACGAACCAGGAGGGGAACAGACAGGCGCCAAGATTATTCTGTGTTAATGATCCTGGGAAGGGTAACAGGGCCAGTTGTTGTGTAAGAGCCTCATGCCTTTTTAGCCTCCTGGAATGGAGACACTTCTCTCTTCCCTGCTCTCTGGATCCTTCTCAGTTTGTGCTGCTGGAGTACAAACGACCACCGCCCCACCACCCAGCACACATACAAAGCATAGACCCCACGGGGATCAGCCTCATTCAGATGCCCTAGAGATGCTTGTACTCAGGGCCTATTCTGATTAACCTGCCCTTATCAGCACTTACCTGTCCAAAGTCTCATTCCCTCAGATCCTCCCGGATGCCCGGCTCGCTGTTCTCGGATAAACTAATTTAGGGGAAAACAGAGATGAGTTAGGGTATCGTCCCTCACAAACATGTTCATAACAAGCAATGGCTCGACACCAACCCTTAACATACTCCCCAAGCCAGGCTGTAAACTTCCCTCCTTCCTCCTCCCATGCACGACTCCCCTCCCGCCCTAACGACCCAGCGTGCAGCTCACCTCCATCAATCCCGCCTTGACTGCGGCTGCCCACGCTCATGTCTTCGCCCACTTACCACCTCCAGCACTAGGACAGAATCTGGCCAGAGAACAAGAACCAGAACAAAGGCAATGGAACGTCGGGCTGGATGATCTCAGAGGTGAGCTCAGCACATTCCTCGTTTCACAGGTGAGGAAGCAAAGACACAGAAGTGGCCGGCCGGTGGCACATGGATGGGCTGTTTAGGGGACATCTGCTGTTGTTTCTGCCCTCTTTGGTTGGGAAGGACTCTTTCTTCTTTGGGGGAACTCTTTACTCCGCCATTTATCAAGCACAGCTTTGGTTGCTAATCAGGGAGACCGCCACTCCCAGGGAGCATGTGATCTCACCTGGGCCAGTTATCTCTGCCAGGCCCCATCCTTCCATGATAGAAACTTCTACTCTGTATGGCCCCTTCACCTGCAGAGCAAGAGCTCTACCTTTGGTGATTTAGCCAGCACCGTCTCCAGCGGATAACAGAAACTCAATAAACATGCCATGAATCAAGAGTTGACAGACTCTTTACCTGTGGTCTTTTTGTCCACCATGGCTGGACAAAATGGTGAAGCATTGAGGGACAGGGTGGCTTTTCTCTTTTCAATTTTCTCTCATCACCCTCTGAGTTCATTCATGGGTTTCTACTGGCCCTGAGCATAGGTTGTCCTGGGCTTTTTGTTAATAGATGGCTCTAATTTGTCTAGAATTTGGCTGTGGATAGCTAGAGGGATTGATTTCATAAGGAAAAGAATCAGCAGCTTTATTGTGTCTTGGCATATTGAGTGTCTGTGAGCACTTATCTTAAAGTCTGAACCAGATCTGAAAGTCTACGGCTGAAGTTAAAGATGGCTTCCGCCCTGCGCTTAATATCCACTAGGGCCCTGTCGAGGGGTGTCAGGCAACTTGAAATCCTGTGTGGTTTTGCCATCCAGGACCAGTCTGCTTTCCCTTTGGTCTTTGTATCATTCCCAAATTGAGGACAATTGTTCTTCTGGCTATATCCTTCCCTTCCAACTCCAGGGCCTGAAGAATGTCAGCCTCATGCTATTGCTGCTGCTGCTGCTGCTGCTGCTAGTAGTTTTGTTAAAGAAGCTGGTGTTTGAGGCTGTGTGAGACTCATGCCCCTTTTAAATAAGCCAGACTCTATTGGCTGAGACCCAGACTGTCTTATGGAGGCTGCTGAATAAACCAACGTTGGGGAATAAGAATTGTAGAATTAGGTTGCTTTTCTTCCCTGCATCTCAGGATCCAAGGCCTTCGAGAGACTCTGCCATTTTTTTTTCCACAGTTCTTCAGGTAAGAGGATAAACAGAAAGATACTGCATCTATCAGATCCTGTCCACACTTTCTTCGCCAAGATTCCGGAGCCAGCAAACCTATTGAAAGCAGGTGGTGGGGTTGCAAAAGAGTCCCACGCCCGGATTTTGGAAGGAAGCAGCCAAGGTTTGAACGTTGGCTCTTCCACCCATCATAGGACACATTATTAACGCTTGACCTCTCTCTGCAGGCGTTGCTTATCTCTAAAGTGGCACGATAGCGCCACCTACCTCATGCAACCGTCGTGAGGACTAAAACAATGTGCGTGCAATAGATAGAGCGATGCCCCTTCCACTCCGCTGCAAATCCATGTCCCAAGCCTCAGAACCCATGAATATGTCACCTTACATGGCAAAAGGCACTCTGTAAATGCAATTAAGTTGAGGATCCTGAGATGACGAGACTATCACTATCCTGGACTCCCCGGTGAGCCTCACGTAATCACAAGGGCCGTGCAAGTGAGAGAGAAGACGTGATGAAGGCAGAGTGAGGAGGACGCTGCCTGCCATGGGGCTCCTCGGATCCTCTGACCAGCATTGTTACGAACACGGCCCCAAAGTAGAAATTTAAAATACGATGGAATAAAATAGTCATTCTAATTTTTCCCGTATTCCAGAGAACTGTCTTATGTTCTTACGCACACCTAGAAGTAAGAGACCCATTTTGGAATCCACGGCACCGAAGTGAACCACGCTGGCTTTCCTTGCCAGAGAGGCACGTGAGATAGCACTTCAGAAACCAGAGAAACTCCCCAATCTCGGACAGGGCCAGTCAAGGAGGTAACAGAGGGACACATCAGATGGGCGCAGCTTACGGTCCCACTAATATTCCCCCGTGGTGCTCAGCACTCTGCCTTCTATTTTCAGCTAACTCCACTCCTGTAATCTTTCCTCTGCCTTCATTTTTTCCCACTTTGTGATAACAGCTACCATCACTTTTAAGGAATGCAATCTAGCACTCCTGTGGTTCCTTTTAGAAAAATTCTGTCCACTGCAAATACATGGGGCACTTGATAGCCACAAAGCAAAACTGTTCTGAGCGAACGACGCTGTGATTGAACTTTTAATTTTGCTGCAGCTTTGAAGTCCTGTCTCTGCATTAGCGACGTGCTGTTCCACGTGGTCACATTCAGGAGCACCCGGAAGGGAATTTTCCCCCTGCTCACACATGATGTAGATTTCCAAGGTATTCTTCAGTGCTTTTGCCATTGAGTGAAAAATAAGGCAGGTTTATATGCAATAAATAAAACAAAATCCCAGCACTTTGAAAGAGAAAAGACAGGGTGTTTGCAAAGACTTAGAGCACAAATTTAAAACTGAAAGCTACTGTAACAGTAGGCTCCACTGTAATAAGAAAAGGAAAGACTTAGCATTAGCCACTGCTTCACTGGAAGAGAAAGAAAGCATCTTTTGAGATTTTGAGATAAAGGAAAGTGAAAATATAGCTTATTAGTAATGACAAAATGCCTTCTGCCAGAGATAACCCCAGGATTTCCTGCCACCAAATCTGGGCAATAGAGCAAATGGAAGGTGCTTTTCAAAAAGCTATTTGTAACGTACAGGAAAACTGCTGTGAAACATGCTCTTGCTTTTTTGGGATAACATCTTGATTTAAAACGAGATTCCGAAGGACTGATTTGTATTGGTCAACAAAACGGTTCATACTTGCTTCTTCACCCCACAGCTATTTATTTCCTGACTAGTTTGCCACCCCATTAATCTCAAATAAATGGTGCTTCTTCCATGGGTTGCTTGTTCAGAACTCCAGGTAAGATTAACCCAGCAGCATACGCTAAAGGCAGCAACCGGCACTGCCACCGTTATCCTGACCCCCAGCTCTCAGAGAAAGGTCTTTCGCCTGCTCTCTCTTGTCCCTCACTTCATTCTCATCTCAGAAAAGAAATATGTCAAATGGAAAAATACAAGCACTGAGGACAGGTAGCATCAGAAACACAGGTACAGGGGGCCCATCTGGGCCCTCACATGTCCTGGACTCCCCCAGGAACTTTTAAAAGAGGAAGATCAAAAAGAAGCAGTATTGGCATATTACGTTCTTCAGAAGGTATTTATTTGACTCCAACAAGATGCACAGTGATATATGCATACCTGTGGGGTGGAAAACACACTGCCCTTGGGATCAGCTGTCCTGGGGTCCTGTCCCACTGTCCCCATTTACTAGATGTGCCCTTCTGGGCAAGTCACTCCATAGCCTGAGTCTTAGTTTCCTCATCTAGAAGACGCAAGTGCCACTTCCTGAAATGCAGCTGTGGCAGGTCAAAGGTGGCCACACACTTTCTGACACCTTTTCTATTGAGGTGTGAGGTCTCGGTCCCCTCTCCTTGAATTGAGCAACTACTTTGGTGAATGGGACACAGCAGAACTATCGTCGTTCCAATTTCTAAGAGCAGGCCTTACTATTCTGGAAGTTTCCATTTTCTATCGCCTGGAACACTTGCTTTGGGAGCCCTGAGCCACCGTATATAATAAAGTCCAACTATGTAAAGAAAGCAACCAAAGGGCCTGGCTGAATCCAGCCTTCCAGCCATCTTCATCAAGGTATTGTCACATGAGTGAAGGCAGCTTGGACCCTCCAGCGCAGCCCAGCCACCATCCAAATGCCAGTGAGTGACCCTCATCAATGACATGTGGAGCATAAGGCTTGCCCAGCCAAGTTCTGCCTAAATTCCTAACACACAGAATCACGAGATATAGTTTATTCTGCAACAATAGATAACCAAAACATTAGCTAAAAAGATCATTGTGAGGACCAAAAAGAAATTTTATATGGAAGAGGACTTGTAGACTACAAAGCAACATGCATTATCAATATTATACAAAAGAACGAATGTAGTCACTGAACACAGGAGTCTGCAACTATTAATTTTTGTGACATCTGCCTTTCCTATCTGTTCAGGGATGCCGAATCAAGCCAGGTGCAGTGTCACATGCCTGCTACTTGGGAGGCTGAGGTGGGAGAATCACATGAGCCTTGGAATTTGAGGCTGCAGTGCACTATGTTCGCACCTGTGAATAGCCAGTGCACTCCAGACTGGGCAACATAGTGAGACCCCATCTCTAAAAAACAAAAAACAAAGAAGTCAATTGCCATCACATGACAGTGGTGGAAATTAAAAGAAATACATTCAACTTCTTGTTTACTTTAATGAAAATGAGGACTTTGTGAGTAGGGCAAATTCCAGCTAAGAAAAGTATATACCATAAGACTAAGTTATTTACTTGGCTAAGGAATTTGGAACAATTATTTCCTTTCTTTTCTATGGCTATATTCACTTCAGAATGTTTTGAAGAAATAATCTCCATTAACAAAAATATTTAGAGAATATGGTATTCTAATTAATTATGTGAAAATTTCATCAGTGCTTCTTAAAAATCTTTCCAAAATGTGTTAATAATTTGCTTGCTTCGTAGGGAGTTCAGGAAATCCAAACTCTTTTTGTTTTTTTTGGCAAGCAGATAAAGGCTTGTTTTATTTGAATGATTGATCTGTTATCACCAAGGCCACTATGTACAGACAAGAGAGGAGATTTATTTCTTGGTCTTTTCTTCCTTGATCGCCTGGAGAAGGCCTGGAGATGCTCGTCACGGCCCTTGTGTGCTTCCTTGGTCTTAGACCTGCGGCTCTTAGACCTGCCTTGGTCTTAGACTCAGCCTGGCCAGCCGGAAGCTTCTTGTGGGCCTTGTCTGCCTTCGGCTTGTGGATGTGTTCTGGGAGAATCCACTTGTTTTTGAACACATTCCCCTTCACCTTCAGGTATGGGCTGTGATACACATGGCAGTCAATCTTCTGAGCAGCTGGTGCAGAATCGTCCCCCTCCTCATCCAGGTTACCTTCTCGGGCACTGGAGCATCGACTGTACCTTTTGGCTTATCTGTGCCCATGTGCCTGCCCCTTTGGTGGGCCAAGGTGTTTTTCCAGCACCAAGCCTGGGAACGGACAGTCATGGGCTTGCAGATGATCGGCCCATCTTTGAGCAGCTTCCAGATCTTCTGATGGGAGTTGGCACTGTATTTCTGAGAGTTCTAGAATTTTAATCTGTAAACATTTCTCCCTTACTTTGTCCCAAGAAAGATTTAAATGTGCTTGATTTTGTACGTAGTCCTTCCAGCTCATCAATAAATCAGTTTCCTATTTTTAAACATTAAAAAGGTATGACATTTTTTGTTATTTTACCTCTAATAGTAAAACCTCTATTACCCCACATTCTATTTTTCATCAAAAATTTAAGCAAAACAATTTGGAGAAATGCTTTATTAGGCAACACGTATTTTATAAATGGATGGAATTTCCCACGGCTTAGATACCATGCTTTTTAAAAGTTCTTTGTGTGCATTTTCCCACTTTCATTAATCTCTTCTTTTTATCTTACATGCTTTTTTTCTAAGGCTTGCTCAGCCAATAACTTCTTGTTTTAAATATTTCATAAAAAATATTTGGGAGTATTCATATGAAAACGATGGTTATTTTCATAATTGTGCCCTTCTTTGTAGGATCCAAATCTAAAAAAAAAAAAGTAATTCATATGTAAAAACGATTCAGAAATGTACGTTCTTATGTAAAATTTCAACCATAATCTATTGTGGGTTTACTTATCTACCCTAATGCCAGAATCGATGTGATAAATTTATAAAACAGCAAATGAATAAATAAAAGAGGAATCATGCATGTGGGGAAGGCAGACTAAAATTGTAACCTCCAAAGTGCTCTTTCCATGGAATGGAATCTTCTGGAATGATCCATAAGCATAACTGTTCAAGAATTACTGGCTGAGGTGGCGAGGCAAGATGACCGACTCGAGACATCAGTCACCAGATCATCTCAGAAAGAAGGAGAAGTTTTAGATGGAAAAAACATAGCCCAGGTGTAATTCTGAGGGAGAAGTGCCAGAAGCTACTGGAGATTCCACAGGAAGAAGGTGCAGAGCAGAACAAGAAAGAGGACCTGACTAGACATTGCTCAAAAGAAGACATCCAAATGGCCAACAGGTACGTAAAAAGATGTTCAACATCACAAATCAGGGAAATGCAAATTGAAATCACAATGAGGCATCACCTCACACCTGTTACAATGGCTGGTACCAGGGACAAAAGATAACTGCTGGCGAGGACATGAAGAAAAAGGAACCCCTGTGCGCTGTTGTGGGAATGTAAATGAGAACAGCCACTATGGAAAACATTATGGAAGATTGTCAAAAAATTAAAAATAGAACTGCCATATGATCCACCAGTCCCACTTCTTGGTGTATATCTAAAGGAAAGAAATTAATGTCAAAGAAATATCTGCACTCTTATGTTCACTGCAGTGTTATTCACAGTAGCCAAGACACAGAATGAACCTGAGCGTCCACTGACAGACGAATGGATAAAGAACATGCGGCAGGTATTCATTTACACATATATATAAGGAACACTACTCAGCCTTTAAAAAGAAGGAAATCTTATCATTTGTAGCAACACGGATGGACCTAGAGGACATTGCGCTAAGTGACATGATCCAGGCACATAAAGAAAAATACTTCATAATCTCATTTATATGTGGAATCTATAATAGTGGAATTCATAGAAGTAGAGAGTGGAATGGTGGTTGCCAGAGGCTGGTGGGGGCAGTGGTTGGGGAGATGCTGGTGAAAGGATACAAAGCTTCAATGAGACAGGATGAAAAAGTTCTGGAGATCTAGTAAAGCACTGTGAGTACAGTTCACAAATATACATTCATTTGAAAATTGCTAGAAGAGCAGATCTTAAATGTTCTCACCACGATTTTTATTTTATTTTTCTTCTTCTTCTTTTTTTTTTTTTATTTTTGAGATAGGGTCTTGCTCTGTTGCCCAGGCTGGGGTGCAATGGCACAATCATAACTCACTGTAGCCTCAAACTCCTGGGCTCAAGGGATCCTCCTGCCTCAACCTCTCAAGTAGCTGGAACTACTGTAGGTTTGCACCACCGCGCTGCGCTGGCTTCACCACAACTTTTAAATTAAGGCAGGATTTCTACTTATGCCTTTGTTATTTTCATAATTAAAATGAGTGGGAAAACAGATCTAGCTCCCTTCACAGTTGGTTTGGATCAACCTGCAGTTGTAGTTAGCCAAACATATTTTATTTGAATTTCTCTACATTCCTGGTATGTGAAGAGTAAGGAAACAAGAAAATCTTTTCCTTCCCGGATCTTCTATCTTCCATTTAAGAAGTCATCTCATTCAGCAAAACTTTCTATTTTATTAATACCTCCACTGTTACTACTACAAATACCATTGTCGCCATTGCAACGAGGGTTTAACACTGAGCATTCACTGTGCATGATTCTAAGAGTTTTATGTGTCATTCGAACCTCAAAACACCTTAGGGTATAGGCACTACTATTGTTCCCATTTTTAGATGAAGGACTGGAAGCTTAGAGAGCTTAAGCAACTGGTGCAAATTTACCCAGCTGTTTACTGGCCAAAGTGAGGACTTGAACCAGGCAGATGACCCGAGAGCCCAGGTTCTTCCCAATCACGTTACACGGATACAGGGCAAGATAAGTACAGGAATTGAAGCAAATCAAAATTTGGTCATAGCTCTTCTCATTCACTGCCTACACTTTGGTACAATTTTTTCTTATTGTAAGGAGGGACAGGGAAGAAAAAGAGAATAGAGAAATGTCTTTTCCCCCACCAAAAATGAGAAATTTCTATAGCTATTAGCTGGTGAAAGTACTAGAAATGTCAAATAGTAATAATATTGGGGCATGTTCTGTGTTTTTTTGTTTTTTTTTTTTGAGACAGAGTCTCACTTTGTTGCCTGGGCTAGAGTGCCGTGGCGTCAGCCTAGCTCACAGCAACCTCACACTCCTGGGCTCAAGCGATCCTCCTGCCTCAGCCTCCCAAGTAGCTGGGCCTACAGGCATGCGCCACCATGCCCGGCTAATTTTTTCTATGTATTTTTAGTTGTCTGATTAATTTCTTTCTATTTTTACTAGAGTCGGGGTCTCGCTCTTGCTCAGGCTGGTCTCGAACTCCTGAGCTCAAACGATCCGCCCGCCTCGGCCTCCCAGAGTGCTAGGATTGCAGGCGTGAGCCACCGCGCCCGGCCCGTGTTTGGTTTTTTATGGAAGTTTCCTCTCATCACCCAGTTACGGGGGAGAACATGCACATCCTCCAAATCATGTGTTTTGCTGCAAATAGCTTTCTCAGGTAACTTCTATCAAAAACTAAACAAAACCAACCCCAATATATTTCACAAGGTAGAATGTCTGCAATGTAAATGAATTATCCATGCTCTGTAGTCTCAATCCTAACTGCACATTAGGATAACCTGGAAAGAATATTTTAGATCCCAAAGCCCAGGTACCACCCCAGGGGGTCCCGATGAGTTGGTCTAGGGAGGGGCCCCGGCAATGGTATTTTTTAAAAGCTCCCCCACGCGAACCTCATGTGCAGCCAGAGCTGAGGATCCCAGTAACCCAATGATGCCAGCAGGCTCCCTTCCCACTTACAAGCTCCGTCACTGACCAGCCAGGCAACCCCAGCGACGTTACTTTGTGTTCCTCAACCTGAGCTTCCTCATCTATGAAATGGGGATAACAAAGAGTACCAACCAATGCAGATTAACTGAGATAGCAAAGCACCTAGAACGGGGTCTGGGACACAGCAGCACTCAATATTAGCAACTGTAGTGATGACGATGATAATGATGATGGTGATGTGCCGTTTTATTTTTTTTACCTGAGGTTGGGAATACAACATATTTCTCAATTCCAGAGAGCAGGGACCATAACTTCAACCCAAGCAGGATTTTATCATCTTTACCATGGGCTCCCTTACCTGGAACAAACCTCTAGAACCAAATATAATTTCTAGCTCATTTTGAGGTGACATGGAAGTTCCCTAGAAGGGACACAGTAGCTCCTAATTGTAGCACAACGTAAAGGGACTCGCTCACCTGGGGTTAAAGTGGATTTTCTTGGGAACTTCTCGGTGGTCTATGACCACTCTCTGGTTGTCTCTGTAATGAATGGGGTCATCAGGGATCCTAAATTTGGCCATCTGAATTTCGGAATCACTCAGTTCAGCGCGGGAGATTCTGGCATAACCCAATCTGTAGCAAAAATAGAAACGATTTGTCAAGGTTTCATTATCCTATAGAAATATAATGAGGTCTAGGTGATAGCACCTTCATTATTAAGCCAACTTCCCATTTCTAACTCTATATATCGCAACTAGAATTAACTTGATTTATTCATCTAAATGTTGACAAAAATATTGCTTTTAGATTTAAATGAACAAGGAATATGCACACAGGTTTAATTAACCGAATATCCTTAGCAACCTTACTTCACCTTTTACGCTAATGAATATTCTGTCTGTACAAACTGCCTCCCACGCAATTATGGGAGGCCTAACTCAATTATGTTTTGAGTTAATAACAGGAATTCTTCAGAATGACAGGCGTGTATGCCTAAATTCCTTCTTACCTTTAAAAATCCAAATACCACATGCATATTTTCAGCCACACTTATAAGTATAAAAATCAAAGATGTTGTATTCCTGAAAAAATTCCACATCCTGTTTTGGCTTAGAGCTTTCAGTTCTCTGGGAAATTCAAAGCACTTTGTAGATGTTATCCAAATATTTCTTACTGAAGAGTTCAGATGGAAAAATGGGGGAACTGCCAGCAGCAAAGAATTCATTTTATTTTATTTATATTTTACTTCTTCGAAAAAAGTAGGTCAGCTTTACTCATTCACTTATTCAACGAAGTAAATATATGTATGTGGTCCTACTATGTGCAGACACTGTTCTAGGTACTGGGGACAGGTGGTGAACAGAATGAAGTCCTTGCCCTGTGGAGCTTTCTTTCTAGTTGGAAGCACACATTAAACACGTGTGCATGAACACAATGGATCTGGGTGACAGATATGTGCCAGGGGACACACAGAGAAAGGAGGACAGGCAGGGATGATGGCAGAGGTTGCAATTTTATGTCGGATAGTCAGGGCATACCTCTCTGATAAGGCGACACAGGAACAAAACATCGAATGAAGTGAGGGAGCCAGTCATAGAGATACTGCAGGAAGGGGGTTTTAGGGAAAGGGAACAGCCAATGCAAAGGTCCTGAGGTAGAAATGTGTGTGGTGTTTTGGGGACCAACTCCGCTGTGACTGGAGAGGTGCGTAAGAGGGACCGTCACAGGAGATGCGCTGGGGGTGGGGTGGGAGCAGATGACGCAGAGCCTTCCTCACAGGGCTGCTATAAGGACGTCGGGGGGTTTTCTGAGAGTGAGATGGGAATCCAGCAGAGGGTTTGGGGCAGAGGTCTGCGACGGCTCCTGGGTAGAGAATAGCCTTCAGGGAAAGGGTCGAAGCAGGGAGACCAGTTAAGAGGCCACTGCAATAACATAGGTAGAAAATGACAAGGGCTTGGTCCAGCATGGTGAGGGGAGAAGCACTTAAAACATAGCCTGTAACTACATACCTGTAACTGTATACAAAATCGAAACAGAAACCCAGAGCCAGGGCCTGCCAAGGCGGCAAGTCTGCCCACCGGGGAGGTAAGAAGAGCTGTAACTGAGCACCAGATGTGGCTTGGAGCTGTCAGGCTAATGCACTAGTCCAAGCTCAGGTCCCAAATCCCTGCGGTTCCTTGTCATTCTAGGCCACTGTCTCTAGTAAATCTAGGCTATTTATTAATATTTCCCAAATCTCTAAGGTCAGAGTTCTAACTCATTTCATAGACACTGCCTTCAAGGGTGCTCCAAAAGTTCCCTGAAGATAAGGAACCTGACAATCCAAATTTTCCATTAAAATAGGGAATCTCAGCCAGGCACATGGCTCACGCCTGTAGTCCTAGCACTCTGAGAGGCCGCGATGGGAGGATTGCTTGAGGCCAGGAGTTCGAGACCAGCTTGAGCAAGAGCAAGACCCCCGTCTCTACAAAAAACAGAACAATTAGCCGGGCATGGTGGTGCCCGCCCGTAGTCCCAGCTACTCAGGAGGCTGGCACCTTTCCAGCCCCACCGGCCTCATCCTTCCTCAGATCCACCCGGCACTCTTGCCCGGGGCTTTTGCACTGGCTGGTCCCTCTACGAGGAAGGGTCTCCTCCCCGGTGGCGACATGGCCCACTCCTGCCAATCCTGGCTCAAGCGTCAGCTTCTAGGAAGACCCGCCCCGCCCCTACGTACAGCTGCACCCACCTCCGCGTTCTGGACTCTCCTTACATGGCTCAGCTTTTCCCACCTCTCGTCACCCTCGAAAGTGACACATCCTGCAGTTACTCCTTCTGCTAGTTGTCCGTCCTCCCCCTGCCAGCGCGGGTCCTGCCCTGTCTTGCTTACAGCTTTCCCCCCGGGCCTGGCATCCATGCTGCTGGGTCAGTCTTGGCGAATGACGAATGGGTCTGCTTCACTGGACTGTCACTCATCACCGGACAAGCTCTGTCCCCACTGGGTAATATTTTTATATGGGATGGTTTTTTAAAAAATACCATTTACCTAGAGCTCTCACCACTGTAGAGTAGTGGCCCCAGCTAGTTGGTTAACTTACCCAAGATTACTGATTAGAAGCTGGTACAGCTGGAATCGAAGCCCAGGACTTCCTTATCCCGTGGTCCATGCTGCTTCTACCAAGCCACGGTCAAAAATGGTGCCATTCCTAACACGTGTTGACAGCTACGTACTTATCACACTTAATTGCTTCCACAGTCTCCTCGTTATATAATTAAGTTTAATTTGCTTAGCTATTTATACCTTCTTAAATCATGAGACCAGGCCTTGAAAAAAAAACGTTGAACTGCGTAACTAGCCAAATCAATGTTTGTTTAAAAAAGTAACAACAATTAATTGCTTCCATAAAGTTTTTCCTCTAAGATAGACCCAAAAGATCACAGTAATAACAGATGAAAAAAACAAAAACCAAACCCCTCTGCTCACCTGATCAGCCCTCGATACATAATATATTCACACCATCTGTCATGATCTGTGCTGTCGATATCCTAATAAAGAACAGAGAAGAGCACGTTTAAAGCATAAAAAAACAAAGCTCTACGCTGCATTGCCCCCCAAAAAATGTGATAAATATCCCTTTGTGCATGCTACTTTCTCTTCCTGGCCCCTACTGTTTCTTTAAGGTCCAAATTATTTGTTCGTTCTACAGATATTTCTTGAGCACCTACTATGTGCCCATCTAGCTCCTGTACTATATATGGGGGATACAAAGATGAAGGTGGTCTAGGAGAGGGAGTGAGGAAAATCGGTGACTACGCTATAGTCTTGGCTTCCTGCGGCTTTCCAAGCCTCTCATCCCAAGCAGAATTGACCACCTCTGCATCGGCCATCCTGTGTTGTGCTGTAGGCGCACGCCATTGTGCCAGTTCTTTGTTCTCATGTCTCTACTCTCCCCTTCCTGCGTGGAGGGGACTCTTCATCACTTCTGGCTGCCTGGTACTTAGCATGAAGCTTGGCGTTCAGCGGGTGCCCAATCTGTGTTTGTTAAATCGAATCATGGAAAAAAACACATTTCAGGAGCAATCATGAGTCTTTTTGATGTTGAAAGCTTGAGAC
>NW_012138636.1:3088357-3089425 GCF_000956105.1 Propithecus coquereli | reverse complement strand
TAAAATTGACATAAGATAGATAAGTTTTGCTCTGAAGGTTATTATCTCAAGACAGGAAGTCAAAAACAAAATGAAAAGGACCAAGAAATATCTACCTAGGGCTTAACTAAATGTAACAATTGTATTTCTCATTATAAATTGATTCATTTAGCATTGTAGTATATATATATATATCAATCTCTTGAGGATTTGATTGGCGTGTCACTTCCCCAGAGCATGATTATTTCTCGGTACGCTGACAAATTCAAGTGTTTTAGACCTGAAAAGGTAAAGATTAATTCGGTGTCATTTGGCGTGGCCCCATCTGGCTGATCAGCCATTCCCTCTGTGTGACATTTCATTTTGTCTTTTACTCTCGACATCATAATTAACTGTCATAATGGGGCAGAGATTGTATTTTCCAAACACAGCTACAACAGTATCTCACTTTCCATACGGTATTCTTACAATGTGACTTTGATATTCCTTCCATCGAGAAGTGGGGTTTATGTTTCTTCCAGTTGAATGTGATCAGACTTGTGATGATAGCACAAGTGATATTACATGACTTGCAAGGCTAAGTCACACAAGGCAATACAGGTTCTTCCTGGTTGACGTAGGACACTCACTATTGGAAGCAGCTGCCACGCAGGGAGGAAGCCCAAGTAGCCCGCGGAAAGGAACCGCGGTCCCCAGCCCAAAGCACCGACTTGCCACCTACGAATTATCTACTAAGTAGATCCTCCAGCCCCCAGATGAGCCACCTAGCTGACCCTGCATGCAGCAGAGATGAGCTATCCCCATCCAGTCATGTCCAAATTACAGATTTGTGCACAAATAAACGATTTCTGTCATTTTAAGCTAGCATGTTTTGTGGTGATTTTCTACGTATCAGTAGATAACCAGAATACATATTAAATTGTTGGGTTGAGTTGGCTTTTCTGTTAACATGGAAGAAAAAGAAGCGTTTTACTTAATAAATTGGAAATCCTACCGCGATTACGTTACCTTCACATTGCCATGTCTAGTGAGCTGTAGATAATCTCTGGAACCAGGCGCTGACGTGATATATCCCAGAAATATCACTGG
>NW_012138636.1:3085907-3088307 GCF_000956105.1 Propithecus coquereli | reverse complement strand
TTAATCTTTATTGGTACTTATGTTACATATACATATACCTTTTGTATACATAAAACATTGTAAGTTTTAAGAATTAAATTTAAAAGGTTTAATAATAAAGGAAATAAATAAAAGAAGCACTGATCTGGTTTGCCTTGGAAAGAGATAAAAATTTAGTCATTTAGCTGTAGCACTGGGAATAATAAACTACGAATCTATTTAACTATCATTTTACTTCTTTATATTTTAAAAAAAGCTGTCAAATTTTAAGACTGCAGAATTTAAATACTCATTTCTTAAAGAGAAAAATCTGTTCATCCAAGCATTAATGATTAAAACTTCTTTCCACATTAATAAACTTCCTAATAGAAAAAGCAGTATCAGAATCTTCTGCCAATCTTGACGCAGCTTTTGACCATGATAGTGGAAACCAAGAGAGGATTAAATAAAAAGCAAATAAAATTCCTCTTCCTTAACACCATGTGTATCTTTTACACACACACACACACACAACGTAAGAACGCCCTTCCTTATTAGGATGCAATTTTCCTTAGATTTGCCAAATATCATCTTGTCTAACATTCTTTTGTACTTTATAGACCATGTACTCACCCATTTATCTTATTAGATTTTACACATATAGACACACATAATGCACGTATGTAATGCTGAGGGCTTTGCTGACATTATTTTATATTTCATCCTCATAACAACCCTATGATACAACAGATGTTACTATCACCACTTTATAAATGTGGAAATTGAGGCCCGAAAAGGTTAAGTTACGTGCCCCAAGGTCACACAGCTGGTAATCGCAGCACTAGCCAGACTAGTAAATAATCGAGAGACCAGCTGGGCTCAGTGGCTCACACCTGTAATCCCAGCACTTTGGGAGGCCAAGGTGGGAAGGCTGCTTGAGGCCACGAGTTTGAGATCAGCCTGGGCAACATAGTGAGACCCCATCTCTGCATAAAATAAGAAAAAATAGCAGGGCGTGGTGGCACGTGCCTATAGTCCCAGCGACTAAGGAGGCTGAGGCAGGAGGATCGCCTGATCCCAGGAGTTTGAGGCTGCAGGGACTGTGCCGCTGCACTCCAGCCTGGGTGACAGAGAGAGACCCTGTCTCTAAAGATGAGGATAATAATAATGAGAGACCATGTAGAGAGAAAGGCCCAGCACCAAGGCCCCAGATTTGACAGTGGGACCATCTTAGACCCTCAAGACACAGGTCCACCATCAGCTGACAGCACAAGTGAACCCAGGCAAGAACAGAAAACCATCCAGTGAACCCACGGAATCATGAGAATATTAAACTGTTACTGTTTTAAGCCACTAAGTTTTGAGGTGGTTTGTTACACAGTGATAAATAACTAGCGCAGCCTCTGCGATTATACACTCTCCAGGTTTTCCATTTACTCTTATGAATGCTCCCTAATCTCTTTCCTGAGATCATCTGCCTTCTGTTCCCTCACCCGCCACCCCCACGATAGCCACACTCAGTGTCGCCTCATTGGGGCTTTCTTTGGTCTTCTTTTGCATTTCTCTAATTCAATAAGCAACATCACCCACTTCCACGGTTTTAACGATTACCTATATGGGGGCGACTCCTTAATGCACATCTCTAGTCCTGAGTGCCCTTCTGAATTCCAGATCCGTATGTCCCCCTGCCTATTAAACATCTCCATTAATGTCCCACAGATGTCTCAAATTTGGCCCAAAGCTGAAAGCATATTCTTTTGCAAAACTATTCTCCCTTATGTATTCTCTATAATAATAAATGTCACCATCATAAATCCTCTGACTGGAGCCAGAGATCAGGACTCCATCATGACTCTACTTTCTGCCTTATCCATGATGCAGAGACTAACTCATCTCTCCAGTATTTGCCCGGCCCTTCTTCGAAAATTACATTAATAGTATTCTTAGCTGGGTATAAGCCATCGGGACTAAACGTTACACATCCCAGCTTTCTGTGTGGCCAGGTGTGGCCACAGGACAGAATCCCAGTCAATGAAGTGTAAGTAGAAGTGCTGGAGGTTGGTTTGCTGGAACTTGCCTTTAGCGAGATAGCCTGCAGGTGCACTCGGCCCCTTCTTTATCCCTTCCTCTGTTCTGCTAACTCGACCACGATGCTGCCAACTTGGCAATGGAGGCCTCGTCCAGGGGAGCCACAAGACAGGGGACAGATTCCAGACACCGTGGCGGCCACACCAGTGCACCTGCCCAGACGTTCACATACAGAAATACACTGCTTTCTTATTTGAGCCACTATCATCGGTGCTTTCTGTCACGTGCAGAAACCCCTCATTGCGCCACGCTCTCTCTCGCCTGTCTTTCTAAGCACTCAGGAAACAATGCTACACTCTAAGAAGAGTTAAAAGGCCGGGCGCGGTGGCTCACGCCTGTAATCCTAGCTCTCTG
>NW_012138636.1:3078988-3084286 GCF_000956105.1 Propithecus coquereli | reverse complement strand
CCCCGTCTCCAAAAAAAAAAAAAAAAAGTCTTAGGTACCTAAATCCTGAAAGTATATCTTCAAATGGTGTACAAACCAGAGTAATTCCTACTTGGCCAAATGTCTTAATGTTATACAAATGAACAAGACATAGACACAGTGCTTCAATGGAGTAGACTGACAAACTTTTTTTTTTTTTGAGACAGAGTCTCACTGGCTTCTCCAGTCCCCTGCCCTCTGACCTTGCGTGAGTGCCTCCCAAGGATCTTTGGGAAGTGTGGTTCCCTGCGACACAGAGCCAAGAATAAGAGCAAAGAACGGACCCAAGAGCAGATAGGCGGTAGATAACACAGGCGTTTACACAGAAATGCAACTAATAAATGAGTGGTAAGGGAAAAAAGGCGAAGGAAGATGGAGGGAGATCGAGGGCTGAGAAGCTTGGAGAGACTTCACTGAGGTAGGATCTGAAGACAGGGCTGAGTTGGACACATATGTGTGGACAGCTGAGTGCTATTAAAAGATGTCTCAAGAAATAGGAGAGTGAAAAGAATGACCGTTTGTTAACCACCTTTGATACTGAATTCCCGTAATAACTGCGGGTAGGTGGCAGCTCTATTTTTAAATGAGGTTACCTCCATCTCCCCTGCCCAGATCCATTCTCTGCCCTTCTCCATGCCCCAGAAGGCTGACCCCGCAGATTTCGTCTCCTGCACTCCTTGTCTGCTGGTTTCCGGTTAGGTCTGGCCGGTTGGAGGCACCAGCAGGAGACGAAAAGTTGGGGCAAGAGTGAAGTTGGGGTATTTCTTCCCCAGCCCCTCTGGCGGCAGCTGCGTTCCTCATGCCAAGTGGTCCCTTTTCCTGGGTCCAGGTCTCACCAGGGGCTGGGGACAGTTTCCTCCGCCTGTTCCTTCAGCCCTAAGCTGGTAACGACTCCACTGTCCGAGCGCTCAGCTCTCTTAGCTGTTCCCTGGACTGTTCCCACACCTTGGTGCACAGTCCTTTCACTAGGTCTGCAGTCAGTTCTGTTCCCTCTGCTACGTGCAACTAGGATCCAAATCCAGCTCTTGCAAATTCCGAACCCGCTGCGCAATGGAGAGTGTTTTCATTCAAATATATTTTAGTAATATATTACTGGAAATAATCTGTGAATTTGGGTTTACATTTTTTTCAGGAGACAAATCTTATCTAGTGATAGTAATAAAAATAAAAAATAGATGTTTGTGTATGAGGATGGGGGAAAGACAGAGAAAGAGACAGAGAGAAAGAGAACACACATTTTATGTTTTCTTATCTGTTAATATCTGATCTGCCCAATAACCCTATAATGTGAGCCAGGAAAGAGCATTTCATCCCATTTTTGGAGACAAGAGACCTGGAACTCACCAAAGTTATACCGCAACATAACCAAAACCAGAACGCAAGTCTCCAGACTATGGGTTCTGTGCTCTTTCCTCTTTGTACGTGATGCATATTATAGATTTTTCTTTTTAAGAAATGGTGATTAAATGGTGCCTCGGTTAATTACCTATAATAATATCAATTTTCTTTATGGCGTTTACCTAAATGACTTCTAAGAAATGCTATATCCTATTTATTGGTTGCAAAGGAGATAATTTGTATAGTCAGTAATTTTGACAGTCTTGTTGAATCAGCTAATAACATGCACAAGCATTCTATAATTCATTCCTAATAGGATTTTCACATTTGTATGCCATAATCACTGGAAAATGAAATCTCTAAATATTTATTCATGGTAAGAATTTTTGTATTTAATATCTAGTATTATAGAAAACAAAAGCAAACAAAAATATGTAATGATGGTTTCACAAACTATTCGAGGGGTTAACTGTCCCATGTCACTTGTTGGGAAGCCATGGGGTTCGTGGATAGTGCTTCTGAGGTGCTCCTAAGGGCAAGGACTGTGTCTAGCACTGTGCTTGCGACATGGCAGATGTCTGCTCCACGTCTGATGAAGGAATTCCTCTTAAGCTGCCCAATATACCTTACATTTAGAATTGTCTGATCTGGTTTAATTATAGCCAGTATTAATTTGCACTTACTATATTCATGTCCTTTGCATGAGATAATATATCTCATTTAATTCTCACAAGAACCCTGTGAAATAGGTAGGACTATTGCCCCTGATTTAGAGATGAGGAAACTAAGGTTCAAGGGTAGTTAAATAACTCGGTGAAGGATACACAGCTAGAATTCAGATTCAAACGAGACTGTCTGACTCCAGGTTTTGGAATCCCATGCTCTTAACCATTAAACTACACTGCTTTCCTCCCTGGAGTTACATATCCTCAATAAATGTTAGCTATTATTATTATTATTGCTATTGTTTTTGTCATTGTTATTAAATCAAATGAGTAAGATAACAAGTAAAGGATATGTTAATCAGAGAGCTTTAAGCAGGTAGTTAATAGAAAGTTGGAAAAGGCAACTCTTCCCTTCTCTTTTCCAAGCACATTCCCAGGGCTGTCTTTTAGTTTTCTCTTCCCTACATTTCAGGAGAGGTTGGAAGGAGTTAAAGGGCGTAGGAAAAAGAAAGTAAAGGAAAAAAGGGAAGGAGCGGATTCAACTGTTTCTTAGGTTGAGACCTTGCAATATTTAAACACAAAAGTCCCTATTTTTTAAAAACAAACCCAATTTAAATGCAATGTAAGGTCAGTGGAATGATTTTTGAATGCCTATACTTGCTACCTAAGAATTACTGAGAGAAACGGAAGGCATTTCTACAAATAGCTTTTTAAGGTGATACGAACCATCTACATCAGCTATCCTCCAAACACTTATTTCTAAGGAGGTAAGCAAGTCTCATTAGTAAGTGTTTCATATTAATTATATTTGGATGGTTTATTTATATTACTTATTCTCTGACTTATTTGAGAAAAGATTCAAATCTGCTTTCACAGACCCATATAATACTGTGAGAAAAAGTGAAGTAACCAAGGAAATAAGGGTAGCAGACACGATGGTTTTGTTTAGATAAAACTTACAGTACAACGACGTTGCTTTTCTAACGTTCTGTATTTCACTTTAAAGGTCTGTGGCCTCTTGTATCATATACATGGGCAAGACCTGTATGCCTATGTTATAGCACATAGCTCTTTACATTTGTGTTGTAAATTATTATGGTTTGGTATGGTAGAGTATAATTTAAATACCTTTACCTTTGCTTTTGAAGTACAATATATGGTTGCCATTATTCACGATTTATTCAACACTAAGTCACTGATTGTGCATGTTTTGGGGGAGGAGGTAAAACTCATTTTCCATTCTTCATGTTTCCTTGCAGAGGGACTTTCTTAGAAATCCATTGCTGCCCTCCCTCGCCACCCTTTACTTTTTTGGAGGACTTTTCTAATTAATTAAGTTCGAATGAATTATCAAATCCTTCTACTCTCTCCTCTGTGAGATCTGCTAGTTTGCAAACAGGGTATTTTCTGTCCTGTTTTTTCCACCAAGGGGAGAGCTCCACAGGGCAGGTTCTGCCCCTCCTGGGTAGGTCTGCTGTCTGGAGGGAGTCGGTTTCGTGTATTTCGGGGGATGTATTAACACGTCCACGGGGACACGTAAGCCATGTTGTCCAAGTAGGCTTATCCATATTCAAAGTGATATTTTGATCTCCATCTGCCACATTTCTCTGCCCACCTATCAGTTGTTTGTGAAAACATGAGAGGACGAAGTAATTTAACACCCTCAAATCCCAACAGTACTTCCGTTTGTGCAGTCATCCTACAGGAAAAGGGAATTCATTTTTCTGCAATCTACTTTACTGTGTGGTTCCAAGCACGTGCAGGCTCTGGGTGTGGCTCTACCCACTTCCCAGCTGTGCGCTCCTGGTTGCGCAAGTCATCTAACCTGTCTTAGCCTAGCTTCTTCGCGGGGCTCTAAGAGTACTTACCTTATACAGAGCAAAGATTAAATACAACAATGTACTCAAGGCAGGACCCGCACAGAGAATGACTGTACGATTCGGTAACTGTGGACCACTACAGCCCATCACACACCCCACTAAGGACCACCTGCATCTCAAACGTTTCCATGTCTGATTTTTAAAACCAGCAACACAGGGGAAAATATTTGGGGAAATAAAAAAGAAGAAAGTAAGAAAGCTTATTTCGTATAAATCAAAGGAAATTATTCATAATATTTCTTGACATTTCTGTAATATTATAGAGACCAAAGAAACCCACTCGTGATTCCCAAAGTGTGTCACTACGAAATCCACCAGTTTGTCCGAGATATTAACAGTCAACGATATGGCTGGCGCGATCTCGCCCTCTGGTGACGGGAGAAGGTGATGCTCCGATCTCACAATGGGGTATCGCGACAAAACCATAATCCTGTACGGGAATGAAAAGAGACACGTGCATCCTTGTCAGTCCCCGCAGCATGCAGAACAGGACCGAGCAAATACGGTAAGAAGGCATGTGTTCCCCCACAAGCGCCCACGGAGGGACACGCAGAGCAATAACGTGGCGGAGACTTTGTGGCAGCCTGCTTGTCGGATCAGCACTCCTCTGGTAGTTAGCACGTCCCCTGTGCCACGACACCAGCAACTCTGTTTTAATAAGTGCCGTGGAGACACGAAAAGGGCAGCATTAGTAATGCACAAAACCCATTTTACTTGCATTGTTTTCCTGACAACACATTTGCATAAACAATTCTAATATTAATATTAATCAACACATATGGGCATGTACAATCTTGCCAGCAAGGATGCAAAGTAACAACTTATAAAATTAGAAATTGAAAAACAACAAGGGGATGAAAAGGCATTCCACCCCACTCTGTCAAAGAGCTACATGTGAAAAGGAGGAGCAGAGCTCAGACCCCGGCAGGCTTCTCTCCCCTAGCGACGTGCACTGTCTCTGTCGCCCCCGTGGAGTCTCTCAGACAGGCCCATCTCCACCTGAGGACACCTGAAGATGCATGTCCAGCCTGGCCTGTCCCACTCAGCCCTCCAGGCCATACACAACTGTCTTCTGGGCGTCACCTGACCGTCCAGGGGCATCTCACACTCAGCACAAACTGCTGCTCTCCCGGTGGTTCCCGTCCCATTAGATGGCATCGTCTCCTATCAGGTGTTCAGGTCGAAAACCTGGCCATATCTTCAGCACCTCCCCATCCCCCAAAAGCACCATCGGGGCATATTCACAGGACAAGCATATAACAACATCAACTGTCCACTCCACGCCTGTGCTGCCTAGCCTTTCAGGACTATGTTTGGCATTACTACCCAAGGTGTTAATATACTCACCCCCAAGTGTGATCCCTTGTGCTTGGACCAAAGTCTGTGTAGAACCCCAG
>NW_012138636.1:3074263-3078388 GCF_000956105.1 Propithecus coquereli | reverse complement strand
ACTAAGGGCCAAAGAAATTTCTCGGTAGCATTATGTTCATACAGACCCCCAGAAGTTTCTCAGGAGGCTTCTCATTAAGAATAGCCAGAACGGTTCAGCCCTTTACTAATCTTCCTCCATGCTCCTGTAGTGGATCTAAGCACCAACCAAACTCCCCCATGTAACAAAGGATGCTTTCCACAAAGATAAGCACCCCAGAACACGAAAACAAATAAAATTGGTTCTCAAGCTCTTGAAAGCAATTTGGTTCACAAATGAACCTCACTCTGACTTATTCTGCCTCTTAATCCAACAGTTTTCTGGTCCCCAACAGCGGGTCCCCAAGTGACAGGAGCTACCAGAAGGAGCATCCCTACGAACAATGGCATGGCCAGAGTCCCCTGCAGATACCCAGTTCAAGGTGCCGTTCGGAATCAGCTGAATTAATCGCTCTCAAACACGGACAGATGTGGTTACAGAAGCTCATCCTCCCGCAGCTGCCCGCCAAAGGAAAGCCTTTGTTAAGAGATTAGTTTATGACCAGCAGGTCCTTTTCCTATCACTAACTATCCTGCTGAAAGTAAAAGTAACAACAGTAGTTTCTCGAACCCTGGAACTAATTCCAGTAAGAGACTTACCTGTTTGCTCGAGCAGGAGAGCCGATCTTTCTAGATTGGACCATCCTTCATTGTCATATCCAAACCGGAAAGGCCAGATGGCAGCAGAGACGTCTTTGGCCGGTGCCTGGGCAATGGTTTTAATGGTCATTTAGAATGACTGTGAACAATGGCAGTTTCAGTGGCCCACTTTTCTCCACCTCTCTCTACCAAAATTCGTATTTCAGCAAAGGCATTTCCTCAGACATTTGCCCACATTTAATTCACAAAAATAAGGGAATATTTTCTATATCATAATCTCGTAATAAATCTGTGAACCTCTAGCTTAAGCTTGGAAGTTAGGAGAAATATCTGGTAAGTATTTATAAGCATCGCTCGTAATAGCAAAAAATTAGAAACAACCTGGCTGTCCGTCAACAGGAAAATGCATAAACAAATGGTGTTACCTACACAGAATGGAACTCTACGCAGCCCTAGTAAATGAGTTAGGGCTAGCTAGTACCATGAGGATGCATCTCACAAAAATGATTTAAAGTAAAAAAAAAGTAAGTTGCAAAACGTGTATGTCAGATGTCTTTTAGATAAAGTTAAATACATCGTAAAAACAACTGTCTAGGGATCTATCCTATTTAGTAATAATAGAGAGAAATGCATGTCACACTGCTTTACATAAACAGGCCAGTGTGTGTCATCATAGCTCACTGCAACCTCAAACTCTTGAGCTCAAGCAATCCTCCTGCCTCAGCCTCCCGAGTAGCTGGGACTACAGGCATGTGCCACCATGCCCGACTAATTTTTTCTATTTTTTGGTAAAGATGGGGTCTAGCTCTTGTTCAGGTTGGTCTTGAACTGCTGACCTTGAGCAATCCTCCTGCCTCGGCCTCCCAAAGTGCTAGGATTACAGTCGTGAGCCACTGTTCCCCGCCCTCAGTGTAACTTTTTATTTAATATGAAAAATTTTCCCGGTAGTACAGATTGCTAAAATTCAAAGTTAACCCTCCGATTCTATTTTAGCCAAAACTGTAACTCAGACTGAATTCTGAAACACATCAAACTTTTTCTCAAAGCAGCTAGAAAGTTCAGCATTGCAATGACTGACTCATGCGTGTTCACAGCTTTCTAAAAGAGGACATTGAAACACTTAAAACTGTAGATAGCAAGAGGGGAAAGAAAGAACACGGAAACTTCCACCACCCATCACTACACAAGTTACCTATAATCTGCAAAATCAAGAATTGCCTGTAAGATTGTTGTTAAATCAGAGAATCTCACATTGCTGTCTGCAGCAATGTCTATCAGGAAGTACAGAGAAGCCCATTACAAAATAGTTCCTCAGTGGTTCTCCTTATGTTACAATATGCAATTTATGTCTCCCTAAACAGAGATCAGGGATATTCCCAAAGTGAAAGCTAACAGGGATACACAAACTTTATGGAATAAAAAAAAAAATGAAAATAATTCAACTGAATTGGAAACATACATAAATAGAATTAAGGAGAACATAAGAATTCTGAATAAAAATATGTGATTTTATTCACTTTGGTCCTCTTTGTATGCAGTGTAGCATTAGCAATTCTATCTAAATATGCCCATCTTTATATAAAGTTCAGCTGAAAACACTAAAATAAATAAATAACATAAAATAGTTCCTTATTTTATAGTTTAGAAATGTTAAATCGTGAATGACAACAGTAACTCCCTACCACAAAATTATGAACTGTTTGCCTCTAATATATTGGTCTATCCTATCTCAAGAACCAACTTCATAAAATAATCCCACTATATTAGCAGCCTGTGACTAAGGGCTAAGGAGATGGATCCACGGCACTGAAGTCATCAGACCCAGGTCTAGCATTCAATTCGAATGGTGAGGCATACAGATGTGTGTGTGCGTGAATATACATAGCTCACATAAAATTCTATTTCAAAAATTTTAATTACTTACCCCTTTGCCCAATTTCCTCTCATAGGTTTTATGCCGTAGTCCTAATCCCAACAACCCCACACCAACCAGCAGCCACAAAACTTTTAAAAATTAAATTTGTTTTTAAAATAATAATTTTTATGAAATTATTGAACGTACTGGCCAAGCATTTTGTGCAGACGGGTAATGTCTAATTCTTGGGTTAATCTTCATGTGTGACATGCACACAAAACCTACACTCTAGAAACCCGGGTTTCAAAGAATCTTCCCTAAAAATGTTCCACGGTCCACGAGCTTAAAGTAAAAATAAATCATATAATATAATATACAAAAAAACAAGTCTCATGAGCAGGAACCGGCAGGAAAAACACCCTGCAGAATCAAGCCCACAAAGACTTCAGATATTGGAGCTTTCAAAATGAGAATATAAAACAAGTATGCTGAACATGTTTAGAAAAATCAAACAGGATATTGAAAGTACGACTAAGGAACACGAGACTAAAATAAAGGATCAGGAAAATTTGTAAAGAAATCAAAGAGACTTCTAGAAATAAAAATAATCATTATAATCATTGAAATCAGAAACAATGGATAAGCAGATTGGACAAAGCTGAATAGAGAGAATTAGGGCAAAGGGTGGCACACAAAACAGAGGTAGGAACTATGAACAAGGTTAAGAGACATGGAGAACAGAATAAGAACATATATGTAATTGGAGTCAAAAAGGAACAGAGAGAAAGAATGGGAAAAGAGGCAATATTTGCAGTAAGAATGCTAAGAATTTTTCAGAACTGATAAAAGACATGACTCTTCAAATCTATAAAGCCCAAAGATTTCAAAGCAAGATGGGGGGAAAAAAATCCACATTCAGATGTATCATAGTGAAACTTTTGGAACACCAAAACAAAGAGAAAAATCTTAAGAGCTGCCAGAGAGAAAAGACAGATTATCTTCAAAGGAGCAACAGTTACACTGACAGATGACTTCTCAACGACAAAAGTGAAAGCCATAAGACAGGGGAATAATATCTTCAATGTGCTGAGAGAAATATAACCAACTATTAAAAGAAAAGAAATTGAAGGTGTAATCTCCAAACTAAAAAGAGAAGTGGGGAGGAAGGGTATAATAAAAAAGAAAAAGAAACCCTAATTGATGCAAAAGAAATCAAGAAGAAAAAGAAAAAATACATACCTAGAAAAAGTAGAAAATGAAAAAAGAAAATTAAGATGCTAGAAATAAATCAAATGCATCAGAAATCACTACTAAAAATAGACTAAACTCTCAAGTTAAAAGCCAAAAAGACTGGGTGGGCACAGTGCCTCATGCTTGTAATCCCAGCACTTTGGGAGGCTGAGGCGGGAGGGTCTCTTGAGGCCATGAGTTCAAGACCAGCCTGAGCAACATAACGAGACCCTGTCTCTACAAAAAATTTAAAAATTAGCCGGGAGTGGTGGTGCGTGCCTGTAGTCCCAGGTACTCGGGAGGCTGAGACAGGAGGATCGCCTGAGCTCAGGAGTTCAGGTTTACAGTGAGCTGCGATCGTGCCACTGCACTCTAGCCTGGGCAACAGAGTGAGACTCTTTCTCTTAAAAAAAAAAAAAAAAA
>NW_012138636.1:3062363-3064071 GCF_000956105.1 Propithecus coquereli | reverse complement strand
GACCTTTCAAATGAAGAAATGAACAAATGTACTCACCCAAAAGCACATCAGATCTTTCTCGAGCGTAGACACCTCCTGGGACAAATTTAAAAGCTGTGCACCATGCACAGAAAAACATTTCCAGAAGGTAAAATATCATGGCGGTGGTCATGGTCTTCCCAGGGCTTGTCCCACAGCTGATAAGTTGCCCGAGCACTTGAGGCCACACGGACGCGGTGAAGACAGCGAGCACACAGCCAGACGCAGCCGCTGCCCACGTGCGCAGGTAGAGGAGACCCGCAGCGGAAGCCGCTCCTGTTTGTGAGAGAGAGAAAAAAAGAAGAATCAAGCAGGAAAGCAGTACAGCTTATAGGATGACCGATTCGTAGCCGTTCAGAGCCAGAATGCACCTTAGGGGTATACCGGTCCAACCTCCGGACAGATGAGAGAGCTAAGGTCTTGCAAGGTTAATGTGATTTGCTTAAGGTCACACAGCCAGTTACTGGCACGACTGGACGTAGCATGTTGATCTAGGAAATCTCAGTCTGATATTATTTCTCAGGAAGGACGAGGGAGGGAAGAAGGCGTTTTCAGGGAATTGGTGTTAAGATCCAAATAGCAATAAAAACTGGAATTAATCTGTAATACCAAAAATATGGCCAGGAAATTTAACCAGCCAGATATAGGACATAAGAAAACAGAGTCAGTGTGGCTTCTGTTCATAGAACATTTTTGTTAAGGGACTTCGTAAAGGAATTTCTGCCCATCTAAATGCTACGCCTTGTCCTAAAATTTGTGCATTGACTTTCCCAACCACGCGGCCCCAAGAGAAGGTGTGACTGAGAGAGCCCCGGCCGACTCTCTCTCTGCCTTAGCAGTTCCATGACCAGTTGTCTGTCAGCTGACAGCCTGCTGGCACTGGGAGCTGTGGGCACCCCGCTGAGCCCACGCTGAGGTCGCACGACCTTTCTCCCAATTCCTGTGAAACCAGCTTTGAAACAGCACTTCAGGGTCCACCCCATCTTGGAACTATCAAGGCGACACCTTCCCACAGATAACATGGCATTTCTGAAACATTTGAATCCATGGTGCATAATTGCTCCCCACCCTTCAAGGGTATCTGCAGTAGACGCTTCACTGCTGGGGCAAGAACTCCAGAGAAGGAGGAGAGGGGAGCAGAAAGCGGCTTCTGAATGCCCCGTGGCTCAGTAAGTTCCCCTTGCAGCATCGCAGGGCAACGCCACGTGACTATCTATTTCTCTCCAGTTCCAAAAGAACATCATTCGGATGAACTTGGGAACCTGACTCCAGGGTCCTCTGCTACCGAAGGAAGTTAACTTCAGAATGAGAGCTTCAACTATTTAGATCCTACAGTGGAAATTTTTCATTTTGAAATAAAACTACTGTAATGTCTATTTGCTGTAGAAATTTTAAAAATACAGTACTGTAAAGAAGCAATTGGAGATTGCCTAAGACTGAGATGCCCACAGCCAATACTTCTATGTATTTCTGAGTCTTTTCCTATGTATATGTAGAAATATTTTTCCATAAATGGAATAGGACCACGTACTGAGGATCATATGCTGATTTTTATGGGGCATGACATCAAGAATATTTTCTCATATTATTAATTTTTTCTAAAACCTTTTTATATTGATGATGGTGATGATAGAAAGATTACTGTTGACCTTTGGCAAGTTTAGATTAGACCATAGCCAAAAAAGATTTT
>NW_012138636.1:3061141-3062313 GCF_000956105.1 Propithecus coquereli | reverse complement strand
AAAAAAAAAAAAGACAAAGACTCACATTCCAAAAAAGCAAAACAATGGAAACAGTAGCAAGATTGTGGCTGGCAGGGGTTTGGAGGAGAGAGGGATGAGGAGGTGGAGACAGGGGATGTTTAGGGCAGAGAAATTATTCTGTATGATATCGCCCTGATGGATACGTCATTACACGTTTGTCAAAACCCATAAAATGCACAAGGCCAAGAGGGAACCCTGATGATAAACTACGGACTTTGGGTGATAGCGATGTGTCAGTGCAGGTTTGTTGATTGTACAAGTGTACCACTCTGGTGAGTGATTTTGACAGAGCGGGAGGCTACACATATGTGGGCAGGGAATATACGGGAAATCTCTGTACCTTGCACCCAACTTTGCTGTGAACCTAAAACTTCTAACACAGAAAGTCGATTTTTAAAAATCACACAAAACTGTTTAAACAGCTCTGTACATACTGTTCCAAATGCCTCAGTGTGATGAGTGAATTAAATTATGGTTCTTAACCAAAATTTTAAAAAAGACAAAGACTGTCAGGATTAAAAACAAACAAGTAAAAACTGCTAGATCCTGGTTTCAAAGACATAAGAACACACATAGAAAAACCTCATTTCCCCTAAATTTCAATATGATCTTTTTGAACTATAATGAAACATATATGCAGGTTTTTATATAATGGTCTTACTGCTTTGTGACATTTCTTTTAGAAATACATTGAAAATTAATATAGCTTCTTAAGTGTCTTCTATCTCTTTACACTGTAGTACTTTGTCTCCTTTAGTAAGGTATCAGGTCCTTGAGGGGGGAGACCAGCTTACATGTCTTTGCATCCCGCATAATAACACCTAATACCTTACGTACACATTGATACATTCAATTAATTTTTACTTAATCCATTCCATTTTAAATGAGTCAAATATTAAATAGTAAACGAATTTTACATTTGAGTTTCTAGTTCATCACCATTCCAACCGCTAACATATTTAATCTTCCAAAAAAGGAGAACAAGAAATGGAGCAAATAGCTTCAACTATTAGAACCAAACATCTTGGAAATTCTACCAGTTGAATCATCGTATCTATGTTAGAAGTGAAATTAAACTAATACAGAGTATTTATGGTTCAAATGACAGGATATCAGGGTTTTGCTTTAAAGTACTTAAACGAACAGAAAAA
>NW_012138636.1:3059069-3060216 GCF_000956105.1 Propithecus coquereli | reverse complement strand
AAAAAAAAAAAAAAAAAGCCTGTCCATGAACCAAGTGGACCATATGTAGGTTTTTAACGTGGCAGTGCTTCCAGTGATAATTCTGCCCACGTCTCTGGGCACAGGGTCCTCACAGAGGATGCGTGCCAGAACTCACGCTGTGCCAATCGGCTGGCCAATAAAGTTGAGTTCAGTTGGGACGTACTCCAAACTAGCTTACATGTAAAGTTTACATGCTTTGAAAATCATACATAATAAGAATGGAAACAGAGATTGGGCACAATATATAAATTAAGAAATGTTAAGTAAAAGTTAAGCTTAGGTGGAAGGCTAGCAAAAAAATTTACATCCAATTTTCAGGAAATAGCAGGAAAAACCTAGAAAATAAATTTATAACTGGTTTCTGATATCATACAGATTCTTTTCAATTCAGTTATAGTAAAAGCTACTCTGAACATTACCAACATCCCTTGGCTTTTGTGGCCTCATCAATATAATGTCACTCACACTGAAAAAAAACGTTCTCGGTTGCATGAAGCTGTAATAGTGCACCGTTTCCACAATCCCATAAGTAGTGAGAAGGAACTCAAAAAGCTCATCATTCATAACATTCTAAAACAAACTTCTGCATAGAATGACTCTTACTTTCATTTGTTCTCTTCTCATGGCAGACCCCTAAGCAAGCTGGAATAAGAAAGAAGCAGGACATTGGACAGGAAAATAGAGCAGGAGAGAGCACACACACCTGAAAGAAACCAGAAGAAACACAAAGTTTGTAAAGCCAAGGTTATCGCAGAGGAAAGGCAGCAATGTGTTTCTCTAATTAGAGAGAGCTTGGGTATTTACCAGAAATATCAAATTCTCAAGAGTTGGTTCTAAAATATTTCATGTGATTTAAAAGTACATCTTCCAAACCAGCCTTTCCTGACAGATGTCTAGCTCGTAGAGTGGAAGAGTTTATGTGCAAATGTACACAGTAGTTGGCTGTGTGTCAGGGCACAGAGGGGAGGGGCAACAGAACCCAGGTGGAAGCCAACACCTGGGCAGCACTCAGCCAGCTGTAATTCCATAAGTACCTGTCTCATTTACGTGCGGTGCTTCCTCCACTTGACTGAAACTCCAGGACAGGGACACCAGGTGTTTTTTTTTTTTTTTTTTGAGACAGAGC
>NW_012138636.1:3058339-3059019 GCF_000956105.1 Propithecus coquereli | reverse complement strand
AAAGACTCACATTCCAAAAAGGCAAAACAATGGAAACAGTAGCAAGATTGTGGCTGGCAGGGGTTTGGAGGAGAGAGGATGAGGAGGTGGAGACAGGGGATGCTTAGGGCAGAGAAATTATTCTGCATGATACCGCCCTGATGGATACGTCATTACACGTTTGCCAAAAACCATAAAATGCACAAGGCCAAGAGTGGACCCTGATGATAAACTACGGACTTTGGGTGATAGCGATGTGTCAGTGCAGGTTTGTTGATTGTACAAGTGTACCACTCTGGTGAATGATTTTGACAGAGCGGGAGGCTACACATACGTGGGCAGGGAATATACGGGAAATCTCTGTACCTTGCACGCAATTTTGCTGTGAACCTAAAACTCCTAACGCATAAAGTCGATTTTTAAAAATCACACAAAACTGTTTAAACAGCTCTGTACTTACTGTTCCAAATGCCTCAGTGTGATGAGTGAATTAAGGAATTATGGTTCTTAACCAAAATTTTAAAAAAGACAAAGATTATCAGGATTAAAAACAAACAAGTAAAAACTGCTAGATCCTGGTTTCAAAGACATAAGAACACACATAGAAAAAACCTCATTTCCCCTAAATTTCAATATGATCTTTTTGAACTATAATGAAACATATATGCAGGTTTTTATATAATGGTCTTACTGCTTTGTGA
>NW_012138636.1:3038545-3045469 GCF_000956105.1 Propithecus coquereli | reverse complement strand
TGGAGTATCCATCACCTCAAGCATTTATTGTTTCTTAAAGAATGAGTCCGAATTTGATATTCTCATCTAAGTCATTAGAAGGGCTTTGCTGCCTGTCCCTTACGTCAGAGAATTATCTGGAAGAAAAGAAAACATCTCTTCAAAATTTCCTTGACTGTTATTGCTTTTATGTTTAATTTAGTTTCTATCTTTAAATAGGTTCCATATTTTTAAATCCACTAACATTGTATTTTTAAGTGGGTTATAAATTCAAAATCCAAAATTCAAATGGTCCAAAAGGGATTTTCTGACCCTTATCACATACACTCGTTCCCCTCAGTGAAGGCAACCAATGTTAGCATTTACCTCTGCATGCTTCCAGAAATATTCTATGCATACAAAGACGTGTGTGTGTGTGTGTGTGTGTGTGTGTGTGTGTGTGTGTGTGTGCGCGGTTCCCTCCCATTTTGTATGCCAGCGTATACAATACACACTGTTAGTCAGTTTGCCTTTCTCACTTAAGTGTATACCTTAACTGCTTTTCATTGTTGGAGCCCTTCCAAATAACCTCCCCCAAATCTTTACAACGTCTAAGACGTCAAGCAGAATTCACGGTAATTATTCCCATAACATTTATAATAACTGACATGTCAGTTTTCAATAGATTGAGTTTTTACATAATAAAATTATATTCACACTGTATATTAACTAAACTGGGGTCCTAACAATACCTTTACTATATCTATGCCTTTTTTTGATAGAACTGTGATTTTACTAATTTAATTGCTATCAAGATTTAAAGCTCCTGTATCTCTGCTTTTACGAAATTCTTCGGTCATTGCCATGAGTAATTTCACGCCGAGCCTCCAGTTGGGACTGCAAGCTTACACAGTACAACAGGAAAACACGATTCCTTCTGCTCCAGTCTGCTTTATCGTGGCGGTTTCCAGAGATGAATCACAGTGAAAAGTGGACGCCAGCCCAGATAATTAAGTGTGAGCTCCAGCTTGTTTCAGGTGAGTAGGCGATCAGAAGCGGAGATGAAGCTCGTGAATTATGGCCCTACTTTCCTTTACTGCAAGTAGCCTACTGGAAGTCTTAAATCTGCTTGCCTCTGAGTCTTTAAAACTACTTTTTAATACTTCAGAGCGACCACAAAACTAGGTTAGGTTTGACTCTCAAGGATACGACCTTACTCACCTGGGACAATAAGACTAAGTTCCCTGCTTTTTTGTTTTTTAACTAACAATCTATGTTTCTGTGTTCCTCAGTTTTCCCATGTTTAAAATGAAGCTGCTAATTACCTGCCTAATAAGCACTTTGCTTATATTCTATGAGTAAAAGCATAATATAAATGTCGAACAAACTCAATGCATTTCATTTGCCTTTTCCAAACCGTGCACAGATTAAGAAGCTGTGGCATACGCTCCTTGCAAACTCAGCATTAACAAAGTTCTCTGGCCCTTTTCCTGAGAAATCTCATGAAGCAGCTCTCTGATGAGAAGAAAGGTGACTCCTATACACACACAGACTTCCAGATAAGTGACTACCAGAAAACGCACAAGCAAGTAAAAACAGCTCAGCAGGACTGCAACCGTGTGCTCACACAGCTCCCGGCGGAAGAGGGCCTGGCCAACCTCATCCATTTAGCAGCCAATTTGGATGACATACATTTCCATGCAAGGCGATGGTGCTTATATGTACAGAAATTTCCTTATTACATTATTCAACCCACGTCTTCTATTACTGATACGCACAGTCTCACAAACCCCCATACACCAGCCAGTGCGACACCCTGAATCATTGGATCAATTAACATATGTAAGGACAGCTCCTCTCACAGACACCAAATACAGTGTTTGCTCTGTAACAGAGTGGAGAATTGTTTTTATTTACGGTCAGCACACCTGACTGTAACCATTTTTGCCTTTTAAGGGGAAGGAGGAAGAGCGGCATAATTTGGTCATAGGAGAACAAGTCTGATGCTCCCTCACGCTCACAAAGACTAACAGGAAAGGGGAAAAGGGCAGCCTGAAACACGACAGCCTTCACCAGTATTTCTTGGGTCCTAAAGGGTATGAGTGGGAAGAGATGAGTCAGGTCTTTGAATAAGCAAACATGGCCCCCAAAGCTGGGTAGAAAGGTGGGCAGCTAAATGGGTACATGGAAAAGGGAAAGAGAAACTGAGCTTCATTATGGAATCCCAACAGAGGGCATTTCTGAAAAACAAGCAAGCGAGGAATCTTGAAGAGTGAAAAGGGGTCAGGCCACTGGCAACATGCAATAAGACTAAGTTCACGTACCGTGCATAAGCGTCTTTAAGGGGAGGTATATTATGGCAGTGTAGTCCTGGGAACGAGACAGCCACAGGAGGAGAGGGAGGGTGAAGCAGGAAGAAGCAGGGACCTGGAGCAGATAGTCACCAGTGACCTTGGCGACATCTTGGTTATAGCTGCTGCAGCTGGTTTTAACAGCCCGTTTGACCACAGTACGTATTTGTGTGGCTGCGTCTACTTCCAGACTAGTTGCACATGTTTGCAAGTGAACTGGATAACCAAGCCCAATGAGGGTATATCTGCAGGTAAATTTCACATACCTGTAACCCACCAGATCAAACTATGAGCAGTACCGCGAAACCACGAACAGGCCGAAAGCATCAGTCCACTTGCCAAGCCCAGCAGAATTACACCTCTGTAAAAAAGGAGATGCTTAAGACATCTGATGTTAATATTATTTCATTGTCACAAATACAATACAAATCCTACCTCGAGGTACATCCAAGAGATAATATAAGCGTGAAACAACCGATGAGCTTATGAGAGCCTAGTGGAAACCAATATCATACACATTTAGAGCATTACAGTAATACAAATTCTGACGAGACAAATGACATCTGCGGTCTCATTATGGTCAACGCGAAAACAGTGACTGAGTTTGCTCGGACCATGACATTACAGTCCCTATTGCTCACGTAACATTTTAAATGACCCTGCCAAAGAAAAAAAGAAAACGTCCTTGGGATAGTTTCTACTTAGTTTGCCTTTTTTCTTTTTTCTCTGCCTCACTACTGCTCTTGTCTATGTTCTCTGCCTTCCATGACCAGTGTCAGTTTGATAAATAATTGATAGTCATGTGTTTCTCAAAAAACCACTAACTATTTCATTCTTTTGCTGTTTTGGCAAAAATTTGTAGGAGAAGGGGAAAAAAAAAAAGAATTTAAATGTTAGGGGGAAATCCAGCAGCAAAAATAACCCACCACATAGCACTTGATAAATAGCTGTAACATAAATTAAGCTAAAAAAAAACATAGCACTCACCCTAGGCACTGTTTTAAGATTTTTACCTGTATTATTATTCATGTAATCCTCATGCATGTATAAGGTAAATGCTATTATGATCCCCATTTGCAGAGGGGTATACCGGGGAAAGGGCGTGTAAGTCACCTGGGGGCACACACAGTAGCCCACATAGGACTAAGAATCCAAAAACAGTCCTCAGGCTCTGGTGTGAGGCTCTTAGCCGCTGTACCGCCTGCCCTGCCTCCTAAGGATTACCCTGTGGCCACAGAAGCCCAGATGTGAGAAAGGGCTGTGGAGCGCAGTGTTGATCTTATTCTACCCCCAATTCAACAGCAAATATTCATGAGTGCCTACTGCGTGCCAGGCTCTGTCCTAGGTACTTGGGACACATCAGTGAACAAAGACCCCTTTCCCCCAGAGAGCTCACATGCTAGCAAGGGAGACACATGATAAACACCAGCAATAAATGACGCAGGTTATCAGAAGGTGGAAAGTGCTAGACAAGAGTAAGAGTGATGGGGTGGCCAAGTGCTGGGTGGGCCGGGGGGACTAGGCCAGTTTGTTCTCCCAGGGTCTGCGGTCTGCACTGGTCCTTTGGTTTCCCGAGGGGCCTTCTGCACCCTCTGAGACCCTCTCTCCTCTCCTTCAAACCATATCTATGACCCATCCCTTGAAGTGGCACCTGGTGAATTTTAGAAAGCAACTCCCACTGTGCCGATGGTCCAACGCAACGTTTCTCCAAAGGGTTCTGAGAAACACCTGCTTTATGAGATAACGGGTGTTCTACAGAACAATTCCATCTTCAAAGAAGTTTGGGAAATCTCTGAGAATTTTTAATATGCTAATGTGATTGTGAATCAAAGAAAGGAATATGAAATGCAGTATTTCCCAAACTATTTGATCTAGAAGCCTTTTCGTCCTCAGAGTAACCATTAACGTCTCAGGAAACCACAGAAGAGAGTTTGGGAAGTGCTGGTCTCCGTGAGTTGCAGCTCCACCTTTGATGTGCCGGGCCAATACACACAGTGAGAAAATGTCTGAAAAGAAAACCCTCCTCTTACAGGTGAGGAACACAAGGCCAGAGCACACATAATCTGACGCCATGTTTTCGATGTCTAGGGTGAATGGGAAATAAATATCTGGCTAGCACAGATCTAGCTGTCCAACAAAGGAGGTATTTCTTCCTCTGACCACAACCGCCAATCTCTCAATTGCTTTCCAAACTCAAACTCACCCAAATGGATTAGGGTCTGGCCCGGGGTGGGGATGTCCACTCACGGCCCATCTGGACACAAGGGAGACCTCTCCAAAGATCCAGTGGGTGAGGAACACAAGGCTACCAAAGGCCGCCCCCGCCAACGGCCAGCTGGGTCTAGAGGCCATCCCCGTGGTAGTGTCAACAGTCTTCTTTCCCTCGGGTTTAGTGCGGTCACTATCTAAAATGAAAATTAAAAACGGAAAAGGGTCAGTTACGTGGAAACTTACACCCTGTATCTAACAGACTTGTAGCAAGTAAGAAATGGCGCTGGCTTCAATCAGCTTACGTCAGAGGACAAGACGAGACACGCAACTACAACACAAAGCAGAACGTGCTGACGGCCACTCGGGGGGATGATTTCAGGCCAGCTAGATAGGGAAAGGTTTAAGGGAGAACAAGCAGTTTGGAATTTGACAAGTGAAACTGCAGAAAATTACTCACTCCATGTGAAGTTGACGCCGTGGGCAAAAATATATGCAGAAAAAATGAATGACATGTTCACAGAACAAATGTGGTCGGACTTGAGTGGAACGTTCCCAGCGCGCCAGGCCGCTGCCTCCTCCCAAAAGGACAGGGCTGTCACCCACCCACCTGCGCACCCAGGGTCATGACCGTGCACTGCGGCGCAGTTCCTGTGCTGACCCCTCTTCCAAGCCCGTCACATTAACTCCTTTCATCTTCACAACAACCGCATGAAGTTGGCTCTCTTACTGATCCCATTTTACGGATTAGAAAACACGCCCAGAGAGAGCAAGTAATTTGTCCAAGATCGCACAGCTAGTAAAGAGAAACCGAGAAGCTGGGAGCTTAGGCCACGCGGCTCCTTCGCCATATTATAGTTCACGGTACTGTCTGACCAGCAGGTCCCAATTCCTCACGTTAATGGCTTCATGTCACAGCTGGAGAAAATGCCTGCAGGAGAATGTCTCTGTAGGAACAGAGAGAGCCTGAAGCCCTCTGCCGGACGGGAGGGGAGGAAGCCTGGGGTCTGAGTGCGTGCCTGGCATTCTGATTTCACAAGGGGAAGGTTCTTCTGCCGACAGTGGACGGAGAGGAAGGAGGAACGGAGCTCAGAGCTGTGCGGATGGGCTGGGGTGGGAGCGGCGATGAAGACAGGAGGGAGGCCAGGGACCTGGGGCCCGGCAGTCTTTGCAGGAAGGAGGCATCTGAACGGAGCGTGCAGAGCAAAACGCAGTGTGCAGCCGTGGGGGACCGCACCCCCCAGACCCAACAAATCTTCAAACACAACCACGAAACCACCTGGTATGCTCCGATGTCTTGAGGAAGCCGGTGAAGAGCCAGAGTTTTATAAATGGGGGCACAGGGCAGGCACGGAGGAAGGAACTGACAGCCAGCGACTGGGTCACTTAAATTTAAAAGAGGCGAGAAAGAAGAAAACTCAAGGCAGGAAATGTAAACGATACCCCGAAGTCCAGATCCCCATCGGGCTGTACCTGGGGAAGGTGCTGCCGGAGTTTCTGCCCCTAGAGACGAGGGTTTTATAAAATACAAACATGCATTAGGGGACCAGACTGAGTTCTAAATGTTCTAATATCAATGCCACGTGACCAAGTCACTTGCATAATTCCGCCCATTCTCATTCGCTGTGTTTCATGCCAAAATAGGGTCCAGAGAATTATACGAGCACTTTGTTCACGGTGAGCCGACACTCTCCAAACTTTCATGAATCTGCGAGCTTTCTCCTTGTATTCACAAAAGTACAGTGACTCACTGAGAGTTACACAAAAAGCCAGGAGCCAGTTCATTAGAACCCCGTAACTAACACGTCTCCTGCCTTTTTAGAACAGTCTCAAGTCAGCCTTCGAAGTGAGCTGGGTATGGGTACGTCTCAGGCAGAGTCAGCCCCTGCGACAGATAGGTGATTTGAAAAGTGACATAAATATGCAAAATTGCCTTTCTTTTCCAGTTTCAGACTTGGAGCTTCAGACCCCTGGGAAAAAATGCAGGCAGTTCCCACAGCCGTGGGTTCCAGGAGCTTTGCATAGGGTTAGAGATGTACCGGGGCAGTGCGGGGTGGGGGATGGAGAAGCCCACGCTGGAGAGCTCTGTCCGGAGGGAAGGAGGAGGGAGACAGAGTTGAAAGTGAGCCGGAGCATGAGGCCTGGCCATAGTCTCCGCTGCCACCCTTCTACAAACCAGAGATGCTTTTGTATTTCCGCCCTCTAACGCTACTGGCAAGGAAAAGGCGCCTTCTGCTTAGAAAACAGCCCACTGGCACTCTAGGAGGCCAGGAGTGCGACCAGCCTGAGCAAGAGGGAGAGTCCCGTCTCTACAAAAAAATAGAAAAATTCGCCAGGTGTGGTGGCACGTGCCTGTAGTCCCAGCTACTCGGGAGGCTGAGGCAGGAGGATCGCTTGAGCCCAGGAG
>NW_012138636.1:3035493-3037275 GCF_000956105.1 Propithecus coquereli | reverse complement strand
TGATACCCCTTAGCAGTCACTCCTCATTGCCTCCTACCCCTGCCCCAGCACCTACTTTCTGCCTCTATGGACTTTTCCTTTTCTGGGCATTTCATATGGAGACATGCAATATATGGCCTTTTATAACTAGCTTCCTTCCCTTAGTAGAATGTTTTGAAGGTTATCCATGTTGGAGCATATATCTGTGCTTTGCTCCTTTTTATGGCTAAATAATATTCCATACTGCATGTATATACTGCATTTTGTTTATCCATTCATCATCAGCTGGAGTGTACATTCTGGCCTTTATGAATAACGCTGCTATGAACACTTGTGTACAAGTTTCTGTGTGAACAAACGTTTTCATTTTTCCTGGGTATATACCAAGAAACTCTGTTTAATATTTTGAGGAGGCAGGGCACGGTGGCTCACGCCTGTGAGTTCTTAACTATTATTTATTTACCCTACTCTTACAGATGACATTTAGCTTAATTCCAATCTTGCTACAGTTTGTATTGCTGCAATGATTAAACCAACTTCTATTTTAACATATAGTCATGTGTTGCTTAACAATGGGGATATGTTCTGAGAAATGTGTCGTTAGGTGATTTTGTTGTACGAACACTGTAGAGTGTACTCACACGAAACTAGATGGCGTAGCTGCCTATACATCTAGGCCATATAATATAGCCTATTGCTCCAACCACCATTGTATATACCATCCATCGTTGACAGAAACTAATGATGCCATGCCTGACTGTATGTGAGGATATGTTCCTAGAAGCGGAATTTCTGGGTGAAAGGCTATGTACATATTTGTAATTTGATCAATACTGCTAAATTACTCTCCAAAGAAGCTGTGCCAATCGACATTCCCACCAGTGGTGTACGAGTCCCTGTCTTCCCACCCTTACGACAGTGCTGTCATACTTTGTTCTTTGCTGATCCATTTGGCAAACTATAGATAAATATATGCGTATGTGTATAATTTGTAGTCTACACATTTGATTATATTTTTAAGCACCAATTGTATTTCCTTACCAGTAAACTGGTCATATCTTTTGCCACCTTTTCTATTGAGTTTTTGGTCCTTTTTTTATTATCAGTTTGTAGAAACTACATATTAAGGAAATTAGCCCTTTAACTAAAAGAGTTATGAGTATTTTTCTTTGTTGTTTGACCACTTACTGTAGTGTCTGTCATGCATAATTTTCATATTTCTCATGCAGTATTATTTAACAATCTTTTTGTAATGGCTCCTGAGCCTTGGGTCATAGTTGGAAAGAAGAATGGGAAGAGCACCACGTATTCGAGAACTGACTGTTCTCTAAGGTATCTTTCCCCTCCTTATTTCAGTGACTTTTAGGCCTGTCAATGTAGCAGAAACGTTGGAAATGCAAAACACATTGACTCTCAGACTAGTCTTCCAATTACTAACACTCTTCTGAGGCAGCACAGGTCGAGCACCCCAAATCCAAAAACCCAAAATCTAAAACTTCTTGAACATCAACATGACACTGAAAGAAATGCTCTTTGGAGCAATTCAAATTTCAGATTATCGGATTTGGTATGCTTCCCGTGTAGGCATAAATGCAAATATTCCAAAATGTAAAAAAAAAAAATCAAATCCAAAGCTAAAAGACTTCTGGTTCTAATTGTTTTGGATACAGAATACTCTACCTGTAATAAGGGAAAAAGAAATCTGTGATTTTTTTTTTAATTCAGTCATTTAGCATTCAAAGAACAGCCTACATAATTTCACTTGACTTTCAACTACAAAAAAAAAAAAAAAAACCTTAAAGA
>NW_012138636.1:3034357-3035368 GCF_000956105.1 Propithecus coquereli | reverse complement strand
GAGGTTGCTGTGAGCTGTGATGACACCACTGCACTCTAGCCCAGGTGACAGAGCAAGACTCTGTCAAGAGAAAAGAAAAGAAAAGAAAAGGGATGAGGGGGGAGAGAAGGAAGGGGAGGGAAGAGAAGGGGAGGGAAGGAAAGAGCCTACGGCTGCACCGGTTACTAGTTCAGAAGGAGAAAACGCTAAAATGGAGATACAGTGCAGAAAAACTATTTTTATAGATTTTCTTTTCAAGATGTTCAACATTCATACAGGAAAGGTAAACTCTGCAGAAGAGAAAATCCCTAAGTAAACGTGACATACACTTACCTGTGCCGATGCGATCGAGTGTGGCTATGGCACTTAATGTCAGTATCACTTTGTTGGATGTCTGATAACTCCAGACTGGGTTTAGCGACGTGTACCATATGCGGAGAACAACAAGAAGAATCTGTCCTAAAATGAATCCCCAGATTCTGAGGTACCTGTAAGTGCAAAAAGATTTTTAAATACTCTTTATGTGGATTCCATGTACTATGTCCACCATGAACTTCAGTCTCACAGAAGGAGTGTCTGAAATAGCCTCGTTGGTAATTTGCAGTAATGAATGTGACTTGATATAGTCCATTACCTAGGTAACTTGTTATAATTTTTTAATCCTCAAAACATTGTTGAGATGGATGGCAAGTATTGACATCCTGATTTTGTGAAAAGGAAAAAAAAAAAAGATTTCTACAAGGCTCTATGGAAGGTAAAAACTGTAACTGGGAACTCCTGGCCCTTTGGTAAGTGACCATACTTCTTTGTCTGTAAGCGCATAAGATACGAACCGTACCTTTGCAAACTGCTTCCCGACCACCAGGTCACGGCTTGCACTATCAGAGAGGAAGACACGCCAACCGCTAGGAGCGCCAGTCGAAGGGCAGCATTTGGAGCCTGGAAGGAGGCTATGCTACCTGGAAACGAATTAAGCAGAGCAAAGCATTTCTGGCAGGCATGCACTGGTATTCAATGATCTGCAGTGGATAC